>NC_041397.2:268773087-269136837 GCF_900747795.2 Erpetoichthys calabaricus | reverse complement strand
CAGTAGTGTTGGCTCATCTCGATTTTCACCACCCTTGTATTCTCTCACTGATGCCTCACTTGATGGGTTGGTTACAGTATTTTCCCAAGTCCCTGAAGGGGAAAGTAAGGTGCGTCCCATTGCTTTTGCAAGCAAAGCACTAACTTGTGCACAGATGAAATGCCCTGCCCATTGGTTGGAATTTTTAGCACTGAAATGAGCAGTCTGATAAATTTAGTCATTGGCTTAAGGGTCATGCTTTTACTGTTTGGACAGATAACAATCCATTGACTTATATTCTCACCAAACCCAACCTAGATGCCTGTGAACAAAGTTAGGTGTCCAAGTTAGCACCATATAATTGTGGCATTCAATTTATTCCAGGTAGCAAGAATGTAGTCGCAGATGACCTGAGTAGACAACCATTTATAAAAGCCAGAGTCAGTCAGAGGCTTCTGACTGAACCTTATGGGGGTCTGCTTGATGAAGCACAGCAGATTAAAGATGATGCCATACAGAATGTTTCCATCTGAGTACCAACTGCCAGCAAACACAACAGGTGGAGTTTGATCCAGAAGTGAGACACTGCTCACTTACCAATGAATAAGCTGCAACAGTGCTAGATGGTCAGATTGAGTGGGATGAAGAAGCAACAGGCTTGTCCAAGGTGTTCAGCAGTTGATCCCTCCAGGACAGTGTTCCTTACCTGTATTCTCCCTAAAGAAACTCCAGGATAAACAGCAGGAAGATATTTGTCGAGGGTTCTTTATTATGTTGCCCAAGATAGGAGACCATCCAGGAGAGAAAGAGCTAAGCAGATGTTTGAGGTCCAAAAGGTATTAAGACAGTGGGATAAACTTAAATTACTAAATGGGATATTGTACAGAAGCATCCTTTGACGGGAAAGAGACTTTACCAGTATGTGGTCCCTGCTTCATTGGTTAAACAAGCTTTAATGATGTGCACAATGAAGCGGGACATCAAAGGCAACATAGAACCCTGTAAGGAAATTATGGAACATGATGTCAGGGAGTGTGTCAGGTCCTACAAGCACTGCGTTATAAGCAAGACACCAGAACATGAGGGTAGAGCTCCTCTTGAAAGCATCAGAACCACAAGCCCTTCAGAATTAGTATGCACAGACTTTTGGTCTGTGGAAAACTTGCATGGGATGCTAATTGATGTTTTAGTTATTTCTGATCATTTCAAAAAGATGGCCCATGCATTTCTATGTTGTGATCAGTCAGCTAAGAAAGTGGTCCATCAGTTCTCGGACAGGTAATTTTGTGTTTATGGCTTTCCAGTGAGAATTCACTACGAAAAGGGGGCGCCAATTTGGAAAGTCAACTAATTCAGCAGCTACTGCTAGTGTCTTGTGTAAAAAAGTCCAGGACCACTGCCTACAATAATATGGGGAACAGAAATGCAGAATGCTATAATAGGAAGCTGGGAACCATGATTAGAGCTTGGCCTGCAAGGGTGAAGCTGAACTGGCTTCAGATGTTGCAGACATTGACCTTTGTATACAACTGTATGGCACATGAGACAAAAGGTTATGCACCTTTAATATTTGGTGTTGTGTGGCATTCCGTTTGCTCTTGGCAGTATCCACAGGTGTCTGGATAATCTTAGCTGGTTCTGTCTCTGGTTTGGAGTTGTGTTGTGTGTTGTCATTTCTACATTTTTGGCAATGCAGCTCATATATTCTCCATATGAATTTAAACATCTTGACTGTCATCCACGATTGGTCTCCCTGACTTATAGTTTTTGCCAGTCACTTGGAATTACTCAGTGTCCTTGCTATATTCACTGGTCTAAAAGAGGCCCCTCGTGGATCTATGGCTCAGATGCATCGATTCCAACTATATGGACATCTCAATGTGTTCACTGGCGTAACGCTAGGACCGTCTTCGTCTTCTTCAGGAAGTATCTGCGCCCTACTCTCCCGGCTGTTCCAACTTTAGGCTCACCTTATTGAACGCTCGCTCCATCACTAACAAGACCTCGCTTATTAACAACCTCATCTCCCAGAAGTAAGTGGACATGTTTCTTCTTAAAGAAACTTGGCAACAACCTGGTTATTATTTACATTTAAACTTGCTGTCTCCCCCTGACTATAGCTGCATATTTAAACCTAGGTTTACAGAAAAATGGTTTATGGTTTATAAATCTACCTTAACAATGAAGGAACTCTCCTTTTCTGAAGTCGCATCTTTTGAATATATTGCTGTGAAACTGGTTTCCTATCCTCCTGTGCTGCTGTTGTTAGTTTATCGACCTCTCAAATCTGTGGTGAACTTTCTGTCTGAATTTAATGAACTTCTCACTGTAATCTCATCTCTTTGCCCTGCTGTAATTGTACTTAGTGACTTTAATATTTATGTTGATATCAACTGCTCTCTTACAGCTGAATTCATCTCAACTTTGGAATATTTTGACTTGACATAGCATGTTGATTTCCCCATTCATACTCATGGTCATATTCTTGATTTGCTTTGTTCAAATGGCTTGAATAACATCTCTGTCTCATGTTCACTCTCTGGTATTTCTGATCATAAGCTTATTGAATGTAACTTTAGCATTATTACCTCTACATCTGTCGAGAAAAAAGTCTGTCTCTTATCTCAACATCAGGTCTGTTAATTCTGATTTGTTTTCTGCTTCCCTTCTGTCTTCGTCTCTTTTTGAATTGCATAGTCTTCCCTCTCCTGAAAACATGGTTTCCCTTTATAACAACTGGGTTTCTCAACTGCTAGATAACTCTGCTCCCTTAAGGACTAGCCAGGTTCCAGCCACCCTGCTCCTGTCCTGGTACACCCATGAGCTCAGAGCTATGAAAGCCAGTAGACGGCGTCTTGAGGGGCTTTATAAGAAAACAGGCCTCATAGTTCACTCACAACTTTATACTGAGCACATACTTGAATATAGGGATGCCCTTAACACTGCTCGCTCCAACTATTATTCCTCTCTCATAAATGGTGCTAAGTCTAGGCCTAGAACTCTTTTTAGGACCGCTAATAAACTCCTCCAACCCCTTTACTAGCATGCCCCAATACAGCTGAACAGTGTCAGGCTTTCTTACATTTCTTTGATACCAAAATTGATCAAATCTATTACAGTTTCCCTTCCACACCTCAGTCACTCACTCATTCCAATCTGCCATCTCCATCATCAAGACTCACTTGTTTCTTGCCTGTTGACTCTCTCACAATCTCTGAACTTATTAAGTCTAATTCCTCCTCCTGTCTGCTTGATCCTGACCCCACTTCTCTGCTTAACACATGCTCATCCATAATTAGTATTCCTACTGCCTCATTGGTAAATGCATGTTTCATTTCAGGTGCTGTCCCTACTGCCTTCAAAACTGCTGCAATTACCCCAGTCTTTAAAAAACCTAACCTGGATCCTTCCTTTCTCTCCAGTTATAGGCCTATCTCTAATCTCCCTTTCTTGACTAAGGTGATGGAATGTGTGGTTGCTACACAACTCCATGCTTTTCTTATAGACAATACACTCTATGAGCCTTTTCAGTCTGGCTTTTGCACACAGCACAGCACTGAGACAGCTCTTCTCCGTGTAGTTAATGATCTTCTCCAGTCTGCAGATTGTGATTCACTTAATATTCTTCTCCTTCTTGACTTAAATGCAGCATTTGACACTGTTAATCATGTAATCCTCCTGTCATATCTCTCTGCTGTAGGGATCTCTGGCTTAGCCCTTCAATGGCTCACATCATATCTTTCTAATAGGCAACAGTTTGTCACACTCGGCTGATATAAATCCTTCACCTCACCTGTGTCGCATGGTGTCCCTCAAGGTTCAGTCCTTGGGCCAATACTTTTTCTACTTTATAGCCTTAACTTCCACTGTTATGCAGACGATATAAAGTTATATCTTAGTACACACTCCCATACAGACTCGCCTCTCAGCACACTCACTGACTGCATCACTGATGTTAAGCTATGTATGGAAAATAACTTTCTCAAACTTAATGCCAATAAAACTGAAGTGTTACTGGTTGGCCCAAACTCCCAGCTTTCTAAGGCATCTAATTTCTCTATTTCTGTTGATGGTACACTTGCCAAACCTGCTCCTGTTGTCAGAAATCTTGTTTTGTTTGATTCATCACTTAACTTTGAACTACACATGAGGTCTCTTTTCAAAATTTCATTCTGTCATCTCTGTAATATTGCCCGCCTTCATCCATTTCTGTCCTTTAATGATGCTCAAATTCTGATTCATTGTTTCATAATGTCTCGTATTGATTACTGTAATTCCCTCTTCATCAGCCTCCCTGCAAAATCTATACAGAAGCTACAGTACATTCAGAACTCCACAGCCAGAGTCCTCACCCACATAAAGTGTTTTGCTCACATCTCCCCTGTTCTCTCCCAGCTTCACTGGTTACCGGTTCCATCAAGGATTAAATTCAAGATTCTGCTTCTCACCTTCAAAGCCCTACATAACCTTGTCCCTCTCTACCTCACTCAGCTCCTTACACTCCTTGTCGCTCTCTCAGGTCCTCAAGCAGCAATCTCCTTACTGTCCCATGTACAAGACTCTCCACCCCCCGAGACTGCTCCTCTTTCTCCACCGTTAAATCTCAACTGAAAACTTTCCTCTTCTACGAACTTTTGTCTTCTGTGTACAGTACATTTTTTTTTTTTATCTGTATGTAAAGCGACCTTGGGTTTGTGAAAGGCGCTCTATAAATGCAATTTATTATTATTGTTATTTATTATTTTGGTAGAGTGCCTAGGCTGCCTGTTGAGGTAATGTTTCACAATGTTGAATGGGACTGCAATCTTATACAGTACATTATGATAAATATGTACTTAAACTGAGAGACGACCTGAAAGAAGCAATCACTACTACCCAGGCTATTGCAACCACAGGTCAATAGCGCCAGGCCAAGTTTTATAACAGAAAGATAAGACGCCATGACATTGTTAAAGGAGATTGTGTTTTACTAACGAACAAGGGTGTGGAAAATGCAAGAAACCCAAGGTGCCAAACCTACCAGATTAAAAATGTCAGTAGTGGACGAGAGAAGGTTGTGCAATGGAATCTTCTACTCTTGCCAACTTTTTGCAATGAATAATCCAGGCAATGTCAGTGGATGTTCAATCGCTAAAAGTCCAATTGGAAATAAAGCATTGTCAGGCATTAAAACCAGAGTGGGCATAGTAGTGAAACCAGTTAATTGATTGATCCAAAACATGACACAAGAAATGATGCCATTTAAAAAGCATTCAGTTAGTGATTTTGCTAGATCATTATTGTTGTAATTAAGATGACTGTGTTAATGGTAACCTTTTGGGAATAGTATAAGATTAAAGACTACAAATTGTAACAGATGATGTTATGAGCATTATTAAGCTGAGTGGAAGTAATGTCTAATAAATGAGTGGTGTATGGGGAATACTCGGTGCACATGTACTTGAGAAGAGTTGCACAACCTTCTTTAGTCACTTTCCCTTTGCTTTGGGTAACACATAATGTTACATACTGTGGGGGTAAGTTATGGAAGTCAGCTACTTGTGCCTGTTTATTTTAGTGAAGCATGGGGAGCATGTAGCAAGGTGTAATCTGTCTTTTCTAATTTTTTTTTAGTTTTAGTTGTGAACTTCCCCAAAATCAATTGTCCTTGTAAACAGTAGCATACCCATCTTATGTTGTAGTGTGGGCAGTAAATAATATTTCACTGCCCAGAAAGCATGTTCTGTGTTTCTCTGCTGCCACAAGAAGCACAGTGGACGTTGCAGGGAAAAAAAAAAAACTTCTGTTTCGTTCCAACGTGCCTCTGAGTTGACTTACCTTGTCACAACATGAAGTAGGACAGATCCCAGTCGGTTACAAAGGCACTAAATGAAGTTCCATCCATCCATCCATTTTCTGCCACTTATCTGGAACCGGTTAATAGGGACATCAGTTTAAGTAAAAATGCTTTTCCCCACCATCTCCTCCATAGAAATATCGAGGCATACTAAGATCAGCCAACAGATATAATCTCTCCAACATGTCCTGGGTCTGCCAGACGTCTTCTCCCAGTTAGACATGCCCAAAACATCTCTCCAGTGTGATGTCTAGGAGGCATCTTAACCACCTCAACTGGCTTCTTTGGAGTTTGGAATTTTTCCTTAAAAATCTTGGTGCACTGAGTAAACAGCAGGGAGTACCTGGGATTTTGAGAGGTCAGTATGATGACTACAGCTGAATGGTTTATAGCAGACACCCCAGAAAAAGGTTTCAAAAAAGTTCTGGACCACAAAAACTAAAAAGTGACAAAAACTAGAGAAGTTAAATGTAATTCAATGATTATTTATGGGGTTCTCTGTATATGATTAAAATATAAGATTTCATAAATATTTTCATGTTAAATTGATTTAGAACAATACTGCATGCATGAATAAATTGTATAATTTAATCAGTTTTAATTAAATGTCTTTTCAGTTTTGTACTTAAATGTGACGTGATGTAAGCATACTAATTATATCTTGCTTTGTTCATGAATGCAAATAAAAGTAATTATTCACATCTAAAGCCATTTGTATAAGTAATCCAAACCTGTGCGCACGATTATCTATACTAATAAAAGGCAAAGCCCTCACTGACTGACTGACTGACTGACTGACTGACTGACTGACTGACTCACTCACTCACTCACTCACTCACTGACTCACTCATCACTAATTCTCCAACTTCCCGTGTAGGTAGAAGGCTGAAATTTGGCAGGCTCATTCCTTACAGCTTACTTACAAAAGTTAGGCAGGTTTCATTTCGAAATTCTATGCGTAATGGTCATAACTGGAACCTCTTTTTTGTCCATGTACTGGAATGGAGTGCAGCTCGATGGCCGTGAGAGGCGGAATTGCGTGTCGCGTCATCACGCCTCCTACGTAATCACGTGAACTGAAAACAAGGAACAGCCCCAAAGAGCGTTGAAGAAAACATTCATTACACAATTGAGAAAGCACGGTGTAAACCGTAAGTTTAAATTAAGTTTATAGAAACACTCCCCCTATCGTTTGCAGTACCATATTCGTGAGATACAAGTTTAATGAGAAGACACGAGGTATAAACGAGACTTTGAATCACTTTGTAATGGAGTTAAAATTGCTGTAGCGAGAAACTTTTAAGTGCCGGGTCTTAGCTAACATTAAATAAAGCCGTGGACATCGCAACATCACACAAGAGAGCGGCTCACGTGAACTGACTGAACTTTGAGGCAAGATTGCTTTTCTCTTGTACAACTATACGTTGCATTCTCAAGAGTGTGCTTGCACGGCTTGGACATATTACAACCGGAGTGCTGAACTGATAACGTGGTATACAAACAGAACTATAACAATCGTAATAAACGAACAAAAAAACAGCGGACAACCCGTGGATTAAATAAAAAGGCTGCTTCCGTTGGCGAAGCAACGAAAAAGGAAGACCTTATATGGCGTTCGTTTATAAAACAGCGGAGAGGCTGTGTGAAGTCAGCTTCACAAAAAAAACAGATCCTTAACAAATTGTTATTGGTATACAGTGATCCCTCGCTATATCGCGCTTCGCCTTTCGCGGCTTCACTCCATCGCGGATTTTATATGTAAGCATATTTAAATATATATCGCGGATTTTTCGCTGCTTCGCGGGTTTCTGCGGACAATAGGTCTTTTAATTTCTGGTACATGCTTCCTCAGTTGGTTTGCCCAGTTGATTTCATTGGCAGATGGCTGAGAAGCTATCCAGCTTACTTTCTCTCTTCCTCTCTCTCTCTCTCTCTCTCTTGCGCTGACGTAGGGGGGTGTGAGCAGGGGGGCTGTGTGCAGCTGCTTCCTGAAGGACAGGCTGCACGGAGCTTCGCATACTTAAAAGCTCAAAGGGCACGTATTGATTTTTTTTATCTGTCTCTCTCCTCTCTCTCTCTCTCTCTCTCTTCCTGCTCCTGACAGAGGGGGTGTGAGCTGCCGCCTTCAACAGCTTTGTACCGGCGGTGCTTCGCATACTTAAAAGCCAAAAAGCCGTATTGATTTTTTTTTTGACTGCTTGCTTTGCACTCCTTTGAAAAGGAAGATATGTTTGCATTCTTTTAATTGTGAGACAGAACTGTCATCTCTGTCTTGTCATGGAGCACAGTTTAAACTTTTGAAAAAGAGACAAATGTTTGTTTGCAGTGTTTGAATAACGTTCCTGTCTCTCTACAACCTCCTGTGTTTCTGCGCAAATCTGTGACCCAAGCATGACATTCTAAAAATAACCATATAAACATACGGTTTCTACTTCGCGGATTTTCCTACTTCGCGGGTGGCTCTGGAACGCAACCCCCGCGATGGAGGAGGGATTACTGTATTTTCCCTCAATTTAAAAAGGTTTTCTTTTCTTCTTAATAAAAATTTAAAAGCAGTACTTCGCCGGTGCGAAGCGCGGGGATTTCAGCGACTGACGCATACAGATATATTCATGAGTGCAGGTACTATGGAAACAGAGCACCGTGTAAACCTAAAGTTTAAATTAAGTTCATAGACCTACAAAAGGTTGCCATTGATTTGAGGCAAGATTGCTTTTCTCCTGTACAACTATACGTTGCATTCTTAACA
Source organism: Erpetoichthys calabaricus (assembly GCF_900747795.2). Lineage (NCBI taxonomy): Eukaryota > Metazoa > Chordata > Cladistia > Polypteriformes > Polypteridae > Erpetoichthys > Erpetoichthys calabaricus. Next base: position 269,128,273 of record NC_041397.2, on the reverse strand, counting down.
GTAACCTTGCACGGCTTGGTCATATTCCAACCGGAGTGCTGAACTGACAACGTGGTATACAAACAGAACAATCGTAAAAACAGCGGAGAGGCTGTGTGAAGGCAGCTTCACAAAAAAACAGATCCTTAAGAAATTGTTATTGGTAATAATAATAATAATAAATTTTATTTATATTTTCCCTCAATTTAAAAAGGTTTTCTTCTTAATAAAAATTTAAAAGCAGTACTTCGCCGCTGCGAAGCACGGGGATGTATATATATATATATATATATAATATAGATAGATAGAAATACTGTATATATATATATATAGATAGATAGATTTATATATAGATAGATAGATAGATAGATAGATAGATAGATAGATAGATAGATAGATAGATAGATGTGTATGTATGTAGATATGTATATATGTGTATATATATGTAGATATGTAAATATGTATATGTATATATATATATGTGTCTGTATGTATATATATATATATGTGTGTGTATGTATGTATGTGTGTATATGTATGTGTATATATATGTTGATATATGTATATATATGTGGATGTGTATATGTATATATATATATGTATATATGTAGATATGTGTATATGTAGATATGTATATATAAGTATATATGTTTATGTATATATATGTTTACATAACCTCTTTAACACACTACTTCTCCGCTGCGTATTTTGCTAGTCTAATATAATCGGCAAACTTGAACATGTCAGTGAAGTTACATCTAAATGTCCCGTAAAATTAAAAATAATAGTTTGTGTCTCAGATTAAAATGTGACAAATCCTGTTCCCTTGTCGTTTTTGGGCTACTGTCCACGAAAAGGACTGAGGTCTGTGTCACTGAACCTCAGACTTCTGTGAGTCCCGTGATCGACTGACACCCCATCCTGAGTTGGTTCCTGCCTTATGCACGCTTACACCGGCTTGCCCACAGCCTAGATAAGCAGACATGCTGATAAACTTAATGACAATAAAACAGAAGTAAATATAACGTATTTTAGTTCAAACGTGTAAACTTTACTTTTCATAAATGGAGCTTACACAATAGTTTGTAGATTAGTACAAATTAGAATTTGTTTCCATACAAAATATATTTGGTTGTTAATAGTACTCTCTTAGCTGAAATAGTCTGTGGACATGAGCAAGATGCAAACTAGATGGCAGGTTGCATAAGACATTATTATGAAATATCCAGTTCGCTTGCAAGAGAGCGACGCGAATATCAATTACCTTCTCTGAAGTGTCCTCCACTGCGAATGAACTTTGTACATACTTCAACCGCCAAGCCCCGCCTCCGCGAGCGATGTCTCAATCCCAAACTCTGAATGAGGGGTGAGCTTTAGCAATGATTGGCTGCAGCCACCGTTAAGATTTACGTAGGCAGGAGACGTCCCGCCCCCAGAGTCAGCAGAGATGGGGATGAGATTCGAGTGCACTGCTGGCTTGAGCGAAGCACTTTTGGGAGGGCTTCACTGGCACTTTATATAGCAAATTTGCTAAAATTCAGCGTTGCATGCTCCGTGGAGAGTTTACGTTATTAGAAGTTTTAAATATAGACTACGCACGAATAAGCTGAGCGATTACTTTGTCCAGCCGTGTCTTCGGAGAAATAAAAATGGAGGTCCATGAAAGCTCGGAAGGGGAGAGCATTTTGGATTTGTCCAGGCTTAATCTGGAAACTCTCAGCTTCGATCATTTGAGCGAGGAGAAGAAAAAAGAGACGCAAATGCTCTTTCTCCCTTACAACCGACTCACAGTGTTGCCTGGCTGTATAAGCCTTTTTTCCAGTCTCAGCTGGCTGGACGTCAGCAACAACGGACTGGCCTTCATTTGCGATGATATCCTACGTCTCTCCAATCTCAAGACCTTCGTCGCCAAAAACAACCGCTTGGACGAGTCATCCTTGCCCAAAGACTTAGGAACTATGTCCTTGGAGGTTGTCAACTTCAGTGGGAACCGCTTCGAGGAGTTCCCTCACCAGTTTTTGCAACTGCACACACTACAGTCCATCTCCCTCGGAGGCAACAGACTGAAAGGCATCCCTCCGGAAATCGAAAACCTGACCAGGTAACCTAATTTTATGTTTTCGTGTGATAGAAGAATACGTCAGCTTTGGATCGTGCAGCACCACAGAGAAGTAAGTACAAATCAAACGCTGACAGCCGATGGAACTCACGTTTCCGTGGCATATAAAGTGTTACTGCCCACTTCTTTAGAATTGTGCCATTGGGTGATTTAAAGGTTTTGTTTTGAAAGACGCTTTGTATTATTCAGACAGATACCGATGGAATCGTCTAGCGTACTAGTAAGAATTAAACAGAGTTCACACGACATGCATAGTTACTACTTATTAAACAACAGACATGGCATATTTAACACCATATGAGAATCCTAGGATATATTATCTTTACTACCTCAATCAGTAATATGTATCGGTACTGGTTTTTGTATGAGTTTCTGGGATAGTATGAGGATTGACAGCGTGGCCTAATGTCCAAAGTGATGGACAGCTGGCCAAGTCAAGTGGGTACTGACCTGTAAGGCACAAGAATTCCGGGTTCAGTTTCCACTTCCTACACATTGTGTCTGGGAGTACGTTATTTAACCTGTCACAGCTGCAAATATTTAAAATGACGTTAATAGTTGTGCTGTACATCTGTACCTGCAGGGTTCTTTTAGAAGGCATTTTCAGTGGAAAGAAGCTATATAAAGTGAAGTTTTACCGTGACTATAAGCAAGTTGCCAAAGGTCGACGGTTACACTGTACTTCTAAACTACTGTGAACACTAATTTCAAGTTTGTTTGTTTTTTTTTTTTTTTTAACCTGGTGGTACCCAGAAAAATCTCATTAGATCTTGCTCCAATATACTCTGCTCCAGTGACTATCTCACCAAAAAGAATTTGAAAATGGCACCTAAAGTTTCTTACATTTTTTTTTCTTGTGACTTTTTATAGCTTTATTTGAAATATGCTTATCTCTAAACACTTCATCAAGCACACAGCAATATGTACTTTGCCTTTTGTAAGGAGAGTTGTTTGAATCCTTTCATGACCTCAGGCAGTTGATGCAAATTCTTGAAAGGAGTGTAAAATAACTGGGAGGGGTCAGTTAAGGGTTTGTAAATTAGTAAGTCACACTTCTGTTGGCTTCGTTAGGTGGAAGCTATAGAAATGCTGCATCAGATATTTCTTTATTGTGGAGAAGAGGGGGAGAGAGAAAATCTAGGTCCCTTCTAACAGGAAAAAATAATTTTTTTTTTCTAAAGTGATCTGCTTTTCACCTTAAATTCCTAGTAGAGGTCACAGGATAAGGAATATGTTTTCTTGAGTCTACAGTTGATTCTTCAACATAATGTTGAGTAGTCAGAATTTGTTTAAAGTTTTTGGAAATCTATTATGTAGCCTGTTGTGGCAAAAAAAGGAAATGCTATGTAATGCATTTTGTTTAGTTATTTTTGTGAAGCAATTTGATCATTTTCATCTTTTGAGAGTCCACAAAGATGTTAGTTAATGCACTTGGCATACTGCATAATTTGCAAACACAAAGGCACTCTTCAGGTCAACAAGAAATATCAAATACTCATTTGCATGAGGTGCATGTATGCCTGTTCAAGGATTTTTGCAATGACTTCGGATTTAAAAAAATAAATGATTAAAAAAAATAATAATAAAAACAGAAGAGGAAGAAATAGGAAGTCTGTCTCTCCAGTTAAAGGTTAATTTTATTCAGAATGTTTCCCCATTAAACATGTTATCTTTTAAGGTATATGGTGTGGGGGGTGGGACCTAAAAATAAACCCAAGGTTTCTTTTTTCTGTTTTCCACAATAGTTGCTGCTCACTTACACATACACAGTGTTGATGCAGGCTCTCCAAGAAATGTGTCATATATACATTACAAATTCTGGTATCCTGAGAAACTCTCATCTGGCAATTTCCTAGCTCAAAACCTGGCATAATTCCTTGAAATTTACCAGGTTTGTTTTGTTTAAAGTAAATCGGAAAGTAATGTTTGAATATTGACAAGGTCAGTAACAACTAACACATTGTGCGGACTTTAATGGTGAAACGTTTGAAAGAAAATTCAGTAATGATGTATAAAAATATATGACTCGAGCTTTACACTGAACACTTTTGTAAACTTGGATCTTGCCATGTCCTATTATTTGACACTTTTTTTTTTTTTTTTTTCCCCAGTCATTTTCATAGGGTGTTTTGCCGGAAGGTTTTTCAATGCAAACTGTTTTAAAATATGGCACAGCTGTCAAATGACTTGGACAATCGTATAACCCACAAAACTGTACGATAATATGTTGCATAATGATCAGAATTTCATGTAGTAATATTTCAAATGTGGTCTTGGTCCAGTAAAGTTTGAGCTAAACCATTTCAGATATAAGTTCTCATTTTTGCATGGAGGATGAAATCTGTGTGTAAATACAAGTTCTTTTCAGCACTTCTAGCTCACGTTTTTGTGTGCAGTAATGGGTAGATGCATGTGTTGCCTATATTTTAAGTTGAGATCTAAAGATCATTTAATGCTTATCCTTTTCTACCTCCACTGGGATTGGTTTTCCTGGCAGTCTGACGTGAAATACTCCTATGTATTCTTTTTGCAATTGCTGTGTAAAAATACAGAAGAATGTAAGATTGCAATGCAATTTGTTTTTATAGAGTTTTAATTGAAACTGTCCTTCTCTGCTTCCCTCACATATAGTTTATAGTCCTTGATTATGCCATGTTTATCCAGTGCTCAACTGCAAAGGTGGGCCAACATTGACAAAAATAAGTGTTATATGAATTTAAAGCTTGTTCAAGCAAAAAGTAAAAATGGACTGATGAAATTAAAAAATAAAGTGCTAATCTGGTATCAACTCATAATTGCATAGAATTTTCTTCTAACTACTATAGGTTCACACAATAGGAAAGGAAAGGTAACTGCATTTAAATGTCTTGGGGAGACATAACTGTAAAAACAAAATAATTATCAAAGTCCACTAATATTCACACTTGTTTTTTTTTTTTTTTTTGTAAATTTGCACTCTTCAATGTACAAGTAGTTGGGTTTTAGAGGGCAAAGAGGAGAGCAGATGTGTGTTTTGTTATACATAATGAGCACTGTAGGAAGATACTGAGTAGTACTGGAAAGAAAACAATGGTGCTGCAATTGTTAAAATGAAAAAAGCCCTTCACTGACAACCCTGGTACACAGTGCTGACCGAGGCTTTCCTGCTAAAGTGGCCTAGGAATGGAATATTAATCGTGCTTGTCCAGCAATAGAGAATGCTGTCTGATCTCAGGATGATAGGTTCAGATAGGTATGCATGCACTTTGTGCTCATAAGTTTAATATCACAGATACATAGCAGAATAAAATTCTTACTTGCATGTCTCTTCCTCTGAATAAAATATCCACACAAAAATCACACACACACACACAGGAATGTTTGTACTATATATAGCCCTTTTTATTATTATTGTCATTTTTTTTGTACTCTTTTGATCATAGTGTGTTTAAAGCATGACATGCCCATTATGTGCATACGCTTGCACTGTTGCTTAAATGACACAAATGAAAACCGCTTTAATGAAGGTGACTTTAGAAAATGCAGCCCTTTACAGAAACCCAGATATTTGCACGCACAAAATGATTTAATCAAAAAGCTGGTGGTGTGATATTTTATCATACTTTATTTGCTCAAATCACTGTCAGAAATTGATAGGTTAACTCAGACAAAAGATTTTGTTGTTGTGAAGTAGCATCGATTCCACATACATCAGCAGTGTTAAGGCACATGCAGACATTGAGAATAGGTCAGGTCACTAAGCAGTCTCTTGTATATAAATTTGAGAGTCTTTATGTGCTTCAGATTTCTTTTCCTTTAAGTATTTCCTTCTTATTATTTTTAATGATGATGCAAACTAACCACTCAAAATGAATAAGCTTAATCAAGAAGTGATGAATTTTTTAATGTTTAAATTACCGGTGTTAATATTTACTAAAATCTGTACATCCCTTCAATTTCTCAATCATGTAAATTACATTTTGTGGTGATACTTTTTTAAATTCTTGAAACCTTTCAAACCGCACACAACTTTTTTTTGCATTTGAGGTTTATTTTGAGATGCAACATATCTGAAGTGCAGCTATCGGAGAATTAAAGGTGGTACAAGCAAAATTTCTGGTAGTGTTTGGGGACAATGAGTTAAAAATTCGGGGCAGCAGCAAATTTTTTGCGTGATAGGTTTTATGTGTAATTTATGTATCCTTACTTTTGCATAATGTTTCTTTTTTTGCTTAGTTATTAGTACAAGTACTTAGTTGTTGCTTCATAATTAGTTGTATCTCTAGTAAAGCTTAGTTGCCGAACAAACCTGATTGTGCACCTTGCTGCACAGAGCAATCCCTCGGCAAATGGTACAGAGTATCAACTACAGTAGCACAAAGCTGATTGGAAAGTTTGAAACATTTTTGATTTCAAGTATTAATGAGGTGTGTAAATCAAATATGAAGCTAGAATATATTTATGTGACTGCTGTAGTTGAAATAAACTTCTATTATACAGAATAATCCTGCATAAGTACAAAGATCAAATGCATAAAGAAATCTGATTGGTGGGCCTTGCAGTGAAATGAGGATGCCATCCGTGCAAAACTATTGTCTTACACATTTGGAAGAGTCTGTAGTAATGGAAAAAGCTTATGTCACTGATTTACTTCCAACTACCTTACAGTTTTGCACCTTTCTGAATTTTATGCCAAGTCACAATTTACATTTTCTGCCACCTGACCTTCAACTCCAGTATTTGATTAGTAATCAGTAAAAGCTACAACACAGAGCTCATACCAAAAAAGTGTACCTAGGGGAGTATAAATATTTAATATTGTTACATCCCTAATAAGCAAGTCCTACGATGGACTGATATTAAGTCCCATGTTGGTTTCTACCTTCAGCTTAATGCCCTGACCCCCCACATTTGTGGAGGTTTGTCTTCTTCATTTGTCAGAAGTGTACAATGATCTCCTTTGTTTTGGTGGTGTTTAGGACCAGATTGTTGTCCTTACACCACTTAGCCAGTTCCACCTCTTTTCTGTAGGCCAATTATTGTGGTGTCATCAGCTATTTAATTATAGTATTAAATGGGTGAATGGGGGTGCAGTCAAGGATAAGGAGTGAAGAGCATTGGGCTCAATGCATAGCCCTGAGTAATTCCCATGTTTGGGATGACAGAAGTGTGGTTCCTCCTTCCAGTCATGCTATAGTCTGTTCAAGAGAAAGTACATGACCCACGAACAGAGAGAAGGGCCCAGACCTAGGTTGTACTATTTATTGACAAATTGTTGATGATGTAATGGTACTCATGTAGAGCTAAAGCCCACAAATAAGAGCATGTATCATTTCTGAACCCTAGAGTGAAAATGAGGAAAAATTTAAACATGGGTTCTTTAAATGGTCCTAATAACCTTTAACTTTTTCTGAGAAAGTGCCATTGGCAATCATGAGAGAAATCACAAGGCCAAATATTATGTCATATTACTATATTTTAAGTGATCTGCAGTAAATAAGACAGACTTGGACATAGATATACAGGACTTGGAGCAGAATTTTAAAATTGTGGTCTTTGTGCTACAATGGAACATGTGTTTGAGCTTGGTAGTTGTAAGCTATTATATCTAAGAATTAAACTTTTTTTGTACATTATTCTCAACAGTGACATCTGCAGAACTATCACTAAAGTAATCTGGTGTCAGATGTTTACTGTGCCATTTTCCAAGACTGTTAGAATATTTTTGTTAATTACACTTGTGGTTTAATTAGAGGGGGAAAAATAAATTTTTCTTCCATTTATCTCAGCTGTAATGGTGGCATTATGTTTTCAGGTGTTGTTCCCCTCTGGTTTTAACACCCACAGTTAGTTGAATTCCCAGCAATTAGCAGGTATTTTTGCTATCTTATTAATATCATATCTGTTTTTTTTTTTTTCTTCAGCCTGGAGCTTCTGTACTTGGGAGGCAACAACATCACCTCCATTCCTCCAGAACTGGCAAACCTTCCCAAACTGAGCTACCTGGTGCTTTGTGACAACAGAATACAGAGCATCCCTCCTCAACTTGCACAGTAAGTGTTTTTTGATCACTTGCTTGTAAGAATCTAAATGTATTTGATAATATAGACACTAAAGTATCAAAAAAAAACCTGAATAAGCATAAATACTAATGCAAGCCCATTGCAACACATGGTGAAAAGGGATAATTTATCAATGTTGTAGTCCTTTACTGAGGTGTGTTTTAAACTGAAACTCTTTTGAATTATAAGGGCAGCAGAGTTTCAGAGCCCGGAGTTTGAATTTTGAGCTTGGCAATTTGAGTGGAGTGTGAGCTCTGGCTGTCTGTGTTTGTGGTCTTTAGTCTCACCAGTTTCCAAAGACATACTTGTTGTGTAAATTGCATTTCTAAACTGTGTACAGAAAAGCCAAGCAAAATGACATCTTGTATTGGCTAACTAAAAAGATTACAATATGCAAGCTTTTGAGGCAACTCGGGCCCCTTCTTCAGGCAAGATGTAAACTGTACATTAAGCACCACCATGATGGACTCTGGTGTCTGTCCTGTCTTGGCCCTAGTGCTGTTAGGATAGGTGTCAGCCTCATGACCTAAAACTGGATTAACTCACATCTACTATTAATTAATGGATTTCTGTCAAGTGATAATGGTATAGGTTCATTTGCCACTGATTTAAGTATGGCATTTTGTATAAAATAAAAAAAAAAAAATACTATGTCTTTTATTGTGGGTTAAAAAGATATCAAGGGAAAATTAATCCAAGTGTGTAAATAAAAGCCTTTAATTTTACTGTCCAGTTTCTAGGGGATAGAGAAGAGATATGTAATATATTCCTTGGCCAAGTAGGATAAGTCTGCTCAAAATGGCATTGACTCCAAGTGGCACCACCACATTCTTTGGGGTGGGGGCGGGCTAGGTGGGGAGAGAGACACTCTAACAGCCAGTAGCAAAGATTGCAAAAAATAATTAAAATGCAATATGGACCACCTCACCAGCAGTTGTGACGAGTAGCTGTATACCCTCTCCATCCATCCATCCATCCATCCATCCATCCATTTTCCAACCCGCTGAATCCGAATACAGGGTCACGGGGGTCTGCTGGAGCCAATCCCAGCCAACACAGGGCACAAGGCAGGGTGCCAACCCACCGCAGGACACACACAAACACACCCACACACCAAGCACACACTAGGGCCAATTTAGAGTCACCAATCCACCTAACCTGCATGTCTTTGGACTGTGGGAGGAAACCAGAGCGCCCGGAGGAAACCCACGCAGACACGGGGAGAACATGCAAACTCCACGCAGGGTGGACCCGGGAAGCGAACCCGGGTCTCCTAACTGCGAGGCAGCAGCGCTACCACTGCGCCACCGTGCCGCCCTGTATACCCTCTTCATTGCCAAAAAACACTCTCCAATGATACACCTGTCAGTCAAGTACTGACATTTAGCGTTAATGTCAAGAACAGTTATTTCAGAACAACATGAAGGTTCTGGCTCTTATCATTTTTTTAAGGCCTGGAAGATTTTTGCCAGCCTACATGTTGTGATTATGGTGTATACTCTGAAGTACAGAGGTAAAGGTTGATAAGCCATTTGTGACGCTTTGTCTAAAAACCATTTATTGGCAAACATTAATAGAAATGGGGAGCAAGGCAGGATAACTTTTTTTTTTTTTTTTTTCCCCTTACATCATTACACAATATTTAATTTATTATACTTGTTAGTGTGGTTTGAATTAACTATAGAGTAGTAATCAAATTATTTGAACAGCCTGAAAATAAAGCATTCCATTATTACATTGTTGATGCAAAATAATGAACAAGAGTTTCTGCGTCCTGTGTAGAATTTTGTACGATTTAATATTCAATAAGACACCCCACCTCGGGAAGGCAAATTAATGAAGTGAATGGGGTTCAGGATCTCTTTTTCACATTCTGGCTGGAAAACCAGAAGTCTGAAGAGCTCTGTATAATGTATGAACAAAATCTACATTAACACCATCACTTTCTCAGCTGTGATTCAAAACATGGTCAAAGACTTTCACAAATAACCCAGACTTGCTTCTTCAAACAAGCAAAACAATTACATTTATTTATAACATAAAAATAATAAAAGATGGACATATGCAAATATATAGATGTTTATGGACAAAAGACACAAACATAAAATAACAAAAGCTTAGTTTAACTTTTTCTCTCCTGTAGAAAAACGCATGTAACTTATCAGTTCTGTCTCTTGGCTTAGTAGAACTTTCACCTCTTATTGGAAAAGGAACATGACTAATGAATCCTGAATTTTCAATTCATGAGGTTAAGATGGCTAAGTCTGGTTGATTATGAAGTTTGTATTGCCAACAAGTGGCACTCATTTGCTTACAGCAGCTAACATTTACCCTGGCTCAGGGACCACCCTCCACCACATAGAATTATCTGTCAAAGTGTGTGTGTGTGTGTGTGTGTGTGGGCGCGCGCACGCGCATTTGCATGAGTACGTGTGTGTGTGTGAGGTGCGGCTTTTCTGTTTTCCTTTTGGATTTTAGGGTGAGAAACTTACAATAGGCAGAACTTAACCCTCACAAGATTATTATCTTTAGTTACAGTTAACACCAATACTATAGTACTTTACAGTAGCTGGATTTGTTCAGTTTATTAAATTGCAGTTAACAGTTCTTGGAATTTTTGGCATGATTTCTTTTACTTGTTCAGGAGGTCTCAGTCTTCACCTTTGGTTGCATTTTCTTCTGGTTATGGGCAATACTGCAGTCTTCTCTTGAAAGGTTTTACACAAAGTGTCCTTGAACACAAGTAAAGTAATATCTGCTAACTGAACTGGTGATCAGTCAATGAACATACTTAACAAGGAGAACACATGCTCGCTCTCTCTCTCCCTCTCCTCTCTCTCTCTCTCTCTCTCTCTCTCTCTCTCTCTCTCTCTCTCTCTCAATTCATCCCTCAGACTAGAAATTACAATTAGTGGGTTTGAATTTAATCTCTTAATGGCAGAATAGAAAAAGAGAATTGCACTCAGCAGAAAGATGTATGTAATTGCATACTGGAACAAGGGAGGACTGTCCTGCGACTTCTGCATATTTGATAAGCAAGAAATGAATCATGATAAACGGTTCTGATAGTCTATTTTCAAGCACGTGTAGTAGAATGTAATAAGCTGGTAATATGAAAAGCCACAATAAAATCTGAAATTAGGCAGAATAGAGGATATTGGGATATAATTTATTGTACAAGTTCAGGCTCTGTCACTGATATAGCCAGGGAAACAGGCTGAAATTCCTGTGGTGTTTATTTATTTATTTTTAACTCACTACCAATGTGTGTTTTTTTTTTTTTTGGTCCTGGCAAATGTACAGGCAAAGGGCTTCATTTAGTTTACTTTATTCAAGAATCAGTAGGAGTTAAAGGTACATATAAATGTAATGAATTACTATTGTTATAGCCTTCTGGATATGAGTGCACACTGTATGTTGAATTAATTTGCCTCGTTCAAAATAAGGTGCCTTTTTGTGAACAGCAAATAGTATAAGATATGTTTTAAAAAGCAATTTTTACAGATTTTATTCTTCCTGTTACAGGTTGCATTCACTGCGTTCCCTGAGCCTTCATAACAACCTTCTCACTTATCTTCCTCGAGAGATTGTCAGCTTGGTACACCTCCAAGAGCTTAGTCTACGTGGAAATCCACTTGTTGTTCGGTTTGTTAAGGATCTGACCTATGACCCTCCCTCACTCCTTGAGCTTGCAGGACGTACTGTTAAATCCAGAAATATTCCTTACTTTGCTGAGGACCTACCAGATAACCTGATCACATATCTGGATTTGGCTAGCAAGTGCCCCAACCCCAAGTGTGGAGGTAAAAAAAAAAAAAAAAAAAAAAAAAATCATCTAACAGTCACCAGTCTTATTTCCTTTCCTTGTCATTTAAAGAGTATTTGCTGCTATTTCCTTACATTGTGAAAAATTCTGATTGTGTTTCAATTCAAATTGTCTGAAAAAGGGGAGTAAGTCTTCATTAGCTCTCATACAGTGTGTACTGTATATTTCATTGATTTAAATTAAGCCTTTGGATCCTTTGGGACTGCCTATAGTGGTATGTAACTGTAGCCTTTACTGAATTTGAACATTTTTTTGAATTAGATATGCATGTAGCTTAGTGAGCATCAAAGCAAATCAACTTAATATTGCTCTAATGGACCGTCTGTGACATGTAATTAATGTTGATGGCACCCCAATATCATATAAACTGAGCAAATGATTTTATATTTAATATAGTATATTTCATCCCCATTTATGAAATACTCCTTAAATATCTCCATTAGATTGAAATTCTCTTTGGAGTTTTGATACTGTGATGCTTCATATGACCTAATGCACCCAGAGTGCTTCGACCTTACAATGGTCTAATTGTTCATAAAAACTGAGCCTAAACTAATCCCTATAGTGTCGGCTATCTCAACCATTGACAATCTTTTTCATAACCTATCTGCTCCATAATGGCAACATTTTTATCTGTTCATGTCATACACTGGACATACATTGGGTCATCTTTGAGGAACCTGCAGATACAGTAATCCCTCCTCCATCACGGGGGTTGCATTCCAGAGCCACCCGCGAAATAAGAAAATCCGCGAAGTAGAAACCATATGTTTATATGGTTATTTTATATTGTCATGCTTGGGTCACAGATTTGCGCAGAAACACAGGAGGTTGTAGAGAGACAGGAACGTTATTCAAACACTGCAAACAAACATTTGTCTCTTATTCAAAAGTTTAAACTGTGCTCCATGACAAGACAGAGATGACAGTTCAGTCTCACAATTAAAAGAATGCAAACATATCTTCCTCTTCAAAGGAGCAAACAAATCAATAGTGCTGTTTGGCTTTTAAGTATGCGAAGCACCACGGCACAAAGCTGTTGAAGGCGGCAGCTCACACCCCCTCCGTCAGGAGCAGAGAGACAGATAAAAAAATCAATACGTGCCCTTCGTGCTTTTAAGTATGCAAAGCACCGTTCAGCATGTCGTTTCAGGAAGCAGCTGCACAAAAGATAGCAAACGTGAAGATAATCATTCAGCATTTTTAGACGAGCGTCCGTATCGTCTAGGTGTGCGAACAGCCCCCTGCTCACACCCCCCTACGTCAGCGCAAGAGAGAGAGAGAGAGAGAAAGTAAGTTGGGTAGCTTCTCAGCCATCTGCCAATAGCGTCCCTTGTATGAAATCAACTGGGCAAACCAACTGAGGAAGCATGTACCAGAAATTAAAAGACCCATTGTCCGCAGAAACCCGCGAAGCAGCGAAAAATCCGCAATATATATTTAAATATGCTTACATATAAAATCCGCGATGGAGTGAAGCCGCGAAAGGCGAAGCGCGATATAGCAAGGGATTACTGTATAGTGAAATTAGAAAGTGTGAAGTAGTTGAGACAACACAAAAACAAAGATTTTTTTGAAATGGCCCCATATATTATCGTTGAGTAGTCAATAGTGAGTGATACTGGTCTTTCTGTAAAATAACAAAGAAAAGTGAATATGACAAACAGGTCAGATTTATACAAAACTACAAGAAATGAAAAGATGGTGTCGGTATGGTCAGGAAATGATGTCATCAGGACGGGATTGGCAGTGAGAGGCTATCAGGACCTGACGAAAGTGAGGTCATCTGCAAAGGAAGGGAAGTGACGAATTTTGGCTTAAGTCTTCCTTGGTTCTGAAAGAGAAAAGGCATTAATGCTTGTTACCAACTGGTGTCTTTTATGCCCCATGTTGGACCCTTCGGGCATCCCGAACAGAGAGGTCATAGACACAATAAAGGGCATCGGCGTTTGCTTGGAGAGGACCCCAGCAATAAATGACCTTGAATCTATAAGCTTGTAGGTCTAAAAACCGCCTCGTGACCCGTGGGTTTGATTCCTTATGTGTGGACATCCACTGTAAAGCAGCATGGTCAGTGACTAAGGTGAACTCACAAACTAGAAGGTAGTACCTTAGCTGAGTCATGGCCCATTTAATGGCCACAGCTTCTGGTTCCACCACCACATACCTGGGGCCTCATGTATAAACGGTGCGTACGCACAGAAATGTTGCGTACGAACCTTTCCACGCTCAAATCGCGATGTATAAAACCTAAACTTGGTGTAAAGCCACGCACATTTCCACGGTAACTCATTCCTTGGCGTACGCAATTTATCCGCCCGGTTTTGCAGACTGGCGGCACCCAGTGTCAAAGCAGTGCTACTGTTCCTGTGTGATCACTCTTTCTTTCTTAAATCCACATTCCTGGCGCGGCTTTATAAATACACTGAAATTAACTGCATATTGTTTATTAGTGTAATGCATCTGATTGTAATTAACCTGTAGCAATATAATGGTCCAGGGAATAGCCATAGTATTCCAAATACCATAACTGCTTTAGCGTTGTAACTCTCACTGCATGTTCTTTCAGCTGATCCCGTTAAGGGCTGCCACAGCAGATCATCTTTTTCCACATTACTCTCACTGCACCACTCAAGAGTATTTATATTACTGTATCTGAGTGGGAAATCACAGCAGCAGCTGATTGGAAAGAGAATTATCGGTACACAGCATGAAGCAGATGCTGCCTGAGCCACAGCAAACGCTTTAGTCCCTGTACGGACTTCGCGGTTTAGAAACAGTTTCATCCCAAGAACTCTAAACACACTAAATCAGTCCATCAAGTGCTCCTTGTAGAAATATTTGGACTTATAAGTACAATTACCCCACTGTAAACTTGCACTACAGTTATAATATTGCACAACCTGCGCCACTTTATAAAGCGCGTATTTACATGTGATGACGGTATTCATTTCTAAGACGAAATGCAGCAAAACATGTTGATTATATTATACAGATAAAACTTTAACTTCATTTAAATAATCTGTATTGTTAATAATTAAACATGTGAGGACACGGTGCCGCAGCGCTAGCTAGTTCAGTAATTGTTCCTGCCTTGCGCTGTATTCTTGCTGGTGCTGACGCGACACTGGAAAGATAGACGGATATAATAATTAAACACGTACTACTAAGATATTTCAATGTTCCTTAAAAGTTTTGAAGAATCGAAGTTCTAAGCTTACAGATGGCTTCACGTCTATTACATAGCTTATTGTGTGGCGATTGAGTTTTTGGAGAAAGAAAAGTAAGGACAGGAATTGGAGGTTAGTACGTTTGAAAGAGACAGTACTGCTGTGATATATTATTTAACTGAAGGTTGCGCATGGCGCAGCAAGCCTCTTGCGTGAGACATGAACAAGCACTGCGCCACCGTGTTCCCATGTTTAATAACATGCTTTCATTCCTATCATCATGAAAAAGATATCACGTATACATCTCAGTATTTTAATTATTCAGAGAGCTGTAATATCAAGAATGTAATGGAGTATGTGTCCCGTCGGAGAAAGAGAAAGCCTGTTTAAAAAGCAGGTAGTGATTCATACACATAGAGCACATAGAAGATCAAATACAGAACAAAGCATTTAACATGCCACTTTAGTTACAATAGGATTTGAGAAACTAGTAAATTAAACGATTTTAAGATGAAGTTTAAGATGTTCTACTTTAATGGCAAAATAAACTACGTGATTAAAGTGGAAATTTCGAGATTAAAGTTGACATTTCGTGCTTTTTTCCCCACTGTGTGCCTTTTTTTTGTCTGTACCCTAATAAGCTTTCATATGACACTCAGACGGTGGGCTACGACTCGCTTTTTCACGGCGACTTTGATATGTGATTTCTTTTTTATTTCGGGCACTGTGCGACTTTGTGAAGTTGAGCCTTCGAGTTTCTCCGACACACTGTCACTCGATCAGCTTCCTTTTGTTGATTATACCACTGTTTAAACCAACAAATAATACGTTTTTCATTTGCCTCCACTTGGTATTCGCTGAAATTCTTATATTTTCTCCCGTGCTTTTCCCATTGTCTTTTCACAGAAGGCTATTTATATTGATTTGCATATTCAAAGAGGCGTAATTCTGGGAGGAGTTGGGGCGGGACAGAAGGCGCGTGCACGTGCGTTACTTTTCACGCAAATCGGGATTTATGTAGTAGAAGAACGTGAAAGTATGCGTGCGCACAGATTCCTGCATCTGGATTTTTGTTATAGTGTGAGTTCTACGCACGGCGTTGTATAAACGGTGCGTACGCACAGAAATGTTGCGTACGAACCTTTCCACGCTCAAATCGCGATGTATAAAACCTAAACTTGGCGTAAAGCCACGCACATTTCCACGGTAACTCATTCCTTGGCGTACGCAATTTATCCGCCCGGTTTTGCAGACTGGCGGCACCCAGTGTCAAAGCAGTGCTACTGTTCCTGTGTGGTTACCCTTTCTTAGATCCACATCCACGGCGGCGGCTTTATCAAATACACTGAAATTAACCGCATATCGTTCATAAATTTAATGCATCTGATTGTAATTAACCTGTAACAATATAATGGTCCACAGAGTGGTCAAACTACTGTTCCTGTGTGCTCATCCTTTCTTTCTTAGCTCCACATTCCTGACGCGGCTTTATAAATATACTGAAATTAACTGCATATTGTTTATTAGTGTAATACATCTGATTGTAATTAACCTGCTGCAATATAATGGGCCAGGGAATAGCCATAGTATTCCAAATACCAGAACTGCTTTAGCGTTGTTACGCTCACTGCATCTCGTTCTTCTTTTTGCTGTTCCCGTTAAGGGTTGCCACTGCGGATCATTTTTTTCCATATTACTCTCACTGCACCACTCGGAGTATTTATATCACTTTATCTGAGTGTGAATCACAGCAGCAGATGATCGGAAAGAGAATTATCGGTATACAGTTTCAAGTACACACTACCTCAACCACGGCAAAAAGCGTCAAACCCTTTCCTGTACGGACCTCGCGTTTCAGAAACAGTTTCATCCCAAGAACTATAAACGCACTCAATCACCTCACTGTAAACTTGCACTACAGTTATAATATTGCACAACCTGCGCTACTTTATAAAGCACGTATGATGACAATATCATTTTTAAGATGAAATGCAGCAAAATATGTTGCTTATAGTATACAGATAAAACTTTAACTTCATTTAAATAATCTGTATTGCTAATAATTAAACATGTGAGGACACGGTGCCGCAGCGCTAGCTAGTTCACGGATAGCTCCTGCCTTGCGCTGTATTCTTGCTGGTGCTGACGCGACACTGGAAGGATAGACGAATAGAATAATTAAACATGTACTACGAAGATATTTCAATGTTCCTTAAAAGTTTTGAAGAATCGGCGTTCTAAGCTTACAAATGGCTTCACGTCTATTACAGAGCTGATTGTGTGGCGATTGGAGAAAGAAAAGTATGGACAGGAATTGGAGGTTAGTACGTTTGAAAGAGACAGTACTTCTGTAATAAATTATTTCATCGAAGGTCACACATGGTGCAACAAGCCTCTTGCGTGAGATATGAACAATCACTGCGCCACCGTGTTCCCATGTTTAATAACATGCTTTCATTCCTATCATCATGAAAATGATATCACGTATACATCTCAGTATTTTAATTATTCAGAGAGCTGTAATATCTCGAATGTAATGCATTCTGTGTCCTGTCGGAGAAAGAGAAAGAACGGAAGCACGTAGTGATTCACACACAGAGCACATAGAAGATCAAACACAGAAAAAAGCATTTAACATGCTACTTGAGAAACTACGGTAGTAAAATAAACGATTTTAAGAAATTTCGAGATTAAAGTTGACATTTCGTGCTTTTTTCCCACTGTGTGCCTATGTTTTTTGCTTGTACCCTAATACGCTTTCATATGACACTCAGACGGTGGGCTACAACTCGCCTTTTCACAGCGACTTTGATATGTGATTTCTTTTTTATTTCGGGCACTGTGCGACTTTGTGAATTTGATCTTTCGAGTTTTTCCGACACTCTGTCACTCGATCAACTTTCTTTTGTTGATTATACCACTGTTTAAACCAACAAATAGTACGTTTTTCCTTTGCCTCCACTTGGTATTCGCTGAAATTCTTATATTTTCCCGTGCTTTTCACATTGTCTTTTCTCAGAAGGCTATTTATATTGATTTGCATATTCAAAGAGGCGTAATTCTGGGAGGAGTTGGGGCGGGACAGAAGGCGCGTGCATGTGCGTTACTTTTCACGCAAATCGGGATTTATGTAGTGGAAGAACGTGAAAGTATGCGTGCGCACAGATTCCTGCATCTGGATTTTTCTGTGCGTACGCACAATCCCGCTTTTGTGCTTACGCCATGTTATAGTGTGAGTTCTACGCACGGCGTTATACATGAGGCCCCTGGTCTAGTAGTTTCCGGCTGAGGAACATAACTGGGTGTTCAGCATCGTCGACACTTTGATTCAGCACAGCCCCCAATCCTGCCTCCGAAGCATCGTTCTAGAGAATAAAAAGAAAAGTCAGATGACTTCAATATTGGTGCTGACATAAGGGCCTGTTTTAAGTCAATGAATGCAGCTTCAGTTGTATTATCCCAAACCACGTTATAAGGAGCTCCTTTCTTTGTAAGATTTGACAAGGGAGTCACTCTCTCGGAACATCAAGGGACAAATACTACCGCTAGTCGAAGAAGGGCCTGGACCAGCCTCTTGTTTACTGGACAGGGTCAATTTATAATGGCATCAATTTTAGAACACTGAGGTGTGTCCGTCCCTCCACCCATCAGGTAGCCTAAATATTTGGCCTCTGATAAACCAAAGAAACATTTTTTTATTTTTATTTTTTTTTATTCCCTTTATGGTGAGGCTGGCTTTACCAAGTGTTGCGCGGACCACTCCGACCTGGTATAGGTAGTCCTCCCATGTGCTGGAATAGATAACTATGTCATCTAGATAGGTGGCACTATAGGAACTGTGGGGTCGAAGCAATCTACCCACCAGACACTGGAATGTTGCTGGTGCCCCGTGCAGCCCAAATGGGTGTACTGCCAGTGTCTACTAGGGGTACTTAACACGGTCTTTTCCTTTGTGGACTCCGTTAAGGGAATTTGCCAGCACCCCTTCGACAGGTCTAAAGTGGTCAAATATTGAGTGTTACCCAGCCACTCGAGGAGTTCATCGACTCAGGGCATCGGATATGCATCAAATTTAAAGACCTGGTTGAGACATCAGAAGTCATTACAGAATCTCCCAGGTTTGGAGACCAATACGATGGAGGCTGGACCACGGGCTATGTCTTTCCTCGGTTATTCCCATGTCCAACATTCTCTTTGTTTTGGAAAGTCGATAAGTATGCTTCTGAACGATCACCCCTGGTTATGTGATAATGTCATGCACAGAGAGGTCTGCCCTGGTTGTTCGCTCACTACCTCTGGTATGGACAGGATTACTGTTTCCAACTCCCATTGTTGTTGGTGTGTCAGATTAGGGATGAGATTAAGGGAATGTTTCAGCAGGTTTATAAGATACACTCGTTCACTCGGCTGACAATTTGGTTGTTTGACCAAATAATCGAGTCCTCTTCTCTCCTTAATCTCATAAGGGCCTTGTGAATGAGCCAGTAGTTTAGAATGGAAGGTTGGCATTAGGACCATTACACAATCCCCTGGAAGGAATTCCTGGAGGGTGGTGATCCAGTTATACAGATGGGCCTGTGCTGACTGTGCTTTGTCCATATGTGTTTTTAGTAGATGCCGAATTTTTTCAAATCTATTGCACAATGCCCAATATATCTTCCTCCCACCCTTCTTTTAGAATATCCAATAAGCCCCAGGGTTGTCTCCCATATAATGGCTTAAAAGGGGAGGATCCTGTAGAGGCGTTTGGGAATTCCCGGTAGGCAAATAGAATGAGGGGAAGTAGCTGACCCCGGTTTCTTCCATCCTCACTGACCACCTTATGTAAGATCCGTTTCAAAGTTTGATGAAATCCTTCTACCAGCCCGTCTGTTTGAGGGTGACAGACAGAAGTTTTATCTGCAGTAACTTGGCAACTCCCTGAACGTTTCCAAAGTAAAGTGTGTCCCCTGGTCTGTTAAGACTTCTTTGGGGATCCCAACTCGTGAAAAGACCCATACAAGTTCCTGTGTGATATTTTTTTGATGTAGGTGAGTGCAAGGGAATGGCTTCAGGATATCGTGTAGTAAAATCTTCAAGAACTAAAACGTATTTGTGTCCTCGGGGTGAGGGTTCCAAGGGACCTACAAGATCAATACTGATCCATTCAAATGAAATATCTAGGAGGGGAAGAGGAGCACAGTCCCTCCTAGGAATCTGTTGCAATTGACACTCCGGACAAGAAGCGCAAAAAACGACGGACCTCCTCGTTTATTCCAGCCCAGTAAAATCAAAGTATAATTCGTTTTAATGTTTTCTTAGTTCCCAAGTAGGTACCTAAGAGATGAGTATGTGCTAGTTCACAAACCTGCTGCCGGCGGTACAGACGTGTCTCGCTTAAGACCCAAGGATTACTTGTGCTGTAAAAGTGGCAAGAGTGTTAGTGCCGAGTCTTACTTGGACAACGGTATAGAAAAGTTGGGCGTAAGCTTTAGGTTCCAGCATTAGCAGGTCAACGGTGTAGACACAAGTCTTCTCTTAGCCTCGGCAGTAATGACGAGGTGAATCGGTGTTCAGGCAGTGAAATTAAAAGTGATTCTATTGAATCCGAAAGTGACACTCACATGCCTCGCGCATGTGCTGTTATTATTAAATATTTATATCATTATTATGTTTTCTACATTTTGGACTTGGTACTTTTATTGTTTTGCACATTTTACAGTAGAAAGACTAGATTTAATAAAACTAAATTTTTCCAAGTCAAAAAATGCAATGCTTTTCACGTTTTTTGAGGAAAAAATGTAATGCTAAGAGGATTAAAGACTGCAGTTTTGACCCACTTCTTTTATGTAAGAGTACAGAAGTCGTAAGAACTTCATGCTTTGCAAATTCACTTTGAGCATTTATAAAAAGTCGATAATGGTTTTGTGGCGTTTCAGTCTTTGCTATCATACTCTGCTTTTTTTTTTTTTTTTTTTTTTGTGTGATCATGCATGGTCCAGACCTGATGCAGCAAAAGTGGCATGACACTTTTTAAACAAACATCTTAAGGCATTTATTAAAAGTACAATGCTGTGTAATCAGTTAAGTTACAATTTTTTGTTGTGTACAAAGCACATGAAAGTCCTACATGCTGTTTTTCTTAAGCTTCCACTCACTGCATCTTGCTCCATGGCATATGTAAAATAACTACACAGACTGTAATGAGGGGTGGCTGGGGTTCAGCATTGTGTTGTCGTAACTCCACGGCTGATACAAGCACACAAATGAGCAAGAAGCATACACTATCCCTATCATGAGAAAACGGGAGCAAGACTCTCTAATAAAATGATTTCCAGTTTCCTTCCATTATCACAAGGATACCTCGTAAACATGGAAGGCAAGGTGTGTGTTTTAATAATCTAAAGCTGTGATGTTTAAAAGTGGAGATATTTGGTAAATTAAGGCCTTTTCAGTCACTTATTGGATGTGGGATTCCTTAGAGCCCCATTGTAAGCTGCAAGTAAGCAGAAAAAGTATTTTTTAAATTTATAACAATTGCTTCACTTTTGAACACAATTTTATTTGGAAAATTAATATATACCATGATTATGAAAAAATAACTTGGATTTAAAAAAATATTGAACTTATCCTTTTAATGAAAAGGAAATTCCATGCATGCGCAAAGTGACAAAAATAAAATGGACCATAGTTCTCACTCTGTTTACCTAAAATACACATAAAAACTCTCGCATAATTACTCATGATTGATCAAATGGATTAATCTCCGTAATTAGCCACTTCTTCTTTACAGCTTTTTTTTTCTCCTGTTTGGTTTGGTACAGGATTAAAATACTTGGGTGGCAAAGTGGCCTCCCAAGTGATAGCGCTGCTGCTTCATGGTAAGGAGACCAGGGTTTGTGTCCCGAATCCTCCCAGCATAGAGTTTGCATATTCTCCCTCATGTCAGTGTGGGTTTCCTCCAGGTGCTTGTTTCCACCCACTGTCCAAAGACATGCAGTTAGGTGAATTAGCAATGCTAAGTGTGTGTGTGTGTGTGTTCACCCTGCGATTGATTGACACCCTGTCCACGATTTGCTGGGATAGGCTCCAGCACTCCCTGCGACCCTGGTCTGGATTAAGTGGGTTAGAAAATGACATGACTAAAAATCTTGGTTTTTCATTTTCTCTTCTTAAAGATAAAGCAAAAAATATAACACAGCTGACTTGTTTTTTTTCTCCTTGTTTTAGGCATTGTATGCCAAGTGAGCAGTCACCTCAGAGTGAAAATGCTTGTTGGCTAATATGAGCCAACATTGAAATTTATTCTTTTTATATCAGTTTTAGAATCAAGTTATAATTTAAAAAAAAAAAGCAATATTGGAAATATGGTAGCTATTTTCCTTTACCTTTTTATTAAGCACTTATTGCAGCAAACAAAAATAGGATAAGAGTTGTTCTGTTAACCATCAGTTCAAGGGTGAATTAAAACATCATCGGGAGCATAGTGATACTTCTAGGGTTCTGGAAAAGTCTTCAAAAATCTATTTTAGATCCTAGAGCAGTGAGTGGGATGGAAAAAATCATCATTTAAAAAAATATAAAGTGGTGTAGCTAGAATATATCTTTGAAATGGGATTTTCAAGATGCCCAAATACTCTGCAGCACTAACAAGGTTAGGTAAACTTTTTTTTTTTTTTGTCGTCTTTGTTAGCCTTTTGAAAATGTATTTTTAAATACATTCTAATTTATATTTAAATATAATGTTTGACCTGACAGTGCTAAGAGGAGCAGATCTTTGCTCACTTATAAAATCAGAACCATAGAATACTTCTTTCAGCTTTAGTCTTTATTTACTTTTGATTAAATGAATGTCTTTTAAAGAAACTTGTGTATTCCAATTTTAGATTCTATTATCCATTCTTTATTATCCATTCTTAATGTTATGTGGGATGTTAAGACAATCATTTTTATACATAGTCCACTAAAAGAAATACTCAACTTAACCAACATTGGCTCCATTCCTGGGCTTTTATCCTTTACAATACAGTATCTTGTCATTTTGATACATACAGTAAAATATGTATAAAAAGATTACCTTACTTGCTAAAACAAACCTTTTTTTGTTTTGTTTGCTCCTGTTCAGGTGTCTACTTTGATTCATGTGTTCGGCATATCAAATTTGTGGATTTCTGTGGCAAATATCGCCTCCCTTTGATGCACTACCTATGCTCCCCCGAGTGCAGTTCTCCATGCAGCTCAAGCTCTCAAAGTGATGCTGACTCTGAAGATGAGAGCAGTGTACCAGTGCACAGATTGCAAAAGGTTCTGCTTGGCTAGATGTATAGATGTATAAATTATTAAACTAAATTAACAAGACTGATTTCCAGACCGGAAGCAATATAAGTGATGAAATACAGACCTAGATCTGAGGAGCATTTTTCAGTGGTATGCAAGTCTTTGAACAACTGATTTTCCTCTGTCTATTAAGGCACTGCAAATAAAGAGACACGACCTGGGAGTAGACACACCTTATAATGAAGGCTCATTAAATAAGATTTGACACTTCTTTCTGTCACAATTATTTTGTTTGAATAAAATGCTGCTGTTTAAGATTATATGCAAGGGATTTGGTGCAAAGTAAGCAAATCTGAAGTGTACAGTACACGTTTATACTATGTGCATTATAAAAGTACTGTATATCTAATATGCGTGTCATATATCATGGTATTTTTTTTTAAATCGTATCCACTTGAAGTTCAGCTTCTAAGTGCCTTCAGATTAAAGATCCACATGCTGTCTGAACCGTCTTCAGCTTCAACATTGTGATTTGCAATGTTGGCACTGAACATGTGTTTTCAAGGTGAGGCTTTTGAGCCTCGAGTGTTGTAACTTCTCCTTCTAAATAGCTGGTCATTGAGTTTGCAACAATGGTGACTTCTTACATTTTCTCTCTCAGCACGGAAGGGGTTTTCAGACTTCCCTGAAAATGTAGATTTTTGCATAGACAAGTTTGGCAGGTACTAATTTTTGCTTTTAATGCAATTGAAAAACCTGTTCAACTAGTATTTTGGTCAAAGTAGCAATGTAAAGATTTCTTCTAAAAGTTAATTGTACACCTCATGATTGATTTTTTACAACCGTTTGACAGTGGTTAGAAAGAATTAAATTGTGTGTCTTTGCATTAAATTTTAATGCATATCAAATGCTACCAGTTGTATTTAGTTCAGATGTCATCAAAATTTTGTTTGTGATCCTGATTAAATATTTAATCTCATGAAGTTGTATAAATCCAAATTTATTTTGGATGGTATTGTGAAATCTCTGCTGAATCGTGCCATACAAAGTGGTGAGCACAGGCCTCGTGCCCTGATCTAATCACCAGAGACCTCATTTATAAAGCTTACATATGCACAGAAAGAGGCTTAATGTGCATATGCAACTTCCCACACAAACGTTGGGATTTATAGAAGAAAACAGGACAGGGGAACATCCATATATTTACACCATCTCATACCTGTGTGTATGCAACATTTCGGAGTAACTGAGAAATGACACCCTTGATGATGTAGGGAAATACAGCCAAACCAGCTAAATGACGACTCATATAATTCATATCACCTTTTTATTATAATGTGTGTTGACATGACAAACCTATTCATCACTTTTGAGGTGTAATGGGATGCACAGACTGTATTTTAGTTCCCTTTTAAAAAGGCCAATGCTGTCTTTCCGCTGATGTATTTTAGGTAAAAAAAATTTTTTTTTTTGGTTTTTCATCAGTTTATATCAGCCACATGTTTTCACTTCTCAGGAAACTGGCTGACCAGTCAGGAACATCTCAGCCAAGCTTCACTCCATCATGTCCACTGGGCTGGAAGCCATTAGCCGACTGTGGAATTACTACATCCAGTTTTCATATGGTGTGGGTGTACGTACATAAAACACTGCCTGTTTTCGTCAATATAAAAAGGCAGTTTGCTGTTGTGGCCGGTTCTCCTAACGTAATCGGAGCATTTTACTGCCCTTGTACTGCAATAAGGGCACCCATCGAGAATGAAGCTGATTTTTGTTAACTGTGAATAGTGACATTCAGTTAACACACAAGTCATTAGTGGTGCCAAAATTAGATTAACAAATGTCCTGGATCAGTGGCCTGAGGCAATGGAGCTTTGACAGATATGATGGTACTTCACATGGTGTCTGGCTTGTTTGCATGGTCACTGGACCCAACGCTTAGTGTTTCATATGGCCATTCTATTTATTGTTACAGCAATCACACCCTTTCATGTGCCAGCTAATAGTGAGTACCTGCTAGACACTGACACCTTTCACTGACCACGTCCCCATCCAAAAAAAATGCGTAGGTGAGGCGCTATAATGCTGCACATGATCTTAAGCTAGCACGGCCTGATACTCCTGAATGCAGGTGGCAGGGTCTTGATGTGTCAGGTGGGAGGCTGCTCTACTGGCCAATGAAACTGCAGCATTGTGATTGCATACTGTATGTGTGAGGCTAACTAGCATGCTCCATATATGGATGTTTCAGGGCAGGGTTCAAGGTATGCCCACTAGATGATTTATCAAGGGTAAATTGCATAGAATTCTACGCATGTGAGGTTTTATAGATCTGATTTGTTGCCGTATGCAAATTTTCATGCTCAGATCCACGCAAGGTTTTTAAATGAGGTCCTCGAACAAGAAAAGCCTGAAAAATTGCACTTTCAGACTAGGTGGTGATGTATAGTAATTGCAACCTTTCTGATTTGGTAGCATTTGATGCAGATTTAGGTAGCATCAGTCTGATTTTTAAACCAAGGGTAGAAAGGCAACAGTATTGCAAGGATCTGCTGTTGGAAAACATTGGAACTACAAGTTACCATCCGTTCTGGCGGTGTATTTATCTTGTATTCAAAAGGACACTGTAGTATACATCAGATGGATAAGTGTGAGAAGTAAAGAATTTATACAGTGATAAGAATGCTTTTAAGTGCTTAGCTTTCTTTGGAAATGTGTATTTTATCTGTACAGATAGAAATTAATATTTTAGAGTGTTTAAAATATGTTCTAACTGCAAACATATCAAATTTAAGTATTAATTTTAAAAAAAGCTTTAATTTTTTTAATGAGGTAATTGTAGTCAAAGTGCCTGAACCAAACAAAGTTCTATTTTATAAAGTAATTCTCACTCCCTAATATCTATTGCTCAGAGTCAAATGCAATTAAAACAGGTACAGTCAGTATTTAGTTCATCTTTAAGTACTGAACCTTTTATGCAATTTTATGTCCTAACCTGTCACACCACAGTAAGAAATGATCCATTATTAATAAATGACAATTTTTTGTTTTGTGTTTTTGACAAATGTGTGTTTTTTGGGAGTTTTTTTGTACACTTCTCCAACGTTTCTGAACAGGTCAGTCTACATTTATCCACTACTGTAAGCCGGCAGCCTTTCAGTGTTGTGGTATCTTTGTGAAATGTTCACCATGCATTCTGCATACATTTGGCCAGAAAGAAGGTAAGTGAGCTTACAGAGACTTTTTTTTCTATATCCCTTCAACCATAAAGTCGTCATACAGTTCACAGCATGCAATGGTGTCTTAAGATGCTACTTTATGTGGACCAAGTTTAAGAAGCACACCTGAATGACAATATTTTATATGATTGTGTAAAATGTATCCTTGTAGCCCTCTGGTTATAAAAATACTACAATAGGTTTTTTTACAAGAATTTTTTTTTTTTTTTGGAATGGAAAGTCTCATTTCATGACAGTACATAAATTTCAGTTCACCATCTATTAACTTGAAGAGTTTTTAACCTGCCTGATATTTGATGCTCCCCAAGAAGAACCATTTAGACGTTACAAAAAATGGTCACCACCATTTTAACAGTTTGATTACTTTGAAATAACTGCATTAGTGAAAGTAAATGTAATATTTTAGTAAGGTTTTGAACTGTGCACTTGGTAATGGAGGTGGTGTGTGTGTGTTTCCCATCCTGATCAGAGGCTCATATCAGCTTCTAATAGAATATTGAATTTTCTAAGTAGCTGTTTTAACATTTACTGTAGGGATTACTTAAATAGTATGTAGTTGTAAATCAGTGTGCCAAAATAAAATGTCTCTCTGGGGCCATTCTGTTATTCCTGTTTGAATATTCTTAGAATGTTAGAAATTTGACAAAAGAGAGGAGATCATTCAGCCCATCAGGCGTGTTTGTTTAGCTATTAGCTAAACAATCTCATTTAAATTTTTCTTAAAGGTTGGCAAGGTTTCTGCTTGAACTACTTCTACTTTGTTCCAGACTTTAACACAAAAAGTGCTTCCTGACTTAGTTTTAAATGCACTTCCCCGTAATTTCCATAGATATCCTCGAGTACGTGATTCACCATAAAGCTGATCAAATTTTGCTATATCTACTTTTTCAGTGCCTTTGATTTTAAATGTCTGGATTAAATCGCCACGCAGTCTCCTTTGTTCCGACTGTTTATAACTGCTGCCTCATGGATTCAGGTACCGGGCCTGTGTACGTTCTTCTGAGTTCACGTTTGCTTCATGCTGCTCCCCAGAGATGTGTCACTGGGTGAGTGGATGATGTATGTCTGAGTCTTCTAATTAGTAGACCAGCATCCCATCCAGGGTGGCCTGATGTTGACAGTTTACTTTATTTCATGGGGGTTTCTAATGCGATAAAGGGTTTGGGAGAAAAATCTTCAAGGCAGGGAACTACAGGATACTAAATGCGCTCACTCACTGCTGAAAATTCGCAACTTCAGGACAAATCCTGTAGAAAACTATTGGTTCTGTTCGCACCCATGTGAAAATAGGATAACTGAGAAGCCTCGGGTGAACACACAAATTTACACAATAGTATAAAATGCATTATTTTAACCCCTTTATGGGAGCACTGACACAAAAGAGATGACCTATGTAGACTGGTCAACAGAAAAGCAACATATATGCTTTTCTATTAGTGTCCTTCCTGAGAGTTGGAGGTTTTTGCTCAGCAAGTAAGATTTGGAGTACAAGCGCCAAGCATGCGTATCTGTCAGATAAGGGTATTAAGATTTGAAATAAATTTCTTATATGGGTGTCAGGAGTGGAAATACCTTCTTGGAATATGGAAACTTTAAGTAGAAAAGTGTAGCAGTGTTAGACGGGAGGACCTGTTATGGTTCCATGTTGTAGACTGTTGATAATGAACACCTCCTATTGATTCTTACATCCATGCTGTGGCAGTGACCATGAATGGCAGCCAGTGAGGGGGCTATGGTAGGTGCCAAGGATGATCTCTTGCATTCTTTTATTATTATATCAAGCCTGCTTACTCATTTTTGATTAACTAGAGCCCAGAATTTCCACTGGCAGCACTGAGCACAAGGCTGTTAAACAACTTTACAATACACTACTATTCTATGAAAGATCTGCATATGCCAATAGGATGTAGGAAGAGAAACCACTTGAAAGGGGTTGAGAGTATCCTGAATAGTTAAAATGTGCCACTATACTTTGTGAGGAGAAAAGAAAAATTGGTTAAAAAAAAATCCAAATGGATTTGAACCATTGTGACTACGAGCCCCACTGTAAAGTGGAATATGTAACTTAAATTTCTTATGGTACAATTCTTTGTGGGCGGCACGGTGGCGCAGTGGGTAGCGCTGCTGCCTCGCAGTTGGGAGATCTGGGGACCTGGGTTCGCTTCCCGGGTCCTCCCTGCGTGGAGTTTGCATGTTCTCCCCGTGTCTGCGTGGGTTTCCTCCGGGCGCTCCGGTTTCCTCCCACAGTCCAAAGACATGCAGGTTAGGTGGATTGGCGATTCTAAATTGGCCCTAGTGTGTGCTTGGTGTGTGGGTGTGTTTGTGTGTGTCCTGCGGTGGGTTGGCACCCTGCCCGGGATTGGTTCCTGCCTTGTGCCCTGTGTTGGCTGGGATTGGCTCCAGCAGACCCCCATGACCCTGTGTTCGGATTCAGCGGGTGGGAAAATGGATGGATGGATGGATGGATGGACAATTCTTTGTGGCAGCAATATTTAAGGTTAAGCCCTCCGTACCTACTCCAAAACCTTGACTTAAAAAAAGGATTGAATTTTGCAGTTCCATGATATTGCGAGTCAACGGTAGGAGATGCTTTCCTTCTCCTTTGACTACTTTGCATCTCTGCTTTAGTTATCTGGCAGGGATGGGGATGATGAGGATAGTACATTGATTTTATAACGTATATATGATTATTGTACTCAAATGAGGCTGTTAACTTGACAGTGGCACATAAGTGGAAATCTTGAATCGTATCAACTTTTTAAATCAATAAAAACCCACTTAAGAATTAAAGATCCCTTGCTTATGTTGAGGAACAACTGAGGGGAAAATAGAAAACTGGGGAAAACATCTGTGTATCCAGAGTAAAGACATCCAAGAACAAAAATCTAAAGTCAAACTTTTTAGTAATTTGACTGGGTACCATATCCAGTGAAGCTATTTCTATTTAGGATTAAGGTGTCCTCCAGGTGGCGCCCTGTCACAGCTCAGCAAATCTGAAGCATCTTCAAAAACACTTTTTAAAATAAACTCCTAACTAACAAGCATGGTGGATGTACTAGGTAGGAGTAAACTGCACACCAGACAAATACTAAATTGCCTGATTTCTGTTTTGTAGATTAAGATCAACTTGGAGATTAGCAGAAGTTTCCATTTAAATGATTGTCAACTTGCAATCACATCCTTCAGTATTTTGAGGTTTGTGTTTCAAATAGCAAAATAGCCGCAAAATACTCACTAATAGAATAAAAGCATTGAAGTTTCATGTCAGATATGCACTGTAAAGAAACCATATTATATGACTAAAGATTTTTCTGATGATCTTCGCCGAGTTTTCAGGAAATGTGTTTAATATTGTAACAAAAATACACGCATTTTGCACCTTACAAATGGATAACTGACCTGAATTATGCAACATCCATCCATCCATCCATTTTCCAACCCGTAATATTCCTAACTACAGGGTCACGGGGGTCTGCTGGAGCCAATCCCAGCCAACACAGGGCACAAGGCAGGAACCAATCCCGGGAAGGGTGCCAACCCACCGCAGATTATGCAGCATGAGTTGCTTAATTTTTTTTCCAACTTTGCTTTTATCCAAAACTGGTTAACGCATAGTCCCCTTGTATTTGAATCTTCAATATAATTTCTCTGCAAAATAATGAGTAAAATGTTGTGTTTTTTTTTTTAGTCCCCACTACAAACTATATCATTTGTTGGCAGTAGTATACTTTTTAATACCTACACTACATTGGTTATGCTGCATTCCATTTGAAGTGGAAAGTCCTAATTTTCAACTGGAATGCCCCCTTAAGTCAGATTTCCAACATTGAAACTTGAGGCTGGTCTGTCTAGTCCGAGTTTGTCAAACTTCAGATCATGAAGTCAGCACAAAAGCGCCATGTATGCTGTGAATGTTAGTGAAAGTTGTATTATACTGTTTATTAGCACTCATGTCTATTTGTGTCTCATTTAATCTGTTGTACACACGGCACTGTTCTACTTCTACCTGTGGACATGTTCCTACAGGGCTTGGAAGCACAAAATACAGCTTAGTGCATTGTTATCAACTGATGTTTATTCTGATGGAGCTGATGTGTCCATATCAACGTGGGGTGACACCATTCCCAGTTTCAACATCAGAGATAAGTAATAACATCATTATTTGAGTCCGATATCCCTCCTACAACACTAACCCTAATCTTAACCAGGGTGTAACCAGTTGCTGTATCTGACAACTGGCACTACCACCATGCAGCACAGAGCTGTGGATTATGGGCCGAGTTAAATGGGCGGATCTTGACCCATGTTTTTCCACGCCCTATTCCACAAGCTGCAGTTTAGCCCCGCCCAAACAACCCTGTATAAACTCTGCATGCTAATATCATTAATAACACACTACCACCATAATATGTAGGCTACTTGATATTTTTAAGTCAGAATTATTAGGGGTGCTTCAGCTCCAGGGCACCCATAAGCTGGTACCTATGCTTCTGAAAGATTTATGTTTACATCTTCCAACATTAGAAATAATGGGCATTGTATATTGCATGTTTATAGTAGGAAACAGAAGAGCATCAAGAGTCATTTGTGCATTATTTACTCAATATAGAGCTAGATTAAACTACCCAGCATTGCCCAGACTTCTTAGATCTAGAACATCAGCATTTGTGAACTGTGAAAATGAAATAACATTCATATTAATTCAGTGATATTTAATTTACAGCTTCATATAGTGTATAGCTTTATTCTTCTATACTAAGTACATGTATTATTTCAATATGACCAATTAATCTAATGCTTTGTAATATAAAATATTTTTGGTTTTCCTTGCTGGTCTGTAAATTTATAAAAGTTTTAGTGTGCCCACTCAGGAACAAGCAACGTTTAGCTGACCGTGGGGAAAAGCATCGACTTTCTAAGTTAATTCCTGCTCCCCTCTTTGAGCTTTATTTATAGTCATTGCAAATGCAAGGTGCACTGGATATTGTAGTTGCTTAAAATTGAAAGGTACAGTATGACGGTATCATAGCAATGCATGGAATAAACACATCTTATGTTAGCATTACTACTTAAACTTGTCCCTTCTAACAAGCAATGAATAATGACCCCTGATACAGTGTCCACATTTTTCATGACGAAAACTTTTGTTCCGCCATCTTGAATTTTGAAAAAGCAATTTCAGATTTGTAATCTGTGACCCAGAAAACCCTGAGGTACTGATTTTGGTTGAGATTGGTTAATAAAGAAACACTACCTACATCTTTCACGTGTCAAGGGGATGAAATCAGTGGGAGGGGTATCCAGGTTTAATGGTAGCCTAGGTCGTCAGTATGATCCTAGAGAGTAGCTATGCAAAATTTGGTCCGCATTGGTCAAAAGATTAAGCATTGTATAGGAAATGTACAAACAGACGTAAAGACATTTTATTTTTTATTGATAGATTAGGACCTAGAGCACACTTGAGCTTTATAACTCACCGAAGCTTTATAACACAGTGGTGAAGCATCATCAGGAGGACTGTGTGCAATTTTGGGCTCCTGGATGCAAAAATCAATGAGGCTGATTCCAGGACTGCAGAGAATGTGTTGTGAGGAAAGATTAAAAGAGTTTAAGGAAAAGGAGATCATGGGGTGACATGATTAGTGTCCACACTTAATAAAGGAATAAGTCCAGTGGATCGGGACTGTTGGTTTAAAATGAGTTCAATAAGAACACAGGGACACAGTTGGAAACTTGTTAAGAGTAAATTTCACACAAACATTAGGAGTTTTTTTCTTTACACAGACAGCCATAGACACTTGGAATAAGCTACCAAGTAGTGTGGTAGACTGTAGGACTTTAGGGACTTTCAAAACTCTACTTGATGTTATTTTGGAAGAATTAAATGGTAGGACTGGTGAGCTTTGTTGGGATGAATGGCCTGTTCTCATCTAACTTTTTCTAATGTACACACAGCTTGCTGTTCAGGAATTT
Organism: Erpetoichthys calabaricus; assembly: GCF_900747795.2. NCBI lineage: Eukaryota > Metazoa > Chordata > Cladistia > Polypteriformes > Polypteridae > Erpetoichthys > Erpetoichthys calabaricus. Next base: position 269,095,670 of record NC_041397.2, on the reverse strand, counting down.
GACTGGATAGGTGCTTTGGACCAAGAAATGTTGAATGTAGTTTTGATAAAGGGAGTTCCTCTTGTCCAAAATCTGTAAAAACTAAAGAAGTCCAATGCGATTTCTCTCTGTAAAGTGCTGTTAAATTCATCCCATATTGTTGGTGTAAGAATTTGCCAAATAGACCAGTGGCCAAATAAAACACCTCTGCACTATAGTACAAACACATCCCTCTTGTTGCAAATATGTGAAAATAAAATTGTTCTGGAGTGATTTAAGGCATTTCAACACCAGTTAAACAAAGCAGTTTGCCCCATGTTCGTTCTCTCTCTGATGTGGGAGGGTGCCAAATATGCCCTCATGCTGGCAAGGCTCACTCAATCAAAAGGTCAGAGGATCACCCCTCAATTATTACTGTGTAAATCCTCTTAACACCTGCCAGTGAGCCTCTTCATTGCCTACCACCCCATCTAATTCAACATTACAGCTCGACAACTCTTGCATCCACTGAATGTGATTCCTTTGTTTTTTGCCAAATTCCAAGGAAGTGCTTCCAGCAGACACAAGAGACCTTCTATAGGGTATGTAAACCCTCAATCCCAGACATCATTCACAAAGACCTCTGTAAGTTTGCACTGCTCAAGATAACTTTAACTAAACTTCTCCCTGATCTTAAAAAGCTCTATGCTTGTCGAGCAACTGAAGCTGGAGGAAGCCTGATTAATAGCTGATGAATATCGGAACCCCCCCCCCCCTTACAATGGCAGCTCTAACTGAAAAATAGAAACAACTTCGTGAACCAGCTTTAAAGAAAAATGTAGCAGTTATGACCTCTCCATATAATTTCTAGTGGGGACACAGAAGCCTTTAAAAGGTTTGCTCTAAGCATTAGTGGGTACGCTAGCACCTGAGAATGAAATCAAACTCCAATGCAGAGGTCATGTGGCCTGCTGGTTGACAAACCTTTGTAGACACGTATTGTATGGACCAGAGGCAACTTTCACTCTACATGATCTCTCAGCCTGACTGCAATATGAAGTATTAAGATTCATGAGGACAACTTAGACAAATGGAGAAACCCCAAGACCCCACTGATACAGAAAAGCCCAGCGCATCCACAGTCTTACTTGGAGCATACCAGGACACTATTACTAACACTTCCAACACTTCAATGGAGGAGCCTTCAAAGAAAAAGCAGTACTGGTCTAAAACTATCTGGCCATATTGTGAAAGTGGTGAACATTTCTTCATACAATGTGCTACTTTCCAACAGATCACTAAAAAGCATCTTACGCACTGGATCAAAACCAAGAAATGGTGCTGGAGGTGTGAATGTTCCCATTGAGCAGCTTAGTGTAATCTTAAAAAAATCTTACAGTATATGTACAGGGAAACGCATGAAGCTAACAGTCTCCTCCCGCAACCTGTCTGCTAAGTTCAAATGCTTCATGGTGACAGACCCAGCGATGTCACTCCGGTGTTACTTAGAGTAGTGATAATGGTGACAAAGAGCTACATAAATATGCAACATTAGATGATGGCATAGAACATACTCTTCTGCTCTCAGCAGCTGCCGAAAAGCTTGGCTTGATGGGAGAAGCTGAGATGGTGTTACTGACAGTTACACAGGATGCTCAGACAGTGAATGGGTCATTGAAGAATAAGCACACATGAAACATTCACAAACCCAAAAGAAATGCAACATGGCTAAGGCTGATTGCATTGCATTCCTACCCACTGATCCCACTCCAGGAGAAATATTGCCTTAAAGCAGGGATCTTAAACTCCAGTCCCGGGGGGCCTCAGTGGCTGCACGTTTTCATTCTCCCCATTAATTAGTAACCTCCTTTTGCTGCTAATTAACTTCTTTTTAATTAATTTTAATTGACTCGTTTAATATTCGTTCCCCGGAATTTTGTCATCATTCCTCTGAATTGCTTCATTTCTTTCCTTAAACCAGGGGTGCCCAACTCCAGTCCTCATGGGCTGCAGTGGTTGCAGGTTTTCATTCTAACCATCTTCTTAATTAGTGAGCTGTTTTTGCTGCTGATAAACTTGTTTTGCCTTAGTTTTACTTGACGTGACTCAGACCAGTTGGTTGTTTCTTTTTTCTTAATGAGCAGCCAAACAATGGCTTAAATTAACAGCAAGAATTGGCTTCTCATTAAGAAACTGATGGGAGTGAAATTGGCTGGAGTTTGACGTTCCAGTTTAGCTGGTCATCTGTTGGCTCGTTTCACAGCTCATTTCTGTTTGGCTGCCATGTAATGAAGAAACAAATCAATTTGGAGGACTGAATCCTTAAAAAATGGGGCTATTCAGATGAAGGGAAAAGAAGTTAATTAGTAATGGAAACTGCTCGCTGATTAGGAAAAGGGTTAGAATGAAAACTTGCAGCCACCGTGGAGTTGGACACCCCTGCCTTAAACAGAAATGAAATGTGAAGTGAGTGAGCCAACAGATAATCAACTAAGTCCGGTCATCGAATTCCAACCAATTTCACTCCAACCCGTTGCTTAATTATGCACCATGTCTTGTTGTTAATTAAACCATGTTTATAATAATAATTAATTCCATGGCTTGTTGCTGCTCTCATTCTGCAATAACATACATTTTAAAAATTGTTGATTATTTTCTTTACTTTTCTACAAGCACTGCTAAAATGTTTTGGGGACCTGAGCAAATCAACATTCCTGAGATTTCCACCCTTTTTATTTTCATATATTTGCCTGTCATGTTTTGGTTCATTTTGTATCACATTATTATTTGGCTGCTAATTAAGAATGAAACAATTATTGGGCCTGAGTCTTCAAAAGAAGTGAATTAGCTGCAAAAAACGGTCACTAATTAAGAAAAGGGTTAGAATGAAAACCTGCAGCCCTGCAGGACTGAAGTTTGAGATCCTTTTCTTAAAGGCTTGAATCTTCCCCACTTCAAAAATGCTCACCCCCTTTTACTCATTGGAGCAGACCATCCCCAGCTGGTTACTCCACTTGTGCTTGTGTGCCTTGGCCCACCCTTAAGGGGCAACAGGAGTCCAGACAGGTTCTAGCAACATCCGTCCTAATTCTATCGGGGGACTTCAAAATCAGATGTCTTCCAAGCAGTGCTTGTTTTCATCCTTTCAGTCCTGAGATGCTGAAATGATTCAGAATTTGGAAAGGTGTTAGGAGCTAGACTCCTTTAATAATAACTCGGTCCAAAAATGATAAAGAGGCCATACTTCTTCTCCAAAGTCAAACTATCCATGTAGAAGTGGTTGGAATTTGTCAATTTGTGGCCCTACTGTTACAGAGAAGTGACATGCCATGTCTGAACTTTTCATCTGAGGCAGTGACTCGGAGAAATGATTATCCAGGAATCCAGAGGTTGCAGCTAGCTATAGTATAGAGAAACTGGAATAAGCTCCTATATCACCAAAACACCGAAGGAGTCCGTGGATAATCAAGAATCACAGTACATTCCTGACCATCTTTTTTATCGTACTGCTAAGAATTGGCTGGTCTTCTACTGCTCATTCCAGTTTGGAGGTTTAGCTATAAATACTTGTACCCTCACCCCCACCTCGGACCCATCACTACTAGGAGTGCCAATCCACTTTCCAGAACATGCTGTTGTCTCCCAGCAGAGAATTCAAAGCTGTTGTATGTTCCACCAGGTATGCCTTTTAGCACAAAAATCCCCAAACTCATTGATTAAGTTAGCAAAATTTTAAATGAAAGACAAATCCAAACATCTATAGTTGTACTATTTAACTGATTTAAAAACAGACAAAAGTTTCACACCTTATATAAGCAGGCATCTCATTCCACAGCTCTGGGGGCCTATAGCAAAAAGCTTCACCTCCAGCTCTTATCTTGTTAGCCCTTGGTATGTTTGCCAGCATCTTGAAATCTTGGTGTGCCCTTTGGTCTGTATGTAATGAGAAGTTCAGACAAGTAAGCATCGTCTTAGACATTTAAAGCTTGGTAACATCTCTCTGTGACGTATTCTAAAGTCATTGGTGACTCAATGCCAATGGGAATCATTTGCTTTGTTTTAACCTAAATGAACTGGAAATGTCATCCAGCAAAATTAGGCCACTTTGTAATAGAAAAAAGATACTAAAGACTACAAACATGCACTCATTTTCATTTGAATGAATCTCAACATCACAAAGAAATGGCACATCGTTTTTTAAAATCGTAAAAAAGTGTGTAAGGTTAGACTAAGGCCAGTGGATAACGGCAGTATGTCCTTGAACTCGTTTCTCTGAGATGTTCTGTTTCTCAAACTACATACAGTGCATCCAGAAAGTATTCACAGCGCCTCACTTTTTCCACATTTTGTTATGTTACAGCCTTATTCCAAAATGGATTAAATTCATTTTTTTACTCAGAATTCTACACACAACACCCCATAATGACAACATGAAAAATGTTTACTTGAGGTTTTTGCAAATTTATTAAAAAAAATAAAAAAACTTGAGAAATCACATGTACATAAGTATTCACAGCCTTTGCTCAATACTTTGTCAATGCACCTTTGGCAGCAATTACAGCCTCAAGTCTTTTTGAATATGATGCCACAAGCTTGGCACACCTATCCTTGGCCAGTTTCGCCCATTCCTCTTTGCAGCACTTCTCAAGCTCCATCAGGTTGGATGGGAAGCGTCGGTGCACAGCCATTTTAAGATCTCTCCAGAGATGTTCAATCGGATTCAAGTCTGGGCTCTGGCTGGGCCACTCAAGGACATTCACAGAGTTGTCCTGAAGCCACTCCTTTGATATCTTGGCTGTGTGCTTAGGGTCGTTGTCCTGCTGAAAGATGAACCATTGCCCCAGACTGAGGTCAAGAGCACTCTGGAGCAGGTTTTCAGAGAATTTTTTCATGGTCTGAGAGTCCTTCAGGTGCCTTTTGGCAAACTCCGGGTGGGCTGCCATGTGCCTTTTACTAAGAAGTGGCTTCCGTCTGGCCACTCTACCATACAGGCCTGATTGGTGGATTGCTGCAGAGATGGTTGTCCTTCTGGAAGGGTCTCCTCTCTCCACAGAGGACCTCTGGAGCTCTGACAGAGTGACCATCGGGTTCTTGGTCACCTCCCTGACTAAGGCCCTTCTCCCCCGATCGCTCAATTTAGATGGCCGGCCAGCTCTAGTAAGAGTCCTGGTGGTTTCGAACTTCTTCCACTTACGGATGATGGAGGCCACTGTGCTCATTGGGACCTTCAAAGCAGCAGAAATTTTTCTGTAACCTTACCCAGATATGTGCCTCGAGACAATCCTGTCTCGGAGGTCTACAGACAATTCCTTTGACTTCATGCTTGGTTTGTGCTCTGACATGAACTGTCAACTGTGGGACCTTATATAGACAGGTGTGTGCCTTTCCAAATCATGTCCAATCAACTGAATTTACCACAGGTGGACTCCAATTAAGCTGCAGAAACATCTCAAGGATGATCAGGGGAAACAGGATGCACCTGAGCTTAATTTTGAGCTTCATGGCAAAGGCTGTGAATACTTACTGTATGTACATGTGCTTTCTCAATTTTTTTATTTTTAATAAATTTGCAAAAACCTCAATGTAAACTTTTTTCACGTTGTCATTATGGGGTGTTGTGTGTAGAATTCTGAGGAAAAAAATGAATTTAATCCATTTTGGAATAAGGCTGTAACATAACAAAATGTGGAAAAAGTGAGGCGCTGTGAATACTTTCCGGATGCACTGTATATCCATATAAGATCTTTCTATATAAAGTATAGTAAATGTGGCATCCAAGAAATGCAAGTCACTTGACCTACAAAAGAATGCGTAAAGCCTGGAAGCATACTAATTTACAGAAGAGCCATCTTAACTTACCAACATACCCCAAGAATCATTTTTGAGGCCGATTCCTAATATATGTAATAAAATAAAACTGATCTGACAAGTGCTGAAAGCACTCAGATAGTAACAGCTGCTCTGCTAGCTCGCCAGAAACGCACAGGATTTTTCTCTCGTATCGGAGCCAACACGACAATAAAACTGCCAACCTTTCTGCAGCGTTTAAAAACAGTTATTATCTGATCATAAATAAGAAGCACTCGGCTGTACATAGCAATCAGAAAACCTGGGATTGTCCGTTAGTGTGCGTGTGAGCGCGTGAACGGGAGGCACGCCACAGCTACCGCGTACAGACCACTGCTGCTCCTGCTCCTGCCTGAAATTCCGTGCAATTGAGCTCACCTCAGCAGCATGGGAAGAAGTTAGTCGGACTCGCACTAGTAGCGATGTTTTTTAAGTATTATTTGGCTGCCGTCTTTGTCCTTGACGATTGACAACATGTCATGTAATTTTAGGGTGGGCCACGGTCGACTTTAGGGCTCGAAAGAGGGCGGGGAGGTGGATGGGTTTGGAGGGATTGGGTGTTTGAGCCGATCCCAACTAGAACAGAACGCAAAGCAGGAGCAAACCCTGGACAGAACGGGACAGATACGTGGACAACACTCAAACTCCGCGCATGGAGGACTAGATGTGAACCCGGGTGTCTTTACTGCGATGCAGCACTGCTACGCACAGGAAAGTGACTTGCTCGTGGTCACTTGTAGACTGTAGCAGATTTAGGGATGGACGATATGGGCAGCCGTCCAGGGTGGCATCATACCTGGGCAAACAGCACCAAAAAAATACGGAATGGTGATTGCAGCCTGGGCCGGTCAATCCATTAGGGGAGCTGTTTATGAAAGCTAAGTGGCGTGCGCTCTTTAATTTTAGATTTTGTTCATCTCTTAGTATCCTTTTAGGTAGCCTATAATATATTAAATAGTTCTTATGTTTTCGTATATTAGGAACCATTCCTTTGCTCGATATACCAAATTCATATGCAAAAAAACTTTCACAGAATGAAACGGTTGTTTGTCAAGAAAGGAAGGAACCACACAACCCACTAAAATGCCAGTCGATAGCGATTATTTTAAGACTAACTTAGTATGTTACCTCAGTTCAACCACAGACATATAAAGAAGAAATGCGTAATAATGTAGTCGCTTGAGACGCAGGATACGCGCGCACTTTGCTAAATTATTCATGCCCCGCCCCGCCGAAAGAATGGGAAGTTTGTGAAGATGAGCAGGTGTGCGGGTCGGGTTTCTCCTTAACCATGCAGCCTGCAAAACGGTGGTGTCAAGTGAAGGAGTCGAGATGGGAAAGGATATCGCAGCGGGGTGAAGCTCTCAGGGTCCAGCCGTGTAAGTACTCTGATTCTATCCTCCTGTCCTTAGGCTCGCCGGTAAGTTAAGGTACAGAATTATAAGAACGTGATTTTTCTTCAAAGCGCGGCTGAGCGAAGCGAGTGAAAAACCCAATGTAGTAATGTCAATAGTAAGTGAAGTTACAGAGGCGTTGAATCGCTGGATCCCTCATCAAAGCTTGATGACCGAGGTCCCCAAATCTGAATCGTATTATGGGATGTCATCCACTCTTGCATTTGGCTCTGGACTTGTAATATTACTATTGTACTATCGTATTGTATTTAGGATTACTCGTGTTCTGTTCTGTGTATTGTATTTTTTTTACTCCCATTTTGTCGCCCACTGCACGCCCAACCTACCGGGAAAGGGGTCTTCTCCTCGAATTGTCTTTTATAAGATTTCTTCCATTTTTTTCCCTACGAGTGTTTTTTTTTTTTATGGGGGCGGGAAGAGGTTCCTGTCTTCTAAAGAATCAAGGCTGGGGGCTGTCAAAGGGCAAGGCATGTTAAAGCCCATTATGTCACTCCTTGTGTGATTTTGAGCTGTACACAAATGTATTGTAAAACAGTTTTATTTCCAAGAAAGAAAAAAAAATCGGTACCAAAACAATTCGACGCCAATTTCTAATAAAATATCGCGCTAGTGTTGCAGCTCAAGTTTAAAAAACGGCGCCCCTTCCAAGGGTGACAGGAGGGGTAGGCTGCTGGTTAAGGTGGTGGGATGTGATGTCTGTGCTTCTCTACGCGATGCGGCATTTCAATGTAGCTAAATGAAAGCTCGAAGTGTAGGCTGCGAATTAATTTTTTAGCTCTGACAATGATGTTGACGGTGGATGAGTGGAAAGAAGCATCCTGTCAAGGGGAGTGAACAGCGCCATATAATCTTCTCGCTGACTACCACTGTAATTCTGAGTGGGTGAATCGCTTAACGCTACAGCCACCCATCGGAATGGAGAAGAAGCATTTGCCCTTGTCAGAGCTGTCTTAACCATCATAGGTCCCTGCACAAAGTGAGTGCACTGGGGCCCCTGTTTGATGGTAAAACAGAAACAGAAACAGAGGCCCCCCAGCCTGTGTCCATACATTAAGACAGTCCTTGCCCCAGAAGGATATTTAATCTCCTTTGCAATTTTTTTAACACTATTGGGAGTTAATTCAATTCTGTTGATTTTCCAGTGTACAGAAGCAATGGGGCTGAAAACACAGTTTACCTCTTTTTTTTCCACTTGTTTAAAGTGCAAGGCAATCAAAAAGTCAATTATAAGGTGTGAAAATGTCAGCTAAAGGGTACTACCAGTTTTTTGAAGACGCAAGTTCTAATTCAGTGTTACTTTAATAGATAGATTCACATACTCCAGCAGCAGCATACTGATAAAAAACAATATTAAATAAAAGAGTGATAAAAATGCAGGTAAAACAGACAATAACTTTGTATAATGTTAACGTTTACCCTTCCGGGATGGAATTGAAGAGTCGCATAGTGTAGGGGAGGAATGGTCTCGTCTGTCGCTGAAGCTGCTCCTCTGTCTGGAGATGATACTGTTCAGAGCATCAGTATTGGCAGACCAGTCCAATTTATCATCCAGCTGCACTCCCAGGTATTTATAGGTCTGTACCATCTGCACACAGTCACCTCTGATGATCACGGGGTTCCAGGAGGGACCTGGGCCTCCTAAAATCCACCATCAGCTCTTTGGTTTTGCTGGTGTTCAGTTGTAGGTGGTTTGAGTCACACCATTTAACAAAGTCCTTGATTAGGTTCCTCTACTCCTTCTCCTGCCCACTCCTGATGCAGCCCACGATTGCAGTGTCATCAGCGAACTTTTGCACGTGGCAGGACTCCGAGTTGTACTGTATTGGAATTCCGATGTATATAGGCTGAACAGGACCAGAGAAATAAGAATAAATAAATAAATAAATAAGGATAGGGCGGCACGGTGGCGCAGTGGGTAGCGCTGCTGCCTCGCAGTTGGGTGACCTGGGGTCCCGGGTCCACCCTGCGTGGAGTTTACATGTTCTCCCCGTGTCTGCGTGGGTTTCCTCCGGGCGCTCCGGTTTCCTCCCACAGTCCAAAGACATGCAGGTTAGGTGGATTGGCGATTCTAAATTGGCCCTAGTGTATGCATGGTGTGTGGGTGTGTTTGTGTGTGTCCTGTGGTGGGTTGGCACCCTGCCCGGGATTGGTTCCTGCCTTGTGCCCTGTGTTGGCTGGGATTGGCTCCAGCAGACCCCCGTGACCCTGTGTTCGGATTCAGCGGGTTGGAAAATGGATGGATGGATGGATAAATAAGGATAACTTGTCCAGTGTAAGTATGCTTTGACTCTCATCAGAGTAAACCTGTCCGCACACACTTTGTGCATTTGTGGGGTGGTGGGACGGAGTGGGACAGACAGAAGTCACAGCTGGTCACAAAGACCAACTGGGAGCTCCATGCAGGTCATTTGATACGTCCTTCATGGCTCTGACAGGTTCATCGACACTGACAACCTGAACCAATCATGTAGGTTAGGTGGAAAGTATGCACAAAGTATACAAATCATTAGCGGCTTCACATAAGACTTTTTTCAAATCGTCGGTGTGATTTTTGATTCTTTGTGAATATCCATCCATCCATCCATCCATTTTCCAACCCGCTGAATCCAAACACAGGGTCACGGGGGTCTGCTGGAGCCAATCCCAGCCAACACAGGGCACAAGGCAGGAACCAATCCTGGGCAGGGTGCCAACCCACCGCAGGACACACACAAACACACCCACACACCAAGCACACACTAGGGCCAATTTAGTTTTGCCAATCCACCTAACCTGCATGTCTTTGGACTGTGGGAGGAAACCGGAGCGCCCGGAGGAAACCCACGCAGACACGGGGAGAACATGCAAACTCCACGCAGAGAGAACCCAGGGAGCGAACCCAGGTCCCCAGGTCTTCCAAATGCGTGGCAGCAGCGCTACCCACTGCGCCACCGTGCCACCCTCTTTGTGAATATTTTCTTTCTTAATGACATTTGCTGACTAGCTCTGTCTCCGCAGCTACAGGAGACAATACTCTCAGTCCAATTATTTGACAGCTGGATGTAATACTCTACCCACAAACAAAATTTCTTTGAATATGTTGCTTAGTGCATCTTGTGGGGGCTGAGAAAAAAATGTAATACCATGTTTTCATGCAGTACAGAGATAACAAAGTTTCTGATATAATAGATGTCGAAGGTAACCAATACTGGATAACAGCAAATCATATTAAAAATGTACATTGAAATATATTGCATTACTTGTGTCCCATGATCTACAGTACATGTGAAGTCATCCAGTGGTAGGCCCACAATGTCCATAGCACGTGTATTTTTATTAAACATCGTAATGACCCAGGTGTCCAAGAGAGAAGGAGGAATGCATGTATGCAGCACTCTACATAAAGCTGCTAGTAGCTGCATTGGTTTCTTCATCACCCTGCCCAGCACACCCACCTTCGATTGTTCCTTCACACTGCTCAGTTCTTTGGTGGGCCCCATGTGCCTCCATCTGCTTCATTTCAGTTCCCGCGCTTACACACTGCTGGGCTCACCTCCCACCGCTAATCCTGTATTGACAGCAACCCATATGCCTCACTTGTCCCTGGATCTGTAAGCCAACCCAACACCAGGGTCCACATCTGAGGTTCTTTGGTGGCCATGCACCCAGGTCAATGGACTTTAGCAGCAGCAGGGATGCCTGTAAGAAGTGTTCTTAAAATGCTATATCTGCACACCCATTCCACACTCGCATGAGCTGCTTTTATGGATGACTTCTCCAGATATCGCCAACCCCTCTGACAGTTCGTGGTGACCCGAGGAGCATGTCCCGCTCCGGTCTGGGCCCAGGGCACTGTTATTAAATAGTCCTCTTGTGGAATGTGCTGTCCTGAATGATAATGGAATGCACTTGGACATGAATGAGCATTTGAATTGTGGACCTGCCTCCCATTGTTAGATATATATTCATATCAACAACTGGAGCACCTCTGTATTATTTAGCTGCAATCTGTGAAACTGTACAGGTGAACTGACCTTTGGCTTATTGAAGCATTTCAGACATGCACATAGATGAGCCATTGAATGCTAATGATAATGGGTTTCTCTCCCTTTTCTTTAACCTTTAATCTTTAGTTGTAAACATATTTTGGTGTTGATATTATGTGAAGCGCAATGTTAGCCAATGAATAAGCTGTTCCTGGGCTGGAGGTTGGGGGTGTGGGAGGTCTTCAACTCCTATGCTTGATGGTGTTTGTGTTGTTTTAGTTCATGAGAGCATTTTCCAAAAGTGTTTATTTAATAACGTTATAGTAATAACACATACGAGTCTGCTTGGGATGTTATGACCTTACTTCTATATGACTTGACTTTGGATTATAATTCTTGAGTAATGTGACATTGTTTTCATGGATGCTTGTTATACTGTTTGCTGTTGTCCAGCCTTTCAATGTTAAACTAACAACTAACACGACTCTGCTCCGCTAGTGTGAAGGCTTTCTGCTGTGCTCCTCTTGAAACGATAGGCTACTTCATCAGTTTGCAATCATAACCCCGGTAACTTGTGCTTTTGGTTGACCGGATTGGCCGCTAAAGTGAAAACTGAAGATGGCGCCCCCTGTGGAGAACACCGTGTCAGCACACCATTAAACATTGCAAAATACTGTTAGTATCTGATTGTTAACTCTGACTTTGTTTTCAGATCTCCCCAACTCCAGACTGTTAAGTTTCATCTTTTGGGATAAACAAGACTTCTATTTATTTATATCACTGTCCTTACGTAGTTCTTTGTGTTTAATTTACCATAATCCACACGTCTGTTGTTTTGCTCTTGTTTTATTCTTTCTAATACTGTTTTCTTTTTTCTTTAATGATATAGTCTCTGACCTCTGCTTCTGCTCTTCAACTTCAAATTCAACTTGCTGGTATTTTGCATTGTTGGTTTCTTGGGACCCAAAATAGCAGCCTATACCGTGTTTATCATTTTCCTTTTTACTCTTTTCTGTTTTCACTTCTACTTCTAGTACACTCTTAAAAATAATGGCCCTCTACACACTCTCTCTGTGTTGTGTGGTTGCTCGTTACTCCATTGCTTCACAAAGAATCATTTCATTCTGGGTAGGTTTATTTACATATGAATTTGGTCCTTTTGGGCTTTGAAAAGGCTCCTAATATGTGCCCAAACCAGACATCTTTAATATATTGCAGGATACGGACAGATCAAGAAAACCTGAAGTTGGCCTGTGTTATTGTAAGCAGGAAGACATTTTAAAATCTGGAACCCGCCTGTGTTTCACAAATCTGTTACCATCTGTCCATGGGTTTTTAAGGAGGCGGTTACTGGTCTAAATTAATTAGGTTCATTTCAGAAACTTCATGTGGATGGCTCTTTTGGGAATCAAAATTCTTTCCCTATGGCATTGCTCTGGATATCCATCCATCCATTATCCAATCCGCTATATCCTAACACAGGGTCACGGGGGTCTGCTGGAGCCAATCCCAGCCAACACAGGGCGCCAGCTCACCGCAGTTGCTCTAAACACCTAGTATAAAAAAATTAAGAGTCGAGAGGACATTCTCTTGTGTTATAACGTGGGCTTTAAAGTATTCATCCCTCTGTGGACAGTCGTATAGGCGTCCACATTTGTTGAAGAAGTTAATATCTTTAGTGACCTTTATTTTAAACTTTACCCGTTTTGTGGCAAAAGCATTGTGCGGATTTAACCACCATACACGTAGGTCCTTGTGTCAATTTAGTAATTCTGTATTGGAGATTTGTTTTCCCATTTCTTTTTTTAAACCACTCTCGTTAATTTAATTGTTTTGGTTGGTGGTTTCAATTAAACGTTCCCATTTTCTGTATACTTTTTATTTTTATTATATTGCTATTTTAAACTTTTTTGTAGAGGTCCTGCGCGTTGAAGACCCCTTATTTATTTGTTTGTACTTGTGTATTTTACTCTCCTTAGTTCCTATTTGTTGAAGTTTTATTTAATTTTAAATTTAGCTCAATATTGATTGCTATTACTGCGTATATCGGATTTGCCTTCTTTTACTGTGTTCTTTATCGCATCTTTAAGAATCCGACAGTAATCCCTTGGAACTGGTCAGGTAAACCAATCGTGACCAAACATAGGCCTGTAAATGGCACTTCATTCGTGCCGAGGGTCTATCTGTCAAATTCATGTTATTCAGCACCACAACTGTGTTTTCTAAAGAGTAGCAGTCTGTCCCGTTCAGCATGGTGGTGTCGGCATATTTTACTTCTACCATCTGGGCTCGTACAGGACACTACAGAAAACTTTCAGGTGGCCGCTTAGGGCGTTTACGAGGGGGTGCGCGTGCGCATTACCATAGGCTGCTGTCCCGTCTGGGTAGTAGAACTGATCTCCATCAACCCAGTATCGGTCCATATCCTGCCTCGGGTACTGTCTGGGTCGGTGTTCGCGAAAAAATGCGCAATAAGTACATTGTAAAATCGAAAGCCGGGGCGTGGGTGATTTGTAGGGAATCGAGTTCCATTGATTAGTTTATTTTTTCCCAATAACCTTGCGAACAGCGCTGCCGTGACTGAGTTAGAAAATGGACGGACGAATAAGAATACCCGAGACCGCTGTTATTTGTGAGCGGTACATGTGATACATCTCGTCAAGTCTGTACTAGTGCGGGCGAACATTTGACAAACAACAAACTTCCGAGATTTTAAAATCTGCCCTGACCTCAAACGGTTAACAGTTTAAGGTTAGAGGCGTTAATCCCCCGCATGATGCATGGGTGTCGGGACGGGCGGCGGGATGATGTCAGCCTGAGTCAGTCGCAGCTCCTCTCGGACACCTAAAGCGCTGCCTTGGTCACTGTCTCGTGCGCCCAAAGCCACATGTTTCATATCCTGAAATCGTTGTCACCTGGAGTCGTAAACACGTCAGGCGCTTGAGTACAGGAGAAGAGGAGGAGGTCAGGGCGAACTCTAAAGTACAAATTGACGAGTGAGGGTAATACAGGAAATGAAGGCGACTGGGGATCTTGTTGGTTAGAATTTAATTTAATGGTAAAATGTTTTTTGAGCACTCGCCGGATCATTTAATAATACAGAAAAAGGGTCACGTCAAAAACTAGTCTGACAATCGAAGGTGATTTAAGAGCGCTGTACGAATGGCCAGCCGTCCAAGCACACACCCCGGCACCGCCATGTGCTTCACGTTAGTTAGCCATACCCTAACCACACTCGGCCAACCGTAATTAGGTGTTTTTGCCCATTTACTAATCCCTGCGCTTCCCTGACTCATGACACGCGTATTTGGAGTCCCTTTTTTGTCGAATTTAATGCAATAGACGGTTGAGCAGAAACTGCACTGCTTGAAAGTAACTGATGTCCTGGGTACTAAATAATTGCCCATGGTATTTCAATTTTATTAATTTAATATACGATGCTAACTGACCAGAACAGTAGTCATTTAGTGTTTGCTGTATTTCACTATGAAGGACAATATATTGCAGAAAACTGGAGAGCAGACACACATCTACAGGAAATATCTAATTTAAATATCAAATATCCATGGGTGGCACTGCTGCCTTGATAATAAGGTTCACCTCCTGGATCCTCCCTGCATGGAGTTTGCATGTTCTCCCTGGGTACACATGGGTTTCCTCCAGGAGCTCCAGTTTCTTCCCAAATTCCAAAGATATGAACACTCTTAAAAATAACAGTTCCTTAATGGCACTTTATGGTTCTTTACCGGGTTGTGTGGTTCTTCATAGAACCACTACTTGACAAAGCACCATTTTATTCTGGAAAGGGTTCTTTGCGCTTTGGAAAACTTCCTAATTTATAGAAAACAACTGAAATCTTTAATGTATGTATGTTTGTATGTATGGCCATATGTGCTTATCACTGGAGTAGTTTCTAGAGGATGACATTTTGATGTTGCATGTAAGGATGCTACTCTTCTACTAAATATGTATCTGTCTTCTAAGATTGTATGGATTTGTTTTTCTTTGTTATTTATTCATTAATATTCTTACCTAATCATATTTGCTTTTTCTTTTCTTGTAACTTTCTCTTTGACATCTTGTAAAGCATTTTAAACTACATACTTTATATGAAAATGTGCCATAGCAATAAATGTTGTTGTTGTTGTATGGAAGGCCATCTGTTATTATCTAATGTTTTTGTGGTTATTAATATATGGAGTCCCCTCCTCGAACCGCCACCTTACCGTGGTGGAGGGGTTTGCGTGTCCCAATGATCCTAGGAGCTCTGTTGTCCGGGGCTTTATGCCCCTGGTAGGGCCATCCAAGGCAATCTGGTCCTAGGTGAGGGATGAGACAAAGTGCGGTTTAACAGACCTCCTATGACGAATAAAAAATTTGGACGGCGTTTTCCCTCGCCCGGACGCGGGTCACCGGGGCCCCCCTCTGGAGCCAGGCCTGGAGGTGGGGCTCGATGGCAAGTGCCTGGTGGCCGGGCTTGCACCCATGGGGCTCAGCCGGGCACAGCCCGAAGAGGCAACGTGGGTCCCCCTTCCCATGGGCTCACCATCTATGGGAGGGGCCAAGGAGGTCGGGTGCAGTGTGAGTTGGGTGGTGGCCGAAGGCGGGGACCTTGGTGGTCCGATCCTCGGCTACAGAAGCTGGCTCTTGGGATGTGGAATGTCACCTCTCTGAAGGGGAAGGAGCCTGAGCTTGTGCGTGAGATTGAGAGGTTCCGGCTAGATATAGTCGGACTCACCTCGACGCACAGCTTGGACTCTGGAACCAATCTCTTTGAGAGGGGCTGGACTCTCTACCACTCTGGAGTTGCCCCCGGTGAGAGGCGCCGAGCGGGTGTGGGTATACTTATTGCCCCCCGACTTGGAGCCTGTACATTGAGGTTTACCCCGGTAGACGAGAGGGTAGCCTCCCTTCGCCTTCGGGTGGGGGGATGGGTCCTAACTGTTGTTTGTGCGTATGCACCGAGCAGCAGTTTGGAGTACCCATCCTTTTTGGAGTCCCTGGAGGGTGTGCTAGAGGGCATACCATCTGGGGACTCCCTCGTACTGCTGGGAGACTTCAATGCTCACGTTGGCAATGACAGTGAGACCTGGAAGGGCGTGATTGGGAGGAATGGCCCCCCTGATCTGAACCCGAGTGGTGTTTTGTTATTGGACTTCTGTGCTCGTCACAGATTGTCCATAACAAACACCATGTTCAAGCATAGGGGTGTTCATATGTGCACTTGGCACCAGGACACCCTAGGCCTGAGTTCGATGATCGACTTTGTGGTGGTGTCGTTGGACTTGCGGCCACATGTCTTGGACACTCGGGTGGAGAGAGGGGCGGAGCTGTCAACTGATCACTACCTGGTGGTGAGTTGGCTTCGATGGTAGGGGAGGATGCCGGTCAGGCCTGGTAGGCCCAAACGTGTTGTGAGGGTCAGCTGGGAACATCTGGCAGAGCCCCCTGTCAGAAGTAGCTTCAACTCCCACCTCCGGCAGAACTTCGACCACGTCCCGAGGAAGGTGGGGGACATTGTGTCCGAATGGGCCATGTTCCGTGCCTCTATTGTTGAGGCGGCTGACCAGAGCTGTGGCCGTAAGGTGGTCGGTGCCTGTCGTGGCGGCAATCCCCGAACCCGTTGGTGGACACCGGCGGTGAGGGATGCTGTCAAGCTGAAGAAGGAGTCCTACCGGTCCCTTTTGTCCTGTGGGACTCTGGAGGCAGCTAATAGGTACCGGCAGGCCAAGTGGAATGCAGCTTCGGTGGTTGCTGAGGCAAAAACTCGGGCATGGGAGGAGTTTGGGGAGGCCATGGAGAACGACTTTCGGATGGCTTCGAGGAGATTCTGGTCCGGCGTCTCAGGAAGGGGAAGCAGTGCAGTGTCAACACTGTATATGGTGGTGATGGTGCGCTGCTGACCTCGACTCGGGACGTTGTGGGTCGGTGGGGGGAGTACTTCGAAGACCTCCTCAATCCCAATAACATGCCTTCCAATGAGGAAGCAGAGCCTGGGGACTCGGAGGTGGGTTCCCCCATATCTGGGACTGAGGTCACCGAGGTGGTCAAAAAACTCCTTGGTGGCAGGGCCCCGGGGGTGGATGAGATACGCCCGGAGTTCCTCAAGGCTCTGGATGTTGTAGGGCTGTCTTGGTTGACACGTCTCTACAACATCGCATGGACATCAGGGACAGTGCCTCTGGATTGGCAGACCGGGGTGGTGGTCCCCCTCTTTAAGAAGGGGGACCGGAGGGTGTGTTCCAACTACAGAGGGATCACACTCCTCAGCCTCACTGGAAAAGTCTATTCGGGGGTTCTGGAGAGGAGGGTCCGTCGGATAGTTGAACCTCGGATTCAGGAGGAACTTTGTGGTTTTCGTCCTGGTCGCGGAACAGTGGACCAGCTCTACACCCTTAGCAGATTCCTGGAGGGTGCATGGGAGTTCGCCCAACCAGTCTACATGTGTTTTGTGGACTTGGAAAAGGCGTTCGACCGTGTTCCTTGGGGAATCCTGTGGGGGGTGCTCCGGGAGTATGGAGTACCGGACCCCCTGATAAGGGCTGTTCGGTTCCTGTACAACCGGTGTCAGAGCTTGGTCCGCATTGCCGGCAGTAAGTCGAACCCGTTTCCAGTGAGAGTTGGACTCCGCCAGGGCTGCCCTTTGTCACCGATTCTGTTCATAACTTTTATGGACAGAATTTCTAGGCGCAGCCAGGGCGTTGAGGGGGTCCGGTTTGGTGGACTCAGGATTGGGTCACTGCTTTTTACAGATGATGTTGTCCTGTTTGCTTCATCAGGCCGTGATCTTCAGCTCTCTCTGGATCGGTTCGCAGCTGAGTGTGAAGTGGCTGGGATGGGAATCAGCACCTCCAAATCCGAGACCATGGTCCTCAGCCGGAGAAGGGTGGAGTGCCCTCTCAGGTTTGGTAGCGAGATCCTGCCTCAAGTGGAGGAGTTCAAGTATCTCGGGGTCTTGTTCACGAGTGAAGGAAGAATGGAGCGTGAGATCGACAGGTGGATCAGTGCGGCGTCCGCAGTGATGCGGGCTCTGCATCAGTCTGTCGTGGTGAAAAAGGAGCTGAGCCATAAGACAAAGCTCTCAATTTACCGGTCGATCTATGTTCCTACCCTCACCTATGGTCATGAGCTATGGGTAGTGACAGAAAGAACGAGATCGCGAATACAAGCGGCTGAAATGAGTTTCCTCCGCAGGGTGTCTGGGCTCTCCCTTAAAGATAGGGTGAGAAGCTCAGTCATCCGGGAGGGGCTCAGAGTAGAGCCGCTGCTCCTCCACATCGAGAGGAGTCAGATGAGGTGGCTCGGGCACCTGATCAGGATGCCTCCTGGACGCCTCCCTGGTGAGGTGTTCCGGGCACGTCCAACCGGGAGGAGGCCCCGGGGAAGACCCAGGACACGCTGGAGGGACTATGTCTCCCGGCTGGCCTGGGAACGCCTTGGGATTCTCCCGGAACAGCTAGAAGAAGTGGCCGGGGAGAGGGAAGTCTGGGCATCTCTGCTCAAGTTGCTGCCCCCGCGACCCGACCTCGGATAAGCGGAAGAGAATGGATGGATGGATGGATAATATATGGAGCCTGTTGCGGATCAAAATATAATAAAGAATCTTTCTTTCTGGAACCTTCATTTTGATGGCTCGTTTTGGAAACCAGAAATGTTTCCTCTGTGGCATCACTCTGAACAACCACCTTGGCACCTTTTTATTTTTAAGAGTGCAGTATTGGCCTGTGTGTGTGTGTGTGTGTGTGTGTGTGTTCACCCTGTGATGGACTGGTGACCTGACCAGGAATTTTTCCTGCCTTGTGCCCAATGATTGCTAACATAGTATCCTGTGACGCTGATTTGGACAAGTAGGTTAGGAAGATGGATGGATGTCCAGCATATATGACAGATGTCTTTAGTGTATGTGACATATCAGTGTGACATTTGCCATTAAAGCGCAATATTAGCCATTTACTCTTACCATATTTGTGCCAAAGTTTAACATGTACTGTTTTGCACAGCAAAGAAGCACACACATGTAAAAAAGAGCTCCTTTTTCAAATTTGTCATTATGTAAATGTAGAAAAAAATTACAAACAAGAAGGATGCACCATTTTTAAAAATTGCACCCCATACACTCTTAAAAAAAATAAAGGTTCAAAAAGAGAGCTTTACTGGGTTTGTGTGATTCATCATAGAACCATTTCTTTCTATGAAGGACTTTTGCACTTGAAATTTGTACTTTTGGCTTTGTAAAGGTTTCTGACATGTAGAAAAATAAATCTTTAATGTTGAGTGGGATAATGGGCAATATGTAACAGATCAAGGAAAATATGAAGTTAGTCAGTGTGACTGTAGGCAGCAAATGTCCTTTTAAAGTCGGGAACCCAGTGGCATTTTATAAATCTGCTATTATCTGTTCATGTTCTAAATAAATAAAGGATCTTTCTGGAGCCTTCATGTGGATGGTTCCCTTATGGCATCGCTCTGAGGCGCCATGGCACCATTATATTTAAGAGTGTATGATGGACAGTTTTATATTTTATTTACTAATTAGAATTACAGGCATATTAAAACCAGCTAATGATCATTAATGTGCCAAAATTAGGATTTGTTTAATGGATTTAGCTATGTAGTGGCATTTTCATTTTTAACTTAATTGCCTGTAATCTCCGTTTTTGTTCCTCTTGTATAGCGCTCTTCAACGGCAGCAGACACATGGTGCTTACATGTATTTACAAGTTAAATATGCTAAGTGGCCAAACAGAATATTTACTTCAATAAGCAGACAATAAACAATATTTAAATCTCAATGAAAGTCAACGACGGCTTACATAGCACCTTTTCAGATGTAAACACTTAAATATACGCTGCAGCAGGACCCTCAGTATCTCCAAGAATTGGTTCTGACCACCAAAGCCACAAATTTTGTAAACCATCAGTGGTTCTTTGACTCCACGGGCCAAGCAGTTGCAGATATTAATAAGGTGGAATTTCCCAAGTCAGTTACACTTTAGTATTTAACTAAAATGAGTTTGATCTTGTTTTACTGAATTACAAAACTGTTTATGGAAGCGAACGCAAAGGAAACAGAAAATTTTCCTCTAGCCTTCATCATGACTTATTTGCAGCTAAAACTCTGCTGTAGTAAAGTGTCGCTGTTGTTATTCAATTCACTACAACACTTCCATAGCTGCAGTAGGTGAAGGGGGGCATTTCAGGACACTGCTAAATGTTTCTGAATTATTATTTTAGTAACCTACAATTAATTAGGGAAAAAACTCTACTCTGAGGATTATCACCACTTTCCCATGGAATCCGTGTCCTGAGTTTAAATCCCATACCCAGAATTTCCTCAGATTCCTCTGGTTTTCCACCTACAGTACATCCCAGTACTGCTTGTCATTCCACACCAAAGCACTCTCTCTCTCACACCCTGTTGTCCTCTTTCTCTGCAGCTCAGACTGTGATGTCCTCCTTCCAGTCAAGTCTTTAGCTATAGTCACAGCTCATTTCCATGCTTTTAAACTGGGCAGTGTGCCACTTGGTGTCATCTACACAATCATGAGTAACTTTAAACATTTCTGACCCATCACATGTGAGTAACCCTCTAGTGGTCCCTGACTCCACTATACCCCTCAGCCCTAAGGCAATAAAGACACATTGTGGACGGTGTGTAGAACATTTTCAGAGCTGAATCACACGTCTAAGCAGAAAAGAGTGCTCTCTGTGCAATCCGGTAACAGAAACATACTTTAATAATATTTGTTTAACCTTAATCCGGTTACTTGCCAAAGATACTTTGAAACAGTGGGATCTGGTGTTGCAGCGGTCAGTGTTCACCTGTGGGCTCGGATTAGAAATGGACTTTATTTACTTCACAAAGGACTAAACATATTTCTTGAACAGACGCATTCTAAGTGTTCAAGTGTTCCGTTTTTAAACAAATGGCAATATTCAGTTTGACATGCTCGATCCGGCACTTTGTTTTTTAAATTTCAATGAGCTGATTCATCCAGGAAGAAGCATTTATTTACTTCAATGGCGCAAGCATTTGGTGAAAACACTTAAACTGCTGCATGCAGGAGTTTTCTAAACCTCTTACTGCTAAAGCGCTTAGGTGAGAACAGTGTCACTGAAAATAATTATTTTTCAAGTGGTTTAGTACTGTTGTGATCTAGTGCTAAAACGTTAGAAAAAATGCTTAGGTGTTAAAAGGGTCAGGTCTCCATGGCAGATCCCTGGCTAACTGCTTTGTTAGTGTAGATCAGCAGCACCACCCCACCCTTTTCAGTTAGAATCAAATTGGTGCAACCTGCCATTCCCCTAGAACTTCCCTGTCACTCCTTTGTGCTTCCTTCAGGGAATTACCACTGTCTTGTGTCACTTTGGTGCCAGTAACCACTTCATAGGAGTTCAGCCCGTTACATTGTTAATCAATTGCTCTTCATGATGAACAGAGAGACAACACCACTGTTTCCAGGGACTTTTCTACAAGTTCAGCAGAAGCAACTTACGTCATTTGCATTTGTATTTACATGGAGGTAGAAATTAACCTGAAAAAATTGGCTTCTAAAGTCCAGCACCTTAGCCACTGGGGCAACATGCCAGGAGAAGGAACATTACAATGACTTAGTAAGAACCAGTTAGAAGCAGGAAATGATGCCCAACCTAGACCTTTGTGCTTACAGATTAAATGGCCTAACCCATAGACTGTGTATCCCAAACGAATGGAAAAAGTTTGTGACCGTAAATGAAACAACCTAACCAAACGTGTTCAAAATGTAATGAGCTCTGGTCATATGAGCATAAGAAGAAGCCTGGTCAAAACAGCTTCGAGCAAGAGTTAGGGTAAAATGAAACCGTTTGATTTTGTCTTTAGACATGGAGTTGGGCTCTGTGTGCGTGAGAGCTGACAACCAATGAATGCACATCCAGCAGTACAATGCATAGAATGCACCAATGAGGAATAAGGAAAATGGGAACTTTACACACGGCAGAGAAGCTGATTGGTTTGAAATTGTCTGTTTTACATACCACAGCTGAAAAAATAACATGGCAGAAAGTGTTACTGAAATGACCGTACCTGTCCACTCAGTTCCGTAGGGCAGCACGCTATTGGCTGTCAGGAAAAAAAAGGAGCAATCAAGACTGAGCTGAAAAGTTGTCAAACATTCACTAAATTATACATGCCCAGTGATTTTTCAGTTGTGTAACTTTGAGAGCCTCGCAGTAAGGAGACCTGGGATCGCTTCCCGGGTCCTCCCTGTGTGGAGTTTGCATGTTCTCCCCGTGTCTGCGTGGGTTTCCTCCGGGTGCTCTGGTTTCCTCCCACAGTCCAAAGACATGCAGGTTAGGTGTATTGGCGATTCTAAATTGTCCCTAGTGTGTGCTTGGTGTGTGGGTGTGTGCCCTGCAGTGGGCTGGCGCCCTGTCCGGGATTTGTTCCTGCCTTGTGCCCTGTGCTGGCTGGGATTGGCTCCAGCAGACCCCTGTGACCCTGTGTTAGGATATAGCGGGTTGGATAATGGATGGATGGATAACTTTGAGATCATCAACTGTAGTTGGCAAGTCTGACATTTCCTATGACTAGAAGTCACATAATGCAACATTGGCTTTAGATGAGTTTTCTAGCAAATTGTTACTGTTTGTGTGTGTGTGTGTGTGTGTGTGTTTAGCTGAAGCCTTCTTTAACAATAATGTTAGTGAGTCCAAGGCAGTCAGTGGCACACTCTGGCGATGGCCAGTCACATAATGTCTATGACTCATTGTGACAAATTCGTAGGGGTGGGCTCTGTGTGCATGACAGCTGACGTCTTGTTTTTTTATGCACCACAACAGAACAGGAAAAAAAAGAAGAAAAGGGTAGAGTTTGTGGCTGAATATGCCATACCCGTTAATCCTTCATATAGCACTGGCTCCATCAGACAGTACATTATTGTGCTGGAAGGTCAGCACCCAACAGTTAAACGTGACGTACCCAGTGATTTTTTGTTGTGTAAATTGACTTGATCCTCCAACAAGATCAGCAACTGCAGTCAACACGTCCAACATTTCCAATAAGTACAATTTGCCTAATGTGACATCAGTGGTACAGGATACAGATAGCAAGGTATAACATTTTGGAGGAGTGGAGATCGGATAAGAATGTTCCCAAAACAGAGCGAACTTTAATTAAAAACAATGGGTAAAGTTTTTATCCTCCTTTCATATGTTCAAAGCCAAAGTCATTCTCAAGTCTGCCTACCTAATTTATAGGTAAGGTTAGATAGACCCTTGTGATACCTATGTTGCCCGCAGCTGGCATAGTCCTTTGAACCTGGGACGTTGATAGTCATGAAACTGATCTGGACTGGGCAATACAGATTAGAGCAACACACAGAGCAAGGGATGGTGCACCAATTGCTCAGTACTTTATATAAAATTACGTGTCTCGAAACAAAAGGGCAGTGCCAATTCTTCCTAAATAAATAATCCCTAATAAATTCCAGTGCAGTGGTAGAAGTCAGTGGTTGGTCACTCATGCTCCTTGGTCACTAAGCAAGAGTAACCCTGCCCTGTGAGTGCTAATTCCTCTTGGGTCCACTTCCTGACTGCTTGTCTCCAAACTATCACACTAGCTCTGCCACAATCATCCTGCCTCTCATCACTTATCTACTGTATCTTTTCTTCCTTCCTTCTAACATCAAGACTTTTTTTGTTCTCTTTTTCTCATTCTTTCTTTCATCCCCATCTCTGTCACCATAGGCTCCTTATTATATGTATGTAAATGGGTGTAGGATCCTTTAATTACAAATCCCATAGCACTAAAGAGGAAACCAGATGAACCACATAAATCTGCATGGAACTGAAGGTCCAGCCAATCTCCTTATCAACACCGAGGTTGCTTGTCCACACTACTGCACACACCTACCTGGAGCCTGAGCACAGTTTTTATTTTAAAACCGTGCACTGCCATGGGCTCCAAATGTATTTTACCACAACCCTATACCAGCAACACTAGGCACAGAAACCCAGTCCATCGCACACACATTGGCACTCACACGTGGGTAGTTTAGAATAGTCAATGGACCAAGACTGCACATCTGCAGGGATGTGGGGGGAAAACTGATATAATCACAGGAAGAAGATGCAAATGTAAACCGTTGGGTGCGTTCTTTCTTGCTGTAATGAGTGAGATATACAAAGAGAACAAGCTGATCTGAATCGCCATCCTATTGTACTCCAACTCAACTGATGAACCAAAACGGCTGGATGTTTTCTCTTCAGCCTGCTAAAAATGTTCCTGCTCACAACAAGAAATGAGAAGCATGATCTTTAAGCTTGCAATATAAAATCTCATAAAATGCATTCTCATGTCCAACCTAATTACAATAAAGCACAAGTACTCAAGAGTGATAATACAATGACAACATTACTGTGACATTTAACTGCAAGTACAGGCAAAATACCTTAAGGAGATGAATACAGTGCAAACTGCTTTACAACTGTGTTACAGAAAGACACTGTAGGATTTGAACCCAGGACAAACAATGTCACGCTTGTTATTAAAGGGTATCAAACACATTTCTCCCATGTCCTCCCATCCTATTCTATTCCTCCCCCATTATTCTCAAAGGCTGACCACATCATAAATTATTTACCAGGCTGAAATGTGACCCTATGAGGCCCTGTCCTGCACCTGTTAATTTAGAAGGTGCACGCGATCGAGGTCACTGTAATGACATTTTATATGGTCCTAACACACGAGTTACATTTCACATTTGTATCCTGTTTTCAAACAGTCAGGATCATCCAGTCTTTAAACCCGGACACCTCTCTGCTCACACAGCTGTGTTACAAGTGTTTTAAAAATAATAGTTCTTTAATGGCACTTTACTGGGTTGTGTGGGTCCTTGTTGAACCATTGCCACACTAAGAACCTTTTCATGGTGAAGGGTTCTTTGCATATAAAATTGTTTTTTGAGCTTTGAGAAATCTTTAATGTATGGTAGACGTACTAGCAAGAAACTGACAGATGAAGAAAACTAGGCCTAGCTTGTGTTTTTATATGCAGATAGTCATTTTAAAATTCTGAATCCACTGGCGTTTCACAAATCTGTTATCATCTATTCATGAATATTTATGGAATCTATTATGGATTTAAATAAATAAAGTTACCTTCTGGAAGCTTCATATGGATGGTACTTTTAGGAACCAAATATGGTTCTCCTGTGGCATCACTCTGCAGAACAACTTCACCTCTTTTGTTTTTAAGAGTGTAGGGAATGAGTGACAATTGGTGAGTGCTAGGTACTTATTTAAGTATTCCACCAGGAAACATTATTGAAGTTATATTTCATATTAAAATAAGTCAATAAAAGGGCTCCTTAAATGCAATCGCACACCTGAAATGAAAGGAGATGTACCACTATTCAGCAAAAATGAGCAATCGGCAAAGTCAAAAAAACAAAATCACGTAAGGATGTGGGCAGCAAGGTTATTATAGTTAACGAAAACTAAAATCAATACTGAAACTATTATTAAAAAAACTTTTTCATAAACTGAAATAAAATAATTAACAAAATCAAAATGAAAAACTAAATGAAACTACCTGTATATTAAAGTAGCTGGAAAGACTAACTGAAATAAAATAATAATTTACTAAAAATAATTTTAGTTTTCATTTTTGAATGAGTATTCTTGCTGTTCGTTGTTAACCCTTATAACTTTTAACTCTAAAACTGAAAGTTATCCACCACGAGCCGCCCGCATGTATTCATCCAGTGAACGGTGGCTGGTGATGGAGGGCGGGTGTTCACATAGCATTTGCGGTGACAGAGCGAGTTGAATACGCTCTTAAAGCGTGTGGAATAAAAAAGCGATTTACATGCCACCTTTCTTTGCGCTTGTTGTATATCAAGATGTAATTCAAATGCCTGAAATCGGAATGTGCTGGTCAACAAAAACTTTACTGTATGGACAGAAAAATCACGAGTGAGTAACGTTTTAGTTTATTGCTCAGGTGCCTGCTTTTTGTTGACAGTAATTCACCTGCCACTTCGCACACGAAGTATAGAGAAAGTATAGTAATCATGAAAAAAATTCAACCTCGTGATTTTGATGAATCTTGACACACATCGTGTTTACACACACATGCACATCTCAAAAACAAAACTAGATAGATGAAATTTGGCATGTGGTTGTTACACAAGAATTGTAGATCTGTATTAACCTTTTTGCCATATCCATTAAGGGGAAGTGGTACTTTACCTAAACACATACTTGATTGTTTTTTATTCATGCAGCTGCAGAGTCCAATTTATTCAACTTTACTTTTATAATAATTGTTCAATATATTATTAATTTGTTGTTGATGGTTCTTTAATGTGCATAATATAATCATTATCTTGTGGTTTACTCCTGAAATATCCATCTCCATATCCAAGTACACAAGAAAGTCTAGGGGAGACCACTACCGATTTTTTGAAAATAAAACTGCACTGATCAAGAGACTGACAAGGTCATCATACAAGATTAGAATATTGTTGCTGACCAATCACTTTTGCTTTAAAAGCATCATTTATCAACAAAGAGATACAAACCTTGTAAAATTCCTGAGTTGACAATATCTCTACTGAATTACAGATAGGTAGGCGAAGAGTGTCTGCCAAGTGATGAAAAGCTAAACGTACTAATGTGTTTTTGTATTTATTCTGTATTTATTAATTTAGCTTTTTTAGTTCATACTCACAGCTCAACATACCTGATATTGTGAAAATAATCCAGTAGCAGAATTATGTTTTAAAATATCTGTCCCCATTTTTTCATTGTTTCTCCTTCTCTCAAAACAGATAGTTGTAATATCATATTATTGTTGTTCTTAACATCAGCCATATCATTCATATTGCATACCAAGGATTTTTCCTGCCTTGCATCCAAACCTGCTGGGGTAGGCTCCAGGTTCCTGCGATCCTGCTCTGGATAAACAGGTTTAGATAATGTATACAGTGTTCTTAATCTCAGATGTTATCTCTGTCATTTTGTGCCTCTCCATTCTCCTATTATCTGCTCTTGCTCTGCTCATTAAGGGTTTACTGTTCTTATGCATGAGCTATTCAAGTCTCACTGCCCCTAACCTTCACACTACATGCTTGTTTTTCTTTGTTTCCCTCAATACAGCTCTTTGGGTCTGCACACTGATTCAAGCCTAAGAGCCCTGTTCTTCCTTAACCCCTGTGATTTTCATGATCTCACCTGTCCGAACACAGTAGAATCTCTTTTCTTATTTTTTATATCTTTTCTGACCTGCAGGTGCAAAATTCTATCTATAAATTGTTTGTGCCTGAGATGGAATCAGAGATCAATATGGCTGGTAGAAAACAACAAAGCCCAGTATTTGAGATTTTTGAATGCACTATTGAAGGCATTCATTATAAGCACATTGTCATTGGAGCAGAATATGTTGTGTGCTGTAGACATTTAGAGTAAAAAAACTCCACACCTTAAAATTCATCTAAATTTCATTACAAATTGGCCCATTCTGGGCAATAAAAGGAAAAAGAATAAAAGTGCCAACAGGCAGCGTAGATTTGTTCAGCACAAATGACGTAGAAAATATTTTTTAAATTGTAAAATTGTTCATATTCAGTACCTGGTTTGGATTATGCCTGTTTTTATCAGAAAAAAACAAAACCAAATACTAAAGTGTGCTGTGTTGTGTAGTAAGCTTCCACTAACACTAAACTCATATTATATTCAAACCCGTTAAGTGTACAGTTTTGTCTCATTGTGAAACAAAACTAAACTCCATAGTAGCTCTTTAACCGTATCATAATTACTAAAACTGAAACTAATAAATATATAATATATAAAAAATAGAAATGTCTTTGTAAAATTAAAACTAAAAATACATGATGAAGGAAAACCTAAAACAAACTGAATTTCCAAGTTAGGTCAGAACAAATATAGAAATAAAAATTAATGTAAAGCGCTATTATGGAATACCATATGTGCCTAAGTAAATAAATTATAAGGCAATTATGAAAAACCGTAATTCACTTGAGAAAGTATAGCAATACAAATAAAATTCAATAAACTGTGGAAAAAATGCACAATTAAATAATCTAGTTATGAAACATTATTGAAACAATAAAATGATTACATTATCTAAGTTTTACTTCAAAATGACTTATTGGTAAAGACTGTTTATGTTTAACAATAGGACTTTTTTGAATGGCTTTTAATGTCCGTGCTAATTTATGTCACTATGTCTCTTTTAATGCTGGCTTTGTCAGTTTTCATTGGTATTAGTAAGGACGAATGTAAACCTTAAGTTGAAATTCATGAAAATGCCTCTGCAGTCCATTGTCTACAGAAAGTGTAAATGTTTCTAAATTACAAAGTTAGAGACATTTGAAACTCCTCCAATCATCCCTTTGGTCTCATAATACATATGGAAGGGAGAGACAATCCATGAACAGGTACCATTATGCACACATCCATATGAGGCCAAGTTAAAGTTGGCAACTAATCTTAAAACACGTCTTCTCGGATGAAATCTGGGTAAGAACAAGGTGAGGGAGAATGGTTTGATTATTTAGTACAGTTTCTTGGGCTTGTGAGGCAGCAGTGCTAACCACTTTATAAGCAATTTATTTATTCTTCATTTTGAAAACCACTAAATACAGATGAATGCCCCACATCCTCATCACTAACAAGTAAAGGTGCACCTGCTATAAATGTAATCCTTGCAGGTCTCTTTATTTTACTCCGAGTATAAAAGGAAAATCTATATATGAATAAATGGAGAAAGATTCTCATAATTCATCAAAATAGTAATGCAATGTCCCATAATGCAAAATATCATCTTAATAACTGCAATGGGATTGCACCCCATCCAGTGCTCGCTCCTGCCCTGCACTCGATACCAAAGGGAGAGACTACAGCTCCTGCAACCTTGTAATTGGAGGAGGCATGTTTGATGATGGATAAATGTTTTTGATAAAGGAGCTCGATTCTTTAATATGAGCAGCACTTCCATTTAAACATGCAATTAGATGTGCAGGTTTGCAGTGGCATGAAATGGGATTAAATTTAGAAAATGAACGGAAAGATGGATAGAGGGTTTGCACTGAAGTCGCTGATGTGACTCAAAGCTTTAGGGTGAATGGTAAATGAATCTGCTAATGCATCACCTCTCTTAATTCAGTTTTAACACCTCAGGTGTCAAAGGTTTGTGAAACAATTAAGCGATCAGGTGCAGGCATGAAAAATGAAAGAAGATTAGGTGACTGCGGTTGAATAAGCCATTATCAAACCTCCTTTTAAAGTGCCACTTTATTCTATTGATTCCTGGACCGGGTTGTCCTTCGGCACTCAGGGGCGGTCAAATGCTGTACACGCTTGAGGCAGAGAGCAGCTGGCACCTCTTAGCCCCCAAAAGCGGTCATTGAGAGAAGGCAAAATGCAGAAAGTCACAAGCAAGGTAAATAACCTTAAGAGAACAAGCTGCCCTCGCTGCTCCATTTCTGATGCTAATCAGTAACATAACACTGCCTAAAACTCTCAGTCCTGGCAGCAGGGAAGTATGCAGCGAGCAACAATCCTGGCCATGATGCCAGTCCTTTATACATTGAATGACCCACTCACACTCCTTGGTCAATCTCCAGTTGGCTTTATCACTCACATCTTTGGGAGGAAAATCCATACTGAGATGGGGATAACTTGTAAACTGCACACAGGCAAATTAATCACACAACTTCTGAAATATTCAAAGTTAGGACACAGTGGAACTGTTACCATTGATAACACACATTGCTCTTTCAGTCAGGAGATCAGTGTATGGGGCTTCAACTATGTTGACCTTTAAAGAGGGGGGAAAAATGAACAATCAAATACTCTGATTGTGCTTTATGGAAACAGAGAAAATTAGTTTTGTTTCATCCATATTCCATAGTTTGCCATCTTAGCATTTGATTCACATCCAGTGTTTAATTCTGGTTCAAAGTTGCATCTGAATGATCTTCAAGACTGTTAAGCACAATGTCCTTTGAATAAACCAGACCATGGAGGATACCAAAACACAGAATATCACCAGCTTTCAGGCATGGCGGTGGAGAGGTGATGATTCGAGGTTCTTTTGCAATCACAGTCAATCATTGAGCCCAACGTGAACTTCTTTTTATACCAAACCATTTCAGAGAAAATGTTAATCCACTTGTCCAACAGCAGCTGAAGTTTGACCAAAATTTGATCACACAACAGGACAATGATCCTTTGCACACACTATCCAATCTACAACTGAATGACTGGAAAAGAATGAGTTACAGTCCAGATATCAACCCCAGTAAGATATTAAGAGATCTGTGGCTGAATAAATGGGGTCAAACTGGAGAACTTCTGTAGAGAGTAGTGCACTAAGAGAGACTGATCAACGAACTATAAAATGTTGCTGGTAAAGGTGCTTTTTCAAGCTACTGGACCCTAGGATGCAATTACTTTTTCACATCTACATGTTGGCTTACTTTATCTAGTAAGTAATGGCAAATTTTAAACCTGTCATATGTGTAGTTGGTCACATGAGTTAAGATTTCTCTCATTTTAGAACTAAGTACTAGTTGATTGTTCGTCATGTCCAGTGTAACCACTAGGGGTGCTAGAGAACCCCAAACCACAGACTCGGAAAACCACCACACATTTATAAGGTAAAACAAATGACTTTTATTTCTTTCCAATTCACCTTACCACAGACCTCTTTTCACCAAACAGCCAAGGTGCGAATACAATTGGAAATAATCGTACTTAATCTTCCTACTTCCATCCACCAGTTGAGTTTTGCCCACTGCCTCCCGACTCTGACTCAACTTTTATGCCAAACTCAGGAATGCTTCTGGTACCATTCTGTCTCCTCCAGGAAGCACTTCTGAACCACAGACGAAGTAGGTTGTTCGCCCCTTACCCTAAACCAACCCACCAAAAGTGCCCTCTGTCAATTCCAAGGGACCCCTACAGAGATACATTTCTGGACTAGGTGTCCCGGGTAGATTTTCATAGAACCACCGCCACCTAGGGCATGGGGATGGAACTACTCCCAAGTTCCAACTTCTCCTTGTCCATCCATTATTTTACTCCAGCTGGACACAGTTATATTTCCATCCAGCCTGCGGCTCCATCCAATGTTGTTCTTGGACCTCCCGTCCAGGTAATAACCCAATCTCCCCCCCCCCGGTTGGAAAGCCCATTATAATCCCACACCAGATATGTAGACCATAATATTTAAAAAGGGCGGACTCCTTTATCATTCAGCTGTTTGAAAGTGAAGAGTGAAATGAGCTCTACAAAATGAAGTTGTAGAGGTTCTTTTTATAAAGCACACACAAATTATTCTGATGTCTTTGTTGAGATCAAAAGGCAGACCTTTAACAACATAATGTTCCAGCTTCACAGACGAGGATATGGAAAGAGTGCATATGTAATAAATTATTGATTAATAAATGCAACGGCTGCTGCTACTTTCAAAAGTTGTGTCAAAAAGGGTGAAAAATGTTAAGTATAAGGTGTTTGTATTGCGAGAAGGGTGACAGACTGCTAAACAGGAGAGGAGAAAGCCAAACAAAGCAAAGCACCCAGTGAATTGAAGAGAGGGTACAGAGGTTGCTACCCAGCAGGTTAACATGAATTCCAAGAGGAATGCATTTCTTAGCCCCCCTGCCCGCAACTAATTTGCAGCTTTATTTCCACATTCCCATTTAATTAACTCAAACCCTCAATCACGCATGAGGAATGACAGATTGGACTTAAAATGGCCTAGCATAAGCAGCACAGGGCATGCTGATGGAGAAATTGTATAGTACAGTATACGTTTTTAAAAAAACCCAACAGCTCAATTTGTGTAAATACAAAATCTAACAAATAAACATTATAAATTAGGCTGAGCTTTTGTAGACCCCTCAGCCCCATGGTAGCACAGCACTGCTGCCTTACTACTCCAGAGACTTGGATTTGCATGTTGGATTTGCTGTTCTCTCCCTGTCTGTGTTGTGGGGGATTTTCTTCCACACTAAGAAAGGGATTACGCTACATTAGTTGATGACATTAGATTGGACCAAGTGTGACATTGTCATGAGATGGACTAGCACCCTATCCAATGCTGGCTCCTGCCTTGTGCCAGATGCTCCTGACACAGACTTACACAACCATCAAATGAAGGCAGCAGTTGGCCCTTTCGGCATAAGAGTGCCTTTTGCCAGATACTGTCAAGGAATATTGTCAATAATTTAAAAATTGATTTTCTATGAAATTAAAACCCCTAAGCAAACGCAAGGAGAACCGGCATTTGAGTCCAAGACTCTTTAGCTGTAAAGCAGCAGCACCATCCACTGTGCCACCATGAGGCCATGTTTCCACATGATTAGGTAAATCAGAGGCACTTGTATGTCACAAATCAAAAATCGTACATGGTCTCTGGAAAACAAATGCACTTCTCTGTACATTAATAAATATAATTACACTTGACATAATAAAAGGTTGAAACATCTTAATCCTCTTATGTCAACAGGTACCACGTAGTTGACTTGAGTAATGCAAAAAGAATGAACAACATACTGTAATTCCCTGTGGTTAGTCTAACATATTCAAAATGTTACTTCAACTGCAGTGTAATACACTGGATTAATATGAATGCCTGCACTCAAATTTAAACTTAAATTTGGTTGAATGCTCTCGATTAGGCTAATTCAATAATAGGGCCCAGAGTGTATCCTAGCTGTCCACCACACAGCATTTTCACACACACCCATACACTCGCTCACATTGAGTCAGTTTAGAATCACTAAGTAACTTAATATGCATTTGTTTAGTAGATGTGAAGAAAGCCCATGTGGACAAGGAAAGAACTTCCAAACCATGCACAGAAATCTACAGAGCAACAGTGGCGGTAAGAAGTATGGGGTAGTGGCTAAGACCACGGACTGGACACCTCAAGGCTGCTTGTAACTCGCTTATTGTGGGACCCTAACTGAGTCTAACAAGTTGTCTGTACTCCGGCTGTAAATAATATCTGTAAGCAGCTGTAGCAGATCCAGATATTGGAAGCCACCTTGCATAAAGGTACAAGTTTAATACATAATAATAAACCCAGTCATTTAACACTTTTAATATTAATTACCATATACTAAACACCTGTGTTGGACTGGTGCCCTGTCCAGGGTTTGTTCCTGCCTTGCATCCTGTACTAGCTGGAATAGGCTCTAGCACCTCCAGGACTCTGGTCTGGATTAAGTGGATTAGGGGGCAACATGACATATACTGTACTAATCATGCCCTGAGGTGCCCCGTGTCCAGGTGTCAAAAGTGATTAGCCCTATGCCAGCTAAGTCTGATGCTTTGCTTTAGTGTAAAACATTTTGCCTTCAAATATATTGAACCAGTTTAAGGTTACCTTCTGAAAAATTCCAAGGGTTTATTGTAAGTGATGGGGCAGTTCAGAACATGGGCAGAGTGGAGTAGATGTTAAGTTATTGCCAATACCTTATTGGACATAACACTCAAACATTGCAGCTTTAATTCTGCCTCTGAAGTACCAGTCATGGCCAAGTCACCTAACCTCCATCCATCCATCCATTTTCCAACCCACTGAATCCGAACACAGGGTCACGGGGGTCTGCTGGAGCCAATCCCAGCCAACACAGGGCACAAGGCAGGGAACCAATCCCGGGCAGGGTGCCAACCCACCGCAGGACACACACAAACACACCCACACACTAGGGCCAATGTAGAATCACCAAGTCACCTAACCTGCTTGTTGGAAAAAATCTCTACACAGATCAGCCACAACATTAAAACCACCTAATTATGTGTAGGTCCCCCTCATGCTACCAAAACACCTTTGACCATCAAGGCATGGACTCCACAAGACCTCTGAAGGTGTCCTGTCCTGTTGTATCTGGCACCAAAACATTAGCATCAGATCCTTTACGTTCTTTAAGTTGTGAGGTGGGGCCTCCACAGATCAGACTTTTTTTTCCAGTCTATCACACAGATGCTGGATCAGACTGAGATCTGGGGAATTTTGAGGCCAAGTCAACACCTGAACTCTTTGTCATGTTCCTCAAACCACTCCAGAACAATTTTTGCAGGGTGGCAGGGCATGTTATCCAGCTGAAAGAGGCCAGTGCCATCAGGGAATTCCAATAACAGGAAGGGGTATACGAGGTCTGCTAGTCTTTAGGTAGGTGTACGTGTCAAAGTAACCTTCACGTGAATTCCAGGACCCAAGTTTTCCTAGCAGAACATTA
The DNA here is from genome assembly GCF_900747795.2 of Erpetoichthys calabaricus. Classification (NCBI taxonomy): domain Eukaryota; kingdom Metazoa; phylum Chordata; class Cladistia; order Polypteriformes; family Polypteridae; genus Erpetoichthys; species Erpetoichthys calabaricus. The sequence goes on along the minus strand of NC_041397.2, from coordinate 269,061,230 downwards.
TCCAGAGCATCACACTCCCATCACCCTCTTCTTCCCATAGTGCGTCCTGCTGCCATCTCTTCTTCAGGTAAATATGCACACACACCAGACCATCCACATGATCTAAAAGAAAAAGTGATTCATCCGACCAGGCCACCTTCTTCCATTGCTCCGTGGTCCAGTCCTGATGTTGACATGCTCACTGTAGGCACTTTTAGTGGTGGACAAGAGTTAAAATGGGTATTCTGACCAGTCTGCTGCTACACAGTACCATACATAGGGAGCTGCATGCACTGTGTGTTCCCACACCTTTCTCTGATGGCCAGCATTATGTTTTTCAGTAATTTTTGCTACAGTAGCTCTTCTGTAGGATCGGCTCAGACAAGGTAGCCTTTGCTCCCCATGCACATCAATGAGCATTAGCCACCTGTCCTCAGTTTACCAGTTGTCCTTCTTGGACCACGTTTGGTAGGTACTAACCACTGCATACTGGGAAAACCTGACAACACCTGCTGTTTTTGCTGAGATGCTCTGACCCAGTCATCTAGCCATCACAAGATGGCCTTTGTCTAAGTCACTCAGATCCTTATGCTTGCCCATTTTTCTTGTTTCCACCTCATCAACTTCAAGAACTGACAGTTCACCGCTGCCTAGTATATCCCACCCCTTGACAGGTGCCATTGTAATGAGATAATTAATGTTATTCATTTTGATCAGTGTATGTAAATAATTGTATTACATCTTTAACGTTGCCTTAGATTAAAGTCCTGCTCCAAGTACATACAGTATACTGTATATAGCAACAGCCATGAATAAAACCCACAAGGTATTTTGATAATGACAATATATTCCAAGAATCCTGTTTCTCTGTTTAGTGCAATGAAATTTGTCAGTTTTCTTAACATTACACAAGGGAGAGGTGTCATCTATATATATAATTCTCTAAGCCGCCGTCAGAGCGGCACGACACCCATGAAAGCACACAGGAAGGAGCCATATATGGATTCTCTAAGCCGCCGCCAGAGCGGGCAACACACCTATGAAAGCACGCAGGAAGGAGCCACGCCCACCAACTCTAAGACCATTGGATAAGATGAAAAGTCGCACAGCCACGCCCACCAACTCGGACGTGACACCTCAGAAAACATGCCGTCATTTCTGTTTGTCTGTGCTACAGTCCACATGCAGCTCTGAGCCACGTTGACTTTTCGGTTACGACGCATGACCGCGTGCAACATCGCAAACTGTTTTACACGCTACATACAGCAATTCGCATCCGCGACAAACATGCGTCTTCTTAGATGGTCCTGCAGGAACACGGAAAACGTTTCCCCGCCCACCAAAACTCTTTATTCCCCAGCCCGCGTTCACCCTCGCTCTCTAGGCATTCCCACTGCCTGCTCACGTGCCTGGACGCAACAACTCGCCAACCACCCCGTAAGTCGCTTTTGTCTGTGCTAGGAGTCCACATGCACCTCTGAGCCATGTTGACTTTTCATTATTCTTTTCAGTTATGACGCACGCACCACCATCACAAACTGTTCTACACGCCGTGGTCTTAGAGTTGGTGGGTGGGTCTCCGTGAGTTGCTCTTGCAAGCGGGCACATGACCAGGCGATGTGTATGCTTTGAGAACGAGGGTGGACGCGGCAGGACCATGTAAGAACAGGCATGTTTGTCGCGGATGTGAATTGCTGAATGCAGCGTCTAAAACAGTTTGCGAGGGGTATCCCATGGGATCCTTAAAACAATCCTTTAAAACGAGGTTAAAACACAATGAAGGAAGCAGTCTTTAAAAACCAATAAGCCCTGTGCCTCTGTTTCATTAGCGTCTCACCTGCTTCACCGATGCAGGCCCTGCAACAGTCGAGACGCTCTCTCAGCAGCTGACCTTCTCTGTGCCTGACTCCACTACAGGCTGCAACAAAATTATGAAAGTACGGGCACATTTGTTTCACACAAGCTGTGTGTGTGGGTGGGTTGGTCTTAGTTAGTTAATTAGTTACTCGAAGGATTTCAAGATTTAATATGCACAAGCGGTAACACTGCAAAAGCAGCCCAAACCAGAAAAGACGGCTGGCAAAAAATGGCCGACAAATTAAATGCTTGTGCATTGTACTTACTGAAAGCAGCGTTACGGATTTTGCAAATGTTAATTTTTTCCCTCTGCTTAAAAAACATTTAAAAAGCGGCGTGATTATGCGGCGTAGCAGGTTAGTATGCAGCATGTAAAACACTTTGTTTGTCGCAGATAATTTGCCTTTTACTATTACACGAAGACAATTTCCTGTTAATACTTCATCACATTGATATAGCGGTGTTCTCAGTATTCAAAGCGCTATCCACACAGGGAGGAACCGGGAAGCGAAACCACAATCTTGCACAGTCTCCTTACTGCAAAGCAGCACTACTACAGCGCCACAAGGCAGTTAAAGAATACACCGGGCTCGATTTTCTTATCACTTCTGTTTACAGAGATCGGGTCGTAGATAGCATTGTTGCAATGTTCCTTTTCTTGGTGGCTTATTACATTATATGGATGTTTCACATGTTCATTTTTTTCCCCTGTGCTTAAAAGACATTAAAAAAGTGTTTCTCAACTGTGACTCCGGAACATCTCAGTACACAAGCTATATTAAGCGTCAACAACGTAGACTCGCTACACCTTAATCTACAAGTACTGACACTTATCCCTACCGACGAAGTAACTTTCACCAGCGTGGCCTTCTTCGTCACAGACAATCCCGGTTTCAGTCACGAACAATTATATGTTGCTCTCTCCAGAGGTCTATCTTTTCATTCACTCACAGTGGTATCCACAAACCCACGCCATTTGGACAACTGTGTCGTTCAGGAAGTGTTCACCCAACAATACATAATTATGCGGCATATGCTACGCCGCGGGTTGGCTAGATTATATAGAAACAGATATTTTGAGCTTCCCAAGACATGAATCACTCATCCATTTTCTAACCATTCGTTTACTTGAGGTTTGTGGGAGTTATTGGGCAGGAAGATGCTCTTGACAGGGCACCATATTCACATTTACAAAACACAGTCACTCGCATTGAGCGAGATGCCAATTTACCAGACCTACCATCTTTGGGAGGAAAAGCAGAGTAGTAGTAGTAGTACAACATGTACAGAGTATAGTAAAATTCTTAACTGCAAATCCAACCAACAATGCAACACGTAGACAGGGCCATGATAAACAAGGATGTTGTAAAACAATAAGCTAAACATTATGAATAAAGTAATAAAGCAAAATATAAACTAGGAAATAAAATTGATGTTACAAAGAATTATTCAAAGAAGCTGATCCATCAATTTAAAATGCAAGTTAATGCAAATTAGTGATTAAAGAGTCCGAGTGCGTACTTGAAGGAAAACCTACGGACATAGGGAGAACATGTGCACTCCACACAGGCAGTGCCAGTGCAATAGCATGTCATTAATATTTAATTACTCGTATTCATTTGTATTTTAGAGATCTATTTATATTGTGTGGATTTAATATCAAGCTTTAAATTACAGATATGTGCAACTTGATTTCACTACTGAAAACTAAATGTTTTTTTCCCCATTTACTTCTATGGAGCTCTCAATTAAAAACAAACTAATCTCGAGTCAAATAGTCAAAAAATCTTACCCATGATCTCTCTAATTCTAACCAAAATTTGAAATAAAGAATTCTGTAAGTACATTTTAACACCATTACAGAAAACTCTCAACCTGCTTAATCCAGTTCATGGTTGTAAGGAGCCAGAGCTTATCATGGCAGGAAGCAACCCTAAATGAGGCATTACAGTCCATTACTGAGCCCACTCAAATGAACATCCACACTGGCATACGCAATTTTTGGTTCCTTAAAGAATCATCCACATAATGGGAGATAATCTTTATTGAGCATGGTATGGATCTAAATAAATAAAGTAACCATGAACAGATGAGGACATATTTGTGAAATCTCAATTTGTTCATTATTTTTAAAGTACCCTTGCATTCTTGATCCGTTAGTATTCTGCCAGGTGGCCTACTATATTACGAATCGACCTGCGGTGGGATGGCACCCTGCCCGAGGTTTGTTCCTGCCTTGCACCCTGTGTTGGGTGGGATTGGCTCCAGCAGACCCCGTGACTGGACTGCATTAGGATTAAAAGTCAAGACGGAGGTAAAAAGCTTAGGGGTAACTGTTGACTATAATCTGAATTTTAAATTGCATATTAATCAGATCACTAGGACAGCATTTTTTCACCTAAGAAACATAGCAAAAGTTAGACCACTTATATCATTGAAAGATGCTGAGAAATTAGTTCATGCGTTTGTTTTCAGTCGGCTAGATCACTGTAACGCAATCCTCTCAGGAATACCCAAAAAAGACATAAATCGTTTGAAACTAGTGCAGAATGCAGCTGCTAGAATCCTTACCAGGAAAAGAAAATCCGAACACATTTCTCCAGTTTTGATGTCACTAAACTGGTTACCTGTGTCATTCAGGATTGACTTTAAAATTCTGCTTATGGTTTATAAAGCCTTAAATAATCTCGCTCCATCTTATACATCGGAATGTCTGACATCTTATATTCCAAATCGTAACCTCAGATCCTCAACTGAGTGTCTCCTTAGAATTCCAAGAGCAAAACTTAAAAGAAGTGGTGAGGCGGCCTTCTGCTGGTATGCACCTAAAATCTGGAATAGCCTGCCAGTAGGAATTCGCCAGGCTAATACAGTGGAGCACTTTAAAAAACTACTGAAAACACATTATTTTAACATGGCCTTCTCATAACTTCACTGTAATTTAATCCTGATACTCTGTATATCCAATTCATTATAATAACTATTCATGGTGGCTCTAAAATCTGTACTAACCCCTACTCTCTCTTCTGTTTCCTTTTCCGGTGTCCTTTTGGTGGTGGCTTGCACCACCACCATCTACTCAAAGCACCGTGATGTTCCAACATTGATGGATTAAAAGCCAGAAGTCTGCATGATCATCATCATCAAGTCCTTCCGTGAGAACCCTAATTACAAAGAGGACTATTTCATTTATGTTAGGTAGAATGCCCAGGGGGGACTGGGCGGTCTCGTGTCCTGGAACCCCTGCAGATTTTATTTTTTTCTCCAGCTGTCTGGAGTTTTTTTTTGTTTTTTCTATCCCCCCTGGCCATCGGACCTTACTCTTTTTCTATGTTATTTTTCTTTTCTTCATTATGTAAAGCACTTTGAGCTACTTTTTGTATGAAAATGTGCTATATAAATAAATGTTGTTGTTGTTGTGACCCTGTGTTAGGATATAGCGGGTTGGATAATGGATAGATATTAAGAATCTTTTTCAAAGCCTAAAGAGTCATTTTCATGTGCTTAGACCCCATCCCAGAATGAAAAGGCTCTTTGTCAAGCAGTGGGTTCAGTCAAGTGCAGTTTTAGAACCGTTATTTTAAAGAGTGTATTCACGTCAGTTCCCAAGCTGGCAGCAAGTTCGGTTTTGAATGTTCTAAATGTGTGTACCACAACACCTGCTAACTTATTCAATGTACCAATAGTTCTCTGTGTGAAAACCTTTTGCAACTTGTGTGCGAAGCTTACTCTTAACAAGTTTCCATCTGTATCCCTGTGTTTTTGTTGAAAAACTTAATTTTAAAAGAACAGCTTGGTCCACGGTACCAATTCACTTCATCATTCTGAACACTTAAATCGCATCTTGATCTCTTTTTGCTTACGTCCAGGTCTGTATAACGGTAAAGTTGTAGATGTAACCAACCCATTCATGAGCGAAGTCATTTCCATTAATACCATTAATAGACAATGGTATCTTAGCACTGATTAAATCGCTAAGAACTGGCTGCAATGAGAACTTACTCAGATAGTCCTCGCCGAGATCCAGAGTGGTGACCCTGTTAGAGAACCCGCAGAAGCAGTTCGGATGTCGAGCAGCCCCCTCGATATTATGCGATGCCAGTTTAACACGACTGGGGACTCGAATCTCCAAATGCATAATGCAAGACGCAACGGGGCAAACATTGAAGTGCAGCGCGTGTAAATGCTTGTGTGTTTATGCGAAGCCTTTCAGTCCGATGATGCACTCTACCGGTTAGAGTTCCTTCTGAAACGAAATGTAAAGCTCACGAGAAGGCAAAGTGCAGCGCCTCTGCCCCTCCTCTCGCCTTAATTACAACCTGAGCTCCAGCTTTCTGCCTTCCTCTCACCCGTTCGTCTTACTTTTTCAGTTTCGCTTCTCGCTCGCTCTTCCGCGCGCTCTCTTTCTTTCTTCAGTAATCCTTGGGAAATTACGATATTGTTTTCCACGCTAGATGGATTCACACTGCTAAAAGAATAAACTTTTTTTAATAACTACATAAAAGGATGGGGCCATTGGCAGAAGACTAGTGGATAAGACACCTGAAGATATTCTTGTAAATGCGCATCCAGAGAGTGGGCTCTCAGGTAAAGGCACACTTTTTATATTACGTGATATACCTGTAATGTAGGAACTGCGTGGCTGCGTTCAGTTGAAGTGAATGAACGATGCCAGCTCAGGGCAGTGCCGTTTTGGGGTGATTTGCAATCTGGTGTTTGCCTGCGCGGCTTGTTTAGGATGAGCACACACTGGCGACTACTACGATCTGATGTGGTTAATCTTCTTATTCTAAGATAACTTCTGGCAATAATGCAAATCTTTGAGTTAGCAGCCTGCGGCTTTGTGCACTGGCATTTCATAAAATTTGAAGACATTCAACCATCTGGGCGCAGATAAAGTTAGCCGTTTCACATTGGAATATCCGTGTCTTTACTGTATATACATGTGCTCATGACTACTGTATTTACACGCCTGTGAATAATGCAGGCTTTCGTTGAGTCGCTAACTCTCGTGAATATAGCGTCCGCGATCGACCCCCCAGTGAACACTAGTCATCAGAGGGCAAATCACCCTCGCCGGGCTGCACGTATTTGGGGTAGGCCTGTTATACTAAGCCTACCGAACACTTACGCGGACCAGTGCTAGAAGCGAGCCGGTACAGTCTTTAAAATATATATATATATTAAAGTTGTCGAAGGGGCTCTTCAATGCGATGCCATAAAGGAACTACTTTGGTTCAAAAAGATCCATCCACATGAAGGTTCCAAAAAGAACCTTTATTTAGATCAGTAACATACGTGAATAACCAAAACTGTGAAATACAAAGTAAGTCAGGATTGTAAACGACTCTTGCTTCATATGTTCAGTAACACAGGCTAAATCCAGATTTTCATAATCTTGCAGCCTACCGCAAATTATATGTGCAGAGAACCCTTCGCAGAATGAAATGGTGATTTGACAGGCGGTGGCTCTATGAGGAAGGAACCACACGGCCCTGTAAAGAACCGTAAAGTGCCATTAAAGAATGTACTCGCCGTTAAATAGGTGCCGGCACCTCTTCCAATTTCACCAACTTGCATCTCATCAAGAAATGTCTTCACGGGGACCAGAGCATGCTTCGACACGGTTTACGTATGTACTGTGCTTTATCGTGCCGGCAACTTCATTTAGGATACGAAACATTTTTAGAAGTATTCACGGGGAAGCCTGCTATCATTGTATCACCATGGTTTACGTACCTACTATGCTTTGTCGCGTACGAGTGAGTGCCGCCACATTTTTGGAAATCTTAATGGAAGAGCCTAACTATTCGATCAGCTGTCATTGTATCGCGACAATTTACTTATCTATGTTTCGCTACCGGCGCCTTTTCTTAGCATAGCAGTGAGCGTTCAGCACCTCTTCAGAAATTGGGGAGGCGGACTATTTGCTCAAATTTAACTGTGTTACCATAAAGAGAGTACCGCCAGTAGTTTGGTTCCACTGCGAGCACGGACACTAGAAGAAATGACAAAACACAAGCCGAGAATCGAGGTGACGTTTCTTTTGCGGCAGTTAAGCACTCCGTCGATATGAATACGTCCTATCATAATCTATATTCATAGAACATTTCCACTCGCAGCGCTATTTAAGTTGCTACAATAACATGTATGCTGTTTATCAGCCATCTGTTCATTCGTGTGTGTGGAATTCAGCATAAGTCACAACGATCCACTTACCTGAGGCGTGAATATACAGAAACGTTTCTTCAAAATGAGTCAGTACCCGTATAAGGTACGGTAAATTTAATAGTAGACACAATACAGAAAACGATCTCTTAATACAATGCACAATGAAAACACTCCACAGATAGATTAAAATACCTCCGTGTGTGACATTTTAATAAAAGCATCGCTTAGCAGTCGTGTTTGAACACAATGCTAACCCCCATATAAATGTGTCACGTTTTTATATTTCTTATTTACTGTTAACACAGTTTCGTGGTGTCCCTGGTTTCATTACCTACTGCCGTGTCTTCCGCGTGGAGACTTTTCACGTCTTCTCGTTTTCAAGTGCGTTTCCAAATTGTGCACTGTCAAAAATAACGGTTCGCTAATGGCCTGCACTTTACTGGGCTGTGTGGTCTTTCACAGAACTATTGCTTGACAATGAGCCATTTCATTGGGGGAAGGCTTCTTTGCATATGAAGTTGGCTCTTTGGGCTTTGAAAAGTCTCCTAATATGTGGACAAAGCAGAAACGTTTAATTTATAGTAGGCGTACAGATCAGTGCAACCTAAAACTCGCCTGAGTAAAATCAGGAACCAATTGGTGTTTTACAAATCTGTTCTCATCTACTCATAGATCCATCCATCCATTATCCAACCCGCTATATCCTAACTACAGGGTCACGGGAGCCAATCCCAGCCAACACAGGGCACAAGGCAGGAAACAAACCCCGGGCAGGACGCCAGCCCACCACAGGGCACACACACGCACGCACACACCAAGCACACACTAGGGACAATTTAAGACCGCCAATGCACCTAACCTGCATGTCTTTGGACTGAAACCAGAGCACCCAGAGGAAACCCATGCAGACACGGGGAGAACATGCAAACTCCACGCAGGGAGGACCAGGGAAGCGAACCCGGGTCTCCTAAGTGCGAGGCAGCAGTGCTTCACTGCGCCACCGTGCCGCCACTACTCATAGATATTTAGTGAAAATGTTACAGATCTAAATAGTGTTTTTGAACCTTCATTTGGATGTTTCTCTTATAAACCTAAAATGCCTTTCCTATGGCAGGGGCACCCATCTCTGAGCCTGGCAGGGCCACAGTGGCTACACGTTTTAATTCTAACAATTTTCCTAAATAGTGGCCAGTTTTTGCTGCAAATGAACTTATTAACTTCATTTAATTAATTTGCTATTTAAGACTTTAAATCAGGGGTGTGCAATGTCTGTCTCGGAGGCTGTAGGTTCTAGTTCCAACCCAGTTGCTTTATAAGAAGTTATTTATTGCTGATGAAGCACTTATTGCTCAAGTGATATTTTTCTGCTTCATGTTAGTTGTCTCTCACTTGTTAAGAGTTCGAACCCTTTAGTCTTAAACCGCTGTATTTACTGTTTTTAATGACTCCTTACTAGTAATAAGATGCACATGACAAAGAAATCGACAGTTTTCATTCTAGCTTGTTTCCATTTCCACCTGTGTGTATTCATCATTCTCTGTTTGGTTTAATAAAGTACTCTGAAGAAAACAGACGAGAAAGTAAAGAACTGAAAATTACTAATCCATTTTAGGCTTCAAATCATTTGGATGATATCATTAGAAAGAAATAAAAAATCAATGATTTAAGAATGACCTGACATTGCGGAGTCAAAATACTAACAAGTCAAGATTATTAAATAAGATCTGTTATTGGCAAGGATTGTTTACTAATTAAAATTTACTGTTTTGAAACAAGACCCAGCAGCCAGTGTGACCCTCCAAGGCTGACACTGCCCACCCCTGCCCTGCTCTGAAGAAGCACTTTGGCACCTTTTGTTTTTAGGAGTGTAGAAAATGTGGTGTTGGGTAGAAGGACAGCTATCCAGAGTGCAAGAGAGTGTCCTTCAAACAGACTTTTGATTTATTAAGGGTCAGTTTCTGCTTCTATGAGTTTTGCTGGATGGGTCGGGCTGCACATTACTGAAAACCTCTGTCTCAGTAATATTTAATAACTTCATAATAAAATGATTTCTGCAGTTTTCCTTCCACATGTACATATAGCATGACAGAATATTCTCGTGACTCTGGTCTGACCCTTTATGATTGCGTGTGGGCTGCCCCGTCCTGCGTGGGTTAGTTCCTGCCTTTGTCCCAGACACTGTCTGGATAGGCTCCATCTCCCCAGACCCAAAATTTAAGAGATGAATGCAGATATGAGTGTTTTGCATCTGCTCAAATTTCAATAACCACTGGACATTCAGGCTTGGATCTGTCTGATTGCGCCTCAATTCATAGTAACATAACACTTAACTCGTTTAGTCCAATTCAGGTTCTGTCTTGGCAGGATCCAACCCTGGATGTGATGTCAGCCCATTACATAGTTGCTGTTTTTCAACATTTTGCCCATTCGGGTCATGTCTGTGCCGTGCTACACTATGTACTGGAGTTCTGTCCAGGGTTAATTCCTACTTTGTGCCTGTGGCTTCCTGCAGTTACATGGATCTGTGTATTTGAGCTCATTGTAAACGGCGCACACTCACAATCAGTTGCAAGATCTTCATTTTAAACTGCTGAATATGTGCTACAAAAACGACTGTTTCTGTGGTCGCAGTTGTTTTGTTCATCTACCCAATTAACAATAAGTCCGAGGCGAGGGAAAGGACTGAACTCCTTGGTGTCGAAAAGAGCCCTGCTTTTCACACTTGCCTGGGACTCTCTTCATCCTCTTCACACACATCTTCCTCAAAGGCGCATCGCTGCTGCAGTTCATAAAGACGCCAGTTTTAACCAAACAATTGGAAATCCCAAGCGGCCAAACAAATAGTTCGCATTCCTGCCCTTTAATTAATTCTCATTAAGTTGCTAAACGGATTGCTTTAGCCCTTTAACACGGGCTGCGCGCTTTGCAATTAATTAAACCTTTTGTGATTTATTCATCCATCCAAATGAGCCAGTTTCTGTAACCATACCGAAAATAAAGGAAAGAGATCTGTATTTTTCCTTTGGGTCGCTTTCTCACAGAAATGCTAGATTATTATTGCTGCCTGGAGTGGGGAGCTTTGCCTTAAGAGATAGAATGAGAGATACTTTAAAATGTATCAAATTTAATTTGCTTTAAAAGTGACAGTTTTTAAAATAAGTAAGGATATCCTCTAGCTCCCAGGGGAGAGTGATGACAAATCTGAAATAAAACATAATGATTATGATATTGCAGAACATACTGATTTTTACACACCTCGCACTGACGTTCTCTTCTGCTCTCCCCACCAGTGTACTGGCATAACTTGATGTTGATGATGGTAATAAACTGATGACTTTGGTGGGACACTGGTTCACCTCACAATCTAGGTTCGATGTCTGACATGGTTGCTGAAATTGTGGAACTTGTAGATTTTTTTCTTCACAAGTGTAGATCTTCTATTGTGGACTGGGGTCTCATCCAGGGATGGTACCTGCCTTATTCGGAAACCAACTTCTGATGTTAAAGAATTCAGAACACATATATGAATGTTTTTTAGGAAATTAAATAACTGCTTATGTTGCCAACCATTTTTTGTATCCGTTTTTTCATACATTGAGAGTTTGAATCTTTCTTGGCATTGGCAAGTAGTAATTACACGCTTAAAAGCAAAGATGTCAAAGTGGTTCTTCAGAATGATGCCACAGGGAATTTATTTTTGTTTCCAGAAGAACCATCTACATAAACGTTCCAGAAAGAACCTTTTTATATATTTACATCTGAAACAGATTCCATAATAGACAATAAAAGATTTGTGAAATACCAATGGGCTCCCGATTTTAAAAAGACTGTTGCTGCATGTAATAATTCAGACTAATTTCAGGTTTTCTTGATATGTTATATATTGCTAGGTAGCCTACCATAGATGAAAGAGTTCGGTTTTGTCCACTTATGAACCTTTTCAAAAACCCCATTTCATATGTAAAGAACCCTTCCTGGAATTAAATCATTCTTTGTCAAATTAAGCTTCTACAAGGAACCACAAAATCTGGTAAAGTGTCACTAAAGAACTATTATTTTTAAGAGTATAGTCCAGGACGGGGATGCTAATCCACCAAAAGTGAACAAATGGCCCAGCCAGGAATTGAAAATGGAAAAACATGTTTTTGATTTGTTGTAACATGAAAAGGGTTGCTGAAAAGAAAACCACCAAAACTTAAAGAAAGCATGAGAAATGTGCCAAGTGGAACTGAGGTTCAGTTACCAAGAAGCATTAATGCTTCCCGCTGCACCACCTCTAAATCTTCTGTATTAAATTATTAAATCGGTATGTTTTTCATTCTTTAACTCCAGGTTTACCACACAGTTGTGTTGTTACATGGGGTCAAATTGTATGAAAATGACACACCTAATAATTAGAGCGCTTGAAGAGCCATACTTACGAGATCCAGCCTTCTGGCAAGCATTCATTCATACTCCTTTCTTGCCAATTCAGTGCCCTGGGTAATCTGGATAAAATTATACTTTAGCCAGTAAACATAGAAATGTAGCCCAGAAGCATTTTATTTTTTTAGAAGAGTACAATCGTGAAACTGTGTATCGAATACTATGGTCAGCAAAACAATCCGAGCAAAACTGAATTTTCAGCAAAAGTTGGTGTTTTGTTTTACAAAAAAAAAAAAAAATTGTGGAACAAACCACGTTTTGCATCCATCGAAATCTGTGCCATTGACACAAGAAAGGTGTTTAGCTTTATCTGAAAATCTTTCCCTGCTTTAATTCTACATGTGTCTGCCTGTCATTTATATGGAAGCATACTAGAGACAGAGGAAAGGAAGGAAAAAACATCTCCATTTTGTAATTAATTCTGAAATTTCAACTTTAATCTTGTGATTAATTTCATGCCACTAATGGACAAATGCAGGGATATTGGTAGTTACAGCAGCAAGCAATTCAGAGGGCATGTTGTTCTGCAAGGCCTGGTGAGACTGTTGATCGAGCTGATTGGCCCTAAAGGTGTGGAGTTTAGACAGGCATGGCAACTGAGAAGATGGCACTATCACACCCGACGTCCAAATGCACTGTGGTTTGTAGACTCCTTTTCTGATAAACTGAAGTCATATGGTATTGTAATCCATGGCTGCATTAGTACATAAGAACATAAATTTGACAAACAAGAGGAGGCTATTCAGTTCATTAAGCCCATTTGTTTAACTAATAGCTAAGCTGTCCCAATGTCTCATCCAGACACTTTTTGAAGTTTGTTAAGGTTTGTGTTTCAACTACATGTTTCGGAAGTTTGCTCCCTATTAACACCAACTCTTTGGTAAAGAAGTGCTTCCTGACTTTAGTCCCAAGTACACTTCCACTTAATTTATTTTGGTGTCCTCAAGTATGTAAGTCACTCTTATGCTGACGGAATTCTGCTGGATCTAGTTTATCAATGCCTTTGAGGATTTTGAAAACCTGAGTTAGTTTGTCACGTAGTCTCCTCTGCTTGAAAATAAACCAGTTTAATTCTCCAAGCCTGTCAGAGTAGGACATGTCCTTAAGTCCTAAGATGCACTTTGTTGCTCTCCTCTGCACAGCATAGAGTGGTGTTGTGTCTTTCTTGTACCTTGGTGACCAGAACTTCACCCAGTACTCCATATGTGGTCTTACTAGTGCATTATATAGTTTGGGCATAACGTCCCTTTACTTATATTCAACAGTTTTTATGATATAACATTTTATTTGCATTTGGAATTGCTTCTGCACATTGCTTAGTTAATGAAAATGATGTGTCAACATAAACCCCAAAATCCTTTTCAGAGTTTGCTTCCCGTAGTATAGAGTCTCCCATCTTGTATTTATAATTTATGTTCCTTTTCACCACGTGGAGCACTTTTCTACCATAAACTGCATTTTCCAAGTGTTTGTCCAGTTTTCAATCTTTTTCAGGTCTCTTTGAATTCTTTTTGCTACCTCCTCAGTGTCCGCCATCCCTCCATCAATGTCATTAATATAAATCGGAAAAGTAACAGCCCAAGGTCAGGCACCTGAGGAAGTCCACTGATGACCTTACTCCATGTGCATCATTCTCCTCATATCTGTACACTTTGTCTTCTGCCAGTTAACCAACTAGAGATCCAGTTTTGAAGGTTACCTCTGATGTCTACAACTTCCAGTTATGGTGTGGGGCTATATCAAAGGCATTTGGAAAGTCTAAGTAAATTATGTCACCATTGATGGCTTCAGCTGCTATGTCTTGTAGCAGGAGGCATACACCACTAATAATGATCCAAAAGTTCTTTATAAACATCTTTATTTTGATAGTTTCAAAGTTGGAGTGGATACTCAAAGCAATTACACACAGATAGAGGCACAGAAAATGGACATGTGGAAAATATCCACATGTCCACAGTTTCTTCGAAATAAATCGCAGTAATAAATTTGCAGGTGAACAGAATTCTATTTATGAATGCAGCACCACAAATCGGGAAACAAGGTGTCTTGTTTTAACCGATAAACTAATGCATAGCATACACAAACCCACCTTCAAACAGTTAAACTCATCCTTGCACTGATTCATATGTGCTGTCTCATTCATATTTACAGAAGGTATTATTGCAAGATTATGAAATATGTGATCAAATTTTATCTTGACATTTCAACTTTAATCATGATATTAACTATGAGACTAAGGTATGAATTTCTTGACTATAATCGAAATTTTGACTGTAATCACAAAATTAAGTCACCGTTGCCCTAACTTTGTTTTTCTTCCTGTGTCTCTAACACACTTCTGTACATTTCTCTAGAGATCTTTATTTAAATAGAAAAGGGAAAACAAATCTACCTGTCATGTGTAGAAATTTTGTTGAGCCGTCAGATGTGTTCTGGTAGTACAATCCCCACTTTACCAAATAAGATGGCAATCTTGGCGATTTTCAGTCCTAAAGATGCCTCAGACATTAAAAAGATTGGCACATCTCCAACCTCTTCTGCAGAAATTAAGAAATGGGAAGATGCACTTGCTAGGTAAAAATAACATTAAATAGGCAGGGCACTTCCCATGTAGTGAGACTGAAATGTGGGGGGAAAAAAGTATTATGCACGATAGTGTGTTTATGTGTGTTTTTACATGGAAAATATGTAATATTCTATTTACGTAGTACTTTGTCCTCCTTGGCATGTATTCTGGGTTTGGGTTCAACTCAAGAGTCCCCCTATTGGTGACAGCCATTTTTAAAACGTAACATTCTCAAACCTGCTGAATAGAATTCTGGGTCATGGGAGCCAGACACTACCGCAGCAGCAGTTCAGGACAGGACAGCAGTCTATAACAAGTCACATTCTCACTGTGCTAGCTTGGAATTGCCAATTAAACTAACTGATCTGCTAGGAACCAATTATTCCAGGATCTTTGGCTACATGCTAATCACTGAGCTCTTGTGCTGCTACTAAATAAATCATGTCAGAGCTTTTTTCTTCACTTTTAATAAGATAATGTAACCAAAAATATTTTAATTGGAAAAAAAATCAATTGGGGAAAATGTAAGTAAAAGTAATAATGTTTGTATGATTTGGTTACGTAACTGTGCACAGACCTTAGCTAATATTGCATGGAAGGACCATTTGTGTTGATTCTAGCAGGAAGTCTTTTGGGCTCAGTCTGCATCAATTTAATAATAATAATGATAGGTTTTAGTTATATAGTGCCTTATCCTAGACCGAAGGTCACTTTACAAAATAAATAAATAAATACACAGAAGAATAAATGATGAAAGATTATTTACAGTATAACCTCAAAAAGTTTCTAATATCAGAAATGTAAGGATAAAATAAGAAACAGTTAGAATAATGAAACAAAACTAGGTACTGCTGCTGAGACATTTTTTATTTCCTGAAATATGACATACTTCAACTTGCCCAAGTTTAGCTGGTTGTTGCTGATTGCTTTCCCATTGAACATGCTGAAAAAGTAAAACTCACGAGGCAATTGTTTTGGGGAGTGGGCCGACCATTGAACTCCACTAATGGTCTGTTTTCCAGCTGGTACACCATGTATTCAGGGGGCTGAGCAGGCAGAGGTATTTCATGTCACTGTCATGTATTTCATGTCATGTATTTCATTTCATGTCACTTCACCTTCTTCTGCTGGAAGAAGGTGAAGTTCAATTTGTCTGGAGTGGACTGTAACACAAACTTCTGAAATGATCTGGTTTTACTGAAACACCAATCCAAACATCAGTTTTTAAATTATGGAGTGGTCTCTGTTGGAACATAATAGATTTCCTAAAAAACAATATTGTGTATCTGCATGCTGACATATTGTGACAGATTAAATCAGGCTTCAACAGTCAAATAGCAGTAAAATGGGCCCACAAATTCTCCCACAGTCATGTTCAAGATCCATTAACAGCAAGCCACACACTTCTCCTTGTCATGTACGCTTAGTTCATGGAAAACGCTGATACTTTATGACTTCAGTCACAAATTATGAAGTACACATTTACATGACCTTCATGACACACCCGTCTGTTGAGATATTCACAACTTTCACTTAGCACAGCTGGATTTTGAAAATTTATCCCATTCCTTTTTACAGAAAAGTTCAAGCTCAGTCAAATAATGAGGCAGAATCATCTTCAGGCGAAGCCAGAGATTTTTTTATAAGACTGATGCCTAAGCTTTAACTGGGCCACCGAGGACATCAATCTACTATTTTTAGGACATTAACTTATTAAATTGGCTGTACGCTTCAGATTACTCTCCTGTTGAAAGGTAAAAATTATGTTTAACTTCCTTTGTTGCCACAAAAAGGTCCAGTGTGACTATAACACCACATGAAATTATTCCAGGAGCTAAGCAGTGTCTATGTCCACTATAAATCACCTCGGCTCTTGTGTCGAGGCAAAAACGCATGTGATTTTCAGACTGCTTATTATCTATTGGTTTGGGAACATATTAGAAGGGGAAAGAGATATTTATGTATAAAAGACAGGAACACAAAAAATATTAAAGGACCTGTACCCTTCTGATAAAATGTTATTTATGGCAAGATCTTTGCACAGAATCGGATACTGTCTGAAAACACACATAAGAGATTTTCAGATGGGCAAATATTACCCAACGTTAAACACAGAGGAGCCTTTGGGTAATGGATCACACTTGTACATACATGTACCAAAGTAAAATGTTAAAACCAAAGGAGCATCTGTTGCACTTTGTGGGTGATGAACTGCAGAGCAGCTCCAGACAGAGAAGAAGGAAATTATAGTAGTAAAATGGCTAATTACTTTACAATAAAAAAGGTATAGCAGAGTATACTCAATTTGAAAATGCCGTGATAACAAAGTCCAGGGCTACATTATTTAAGGAAGCAGTACCAAATTCTTTGGAGTCATTAGACATACTTAATGATGTTAACTAAATAGTACGCTAAATAAACATTAAAATAGTGCAGATTTTCAGAATTTAATATCTACACTCCACTCAAGGTGCATGCACAACAGCTTTGCTAGTTTACAAAGATGATAAACAGCAAGTCATCATCACATCATCATCACCTGTTTAACAGCTATTTTCTAGGTTTACTCTGGTTAACTGGTCGCCTCTAAATCTTTTTCCTCCACTCTCTGCTGTCTTGGGAATCCTTTGGAGTAGTCCCACTCTTTTCCTATCATCTGTTTCTTCACACAAATAATCATAAACACTTAGAATTAATCACCAAGTAGTGTGGTTGAGGCCGGCACTTCAGGAATATTCAAATCTCAATTCATTGTTACTTTGAAGACTCTCTAGGTGACAAGGGTTAGCAAGCTTCTCCGTCAAAGTTGTCCTAATGCTCAAATCTAATACAACCTCCAGTCACATCTTCTTCAACATCCTTCTGGGTCTCATCCCCTCCAACCCCATTTTGGTACACATCTTCACTCAGTCATCCTCATCTTTTCATTTAACATGTCCAAAACACCTTAATACAAAACTAGCAAATCGTGCTTGCTAAAAATTTTGCAAGAATAAAAGCGTTAATGAAATGATGATGAGGGAGAGAAGAACATCACACGTTACAGTAAGAAAGGAGATTATTTTAACAAGTAGTGACTTGTGAGAGGACTCAATATTAGAATAGTCACATGATTATGGGATGTTATTATAGTCACTTATAACAGCATGAATATTTACAATACAAAGTGTAACATGAACAGGTTAACAGAACATATTGGATAAGAAGAGAAATGCAAGGCACATGTAAGTCAGTATGTGTGAAGTGTGGCTGTCAGGTAATGTAGTATACCAACATCTATAATAATTGACAGAAAATGCAATTTGTTGCATAAACGTTATTGTCCATGAAAATATTCCTCTATATGTAACCTGCAAGTAACTGTACGTTTAACCTGGGTTTCAGTCTAACTCCGGAAAATGTAGTGTACAGCTGGCCATGAGTAAAAACAGGGCCTGGCAAATAAACTCCAACATTATTAAATGTTTGTTGTTCTGACTTGGTTATAGTCATACATTTTGCTGAATGAATGGGGAATTGCCTGCGCCATAATATAAAGAGAATATCTTGTTTTGAGTTGTCAGTGTTATGGAATCCCTGTAGATTTTCCATCATAATGTTTCTTGTTGTCTAGTAGTTTGTCACTGCTCTTCAGAAATGTTTTGTGTGTAAATTGTTTTTCATTAACTGTCTAGGTGCAAGACTTGCTGCCGCTGATCTCAGATAATGTCACTCTGTTGTTTGTCATACATTGTCTTTGTTGTTCTAAGTCCTCTTGCCTGTGCTGGTTAGTCTGGCGTGATGTAGATGTTTCTGCTTCTGTGCGTTGATGTGAGTATGTAGGCCGGCGAGACCGTTTCTGTTGGTCGCAGCTAGGCTGTATATGCCTTTTCATTTTCTCAGGAGGCTTACGTTGAAGTGAAGGAAAAAGGAGGTGTAAAATGGTAGTGTCATAAAGCAGTTTTGGTCAGTAGCAACATATGCACCGAATAAACTGTCAAATACCACAATCGATAATTGGTCACATTGAAGAATTGAAGACTTGAAGATAAGCCTAAGACCAAAACTCTGCCAGGAACACAGATTCCGCGCCATTGTTGTAGAGGGATATAGTAGTTGTGGCAACCATTGTTTATATTGAGCACAGACGGACACAAGTGAAATGATATAAGGATATGATGAGCAAGTAACTTAGAATGCTTCTACCCACAAAGAAAAGAATGAGGCCTACCTTCAAATGTATGGTTTCATGGCACAAACCCAAACTAGTAACCTTTACCTTGGCATCCCAATATGACTATACTTACCTTCTGCTCTAGTCTCTCCCATCATACACTCGCAAGGAGAGACAAAGCAGGAAGCACCTACCACCATAAAGGTCTTGCTATATTTTCATGGAAGTGATTAAATTTTCTTCCAGGGTCCATATTTCCACTATATTATAATATAGGCTATATCATATGGACAAAAGTTTGTAGACACCCTTCCAAACTTTTGGGTTCAGATGTCTCTGCAGCATCCATTGTTAAAAGGTATATAAAATCAAGCATATAACCATGCAATCTCTACTGACAAATATCAGTATTAGAATGAGTTGTACGGAAGAGCTCCGCATCTTTAAATGTGGCACTTGTCAGTAGGTGAAATTTCTGATCTGCTAGATCTGTCTTGGTCAATCGTAAAAAGTGTCTATGAGCAACAACCGCTCAACCGTGAAGTGGTAGACCACTCAAACTCAGAGTGGTGTCTCGGAGAGATGAAGCACAAGGGATGTAACAATCCTAACCTGTTGCATCACTCACAACCGAGTTCTAAACGGCCTCTGGAAGCAACATCAGCACAAGAGCTCTGTATCTGGAGATTCATGAGATAAGTTTCCATGGCCAAGCAGCTGCACACAAGCTTGAGACCACTGCCAAGCACAATGCCAAGCCTCCACTGGAGTAGTGCAGAGCACACCACCATTGAACTCTGGAGCAGTGGAAATGTTTTCTCTGGAGTGAGGAATTACACTTCACTATATTGTAGTCTGATGATTCTGGGTTTAGCAGATTTCTACTATAAAGGTTGGTGGAGGAAGGATAACGGTCTGGGAATGTTTTTCAGAGTTTGGGTTAGGGCCTGTCGTTCCAGTGATGCTGGATACGGTTAATGTGAAGTTAGTGATTTTTTTTTTTTTTTTCAAAAAATCTCTGCACACTGGGAAAACGTCTAAAGACTGGCAGCTAACAAATGTTATCCTGTTGAAAGGGTGATTGGGCTGATCCAAGTACCAAGAGGCCAGTAAGTTAATGTGCATCACAGGTTTATTTATGGAAGGAATCTGTAGCTGCCTCTTTTAAAGGATCTCAAAAAAATTATTCTTCTACAAACCTAGACTTTTCTTGTTTAACTTCAGTTGTTTTCTCTACTTAAAGGTTGTGTTGCTTCTCTAAGGCAAACATGTATAGGCTTTACTTAATACATTCAGCAGATTCTACAGTATATGTATGGCACATTCAATATGGTCAAGACGATATGAGATATGGTGTGTTCAATAAAACACGTTATGTTACATACAGCAGGGCACGGTTTGAAACTGTGGTGCAGATTTCGCACAAATGTAACCTTTTTCGTGCAAAGAACCATAGACTCCTAGAATAAATTCCATCCATCCATTATCCAACCCGCTATATCCTAACCACAGGGTCACGGGGGTCTGCTGGAGCCAGTCCCAGCTAACACAGGGCACAAGGCAGGAAACAAACTCTAGGCAGGGCGCCAGCCCACCGCAGTAGAATAAATTACCAAGTACAAATCTTGATGTTGTTTTGGACAATCTATGTGAATAGAATGAATGAGCTTGTTGGGCTGAATGTTCAAATGTTCTAATACAAAAACATTTTACGCATTTGTGTGCCTTCAGCTTTTTGGTAATAGTCTGAGTAAGGCCCTTTTCCAGCATACCTGTGTCTTTGTGCACAAAGACAAATCCATAAATACTTGGTTTGAGAAGTCTGGTTTGGAGAAACTTGACTGACCTGTGCAGATCCCTGACCTCAACCCTATTAAACCCCTTTAGGATAAATTGGAATGTCAATTTTTCAGTATTAATTGGCCATGGTTTTGGAATGGGATATCCCATAACCTCATGTAGGTGAGATGGTCAGGCATCCACAAACTTTTGTCCTTGCAGTGTGTTTTATAGAATGGTAATCCTAGTTGCAAAGGTGGATGTTAATGGCATACCTCCTCCATTTCCCTCCCCAAGTCTAGCCATGAAATGGTAACACTAGTCATGATCTACCCTTGTTGTGCACTTGTCTGGGTCCAGCTGAGTGGCTAGTAAAGCACAGATGTTCAGTGTAAGGTCTTCAGATGTTTACTTGGCCCATATTTTGCAACAAATGGCATTTTTGTTTTGCCCTTTTTTAGGGAGTACCACGCACTTTTAATAGACATTTACTGAATAAACACACTCTGATGTAATTCAACTTTTAGTGGTGTAGATAATTAAAATAAACGTAATTCTTTACATACAATAGCAATTTTAAAGGCTGGTAAAAATATTTCATATAAAATCATAATTAGTAAGAGGTTATTATGATGCTACATGTACACATGTTTTATAAATAGACCAATTACAGCAGGAAAGAAGTGTATATACAGGTAAAATTCCGTTATAATGAACTGCCAGGGACCTAAAAAATATTTAGTTGTAACCCTAATTTCGTTGTAATGAGATTCTGTATTTGTCGCTATAGTGCTTTCTTTAACTTGCGTCCAGGCGTTTGCAATCATTTCAATAGCTTCTTTCGCGTTAATTTTAATCTTCTCCTGTCTTCAAGTTATGCTGACGAGAATTTTTCTCAGCATTTCCTTGCGATAATACACTTTCAGGTTGCAAACGATGCCCAAACCCAATGGCTGAAGCACTGCTGTGCAATTGGGTGGAAGGAATTCAACACAAACATTATCTAAATGTGGAAGCATGTTGTGGGCAGCACAGTTTTCAATCAGAAGCTGAATCATCCGTTGCTGGGGCAGGGCAACAGCAGGTTCACAGCGCTGCAGTGAAGCACCACAGAGGCGAATCCTAAAAGATCGTGGTCACGCTATAAGTCACTGTCTTACACACCAAAACACCAGGCTGAGTCTCAGTACTTTAGCAAAACCAGCTTTATTCAGCTTGAAACAGGGACAGCACAGTTCTGTATTGTAGCAGGATCTGCCACTCTCCTATAAACAGACACAGCAGTCAGACAGGGTCATGGCCAGGTTAATGGCCAAGCAATACTGTTCCCTGCATTTACAATGTTCTTTGCATCACCCATCGAGATCTTTTCTGTTTGTTTGCTTCAGTGAAGAGTCGCAGCAGAGCTGTGAGCCTGCTGTTGCCCCGGCAACAGATAAACACTCTTCCACAGACCCGGTGACGCACTTCGGGACGCTCTTCGGCGTGTTGTCCAGTTGGTGGAGGTCCCAAGAGAGTTTAGAAACCTCACATTTTCTTGAATGAGTGCCGCATTAATAGGAAAGTTTCTTGAACGAGCATCACTGAACCACATAAAAACGGCTTTTTCGGTGTTTTCAAATGCAGCAGTTCGCATACGTTTGCAACCCAAGATTTTTCTTCTTTTTTGCTTGATCTTTCAAGAAAGTTGACCGTGTCGAATGCGAAATTCCAAATTCACTGGCAACATCTTTTTTTCTTTTTGCCGCAGTCAAGAGCTGCAAAAATGTAAAGTTTTTTTTTTCTAAAATGAACGGTTATCGTGGTTTAGTGTCTGCCATTTCTATAGGAGGGTGACAATGAGTTAAATTCCAATGGATGTTTATCAAATGTTGATGAAGGTATCACTGAAAACCACCGAAAACAAAAATAGCAAAAAAAAAATAGTATGAGGAAAGTCAGAAGAAAGAAAAAAAAAATGAATCCCTAGCCATTACTACAAAAACTCCCACTGTTCCACTCCATTTGAACTAGTGTGGTGCTGAGCTGTCGCCCATTGCAGGGCTGTGTTCAGGTCCTAATTTAATGGGATCCTGAGCTGGTTCATCGTGTGATGGATACGGCAACACTCTGTATCAGCGCATGCTCCCAACCTCCCTCCCCCCCCCCCCCCCCCCCCCCCCCTCTCTCTCTCTCTCTCTCTCTCTCTCTCTCTCTTCTTGTTGATTTTTAATTGATTTTCAGTTCTAATGAGTTTTATCTGGGAAAAATCATTCAAATTATATCGAGGAAGGCAGCCATTTTCAACCAAGAACACATGACCACAGTGAGCTTCAATATTTAGATCTGTTAGAAAAAAGGATTTTGCTGATCCTGTACATTCTTCTCATTCTTCTTCTCTTGTACTGATAAATTTGAAATTGCACTACGTTTATAAAAAATTTTGAAAATGTGAAATTGTTTTGATTAGGAGTTTCAAGCATAATGAAAGAGTACAAGGCCTCCAAAATAACCCACAAAATCAGGCCATGACCTTTACTGGCCCACCCAAACAAGACTCATCCAAATCGGTTGGCTCATCAATTGCTACCTACAGGCTTCAGCCTACACAGGCCCAAAACAAGAAACTGGTTTTAAAAGGTGAATAATACATGCTAAGTCCCAAAGTATATCAAAATGTATTACAAGGGACTGTAAAACTCTGGTTTGTAGAGACAATCCAAAGCAAGGAATCTTTATAAAAGAAGGATTTAGTTGTTACAAAAATAGAAAAAGGAGAAGTTGGGGTACAAAAGATTTGCCTAAAAGGCAACATAAAGTGAACCAGTCCAGATACACCACCCAAATGGTAAAATTCAAGAACACAAAACCCAATAATTATCATCCTTCAAGCTTCCTAACCCACTTTTCCAGGGTTGTGGGGCAGCTGGAACTGGACAGGGTGCCAGCCCATTGTGGGGCAAACATACAAACACACACACACACACACACACACACACACACAGGTCAAGTTAGAAATATCAATTCAACTAACCTACCTGTGTTTGGACTGTGGAAGGAAGCAGCATAGAAATGGGGAGAATATTCATACTATAAGCAGGGAGCACCCAGGGCATAAACCCCGGTTCCTTGTTGAATGGTAATGGCACCACCATGCCACCCCAGAAATATATCAGATGAAAACAATATTCACACTCTTCACTGCAAACTCAATGCTCCACTACTGGGTTCTTTTTCTGTCTCACTTATAATGGCAGAAGGACAGCACAGCAGCTGTTACGTCAGGGTGGATGGGCCACGTAGGGCTTCATTCCTAAAGTGTTTGGCAACACATTTAAAAAAAAAATACATAAATAAATAATAATAATAAAAAAGTGACAACAAATTATAAAAAAAAAAAAAAAACAGAAATAACATTAAAACATGAAAACTAATATTTCAAGCATAACAAAAAGAACAATAAAACAGAAAATAAACCTGAGCCAGGGAATAAAACCTAACCGTAGCATACAGTAACAGGAGTAGTACATGTGTCGGACAGTTGGATTATCATTACGTCTGACTGGTCTTTGTCTTTGTCTACAACACGTTTGCTTTTGAAAATGAATTCTGAAATGGAACTTGACATGAATCTCAGTTTGGTATATGGGTGCATGTGCTGTCTGGATGTAGCCATTCATTTTGTAGCCTGGATGCATTGGCACAACCTTATTGTTAGGAGACATTAACCCCCATTGCTAATCATACAATATGAGACCTGTCATGTAATTGTCCTGCCTCAATTAACCGTACTATGTATTTTAATCCAATTTCTGCATTATGACATAATTGCACTGGACAGATTTTTTTCAGCATGAAGAGATCATTACAGCTACTAAAAAAACCAAAGCATCACCTTTTGTGGAACTATACGTGTAGCCCTTAACAAGAACACTTTTGCAATTGCTTAAAGTAGGGATTCCCAAACTTGGTCCTGGGGACCCCCTGTGGCTGCAGGTTTTTGTTTCAACCAACTTCTGTATTTATTTGGACTCCTAGCCCAATTAAGTGAGTCGTTGTTTCCCAGTCTCTGTGTTTTGGAGTCAATGGAGAAATAACAAAACTAAGTTTGGTACATTTTGTAAGAGGATAGTTAGTTGTGTTTTTTTTTTTTTATTAAACTTCTTAACACTTTTCAGCCTGATTTTCATTCTGCTTTTCCAGATGTTCTGATTGTTTAATTTATTATCTACACTACTAATTAGCGGGTCTGACGCTAAAGTTATTGCAGCCTTTCATCATTCAGTGTTTACCTGGCTGTCAGTTCTGTTTGTTTTCATCTTCGTTATTAGGATACAATGAAGGGTGCAAACCGCACATAAAAATAACAAAACAATAGGACAACAACAGAAGAGAGGTAAGCATTTAGCAAAAGTGGAAATATTTCTAAATGTCTTATAATGTAAAAATCATACTGCTGTACTTTTCTAAAGGCAGAATAAGATGAAGGAAAAAAGACAATCTAAATAAATGAGATCAATTATAATCACTAATTGTGAATTTGGCTGGAATAAAAACCTGCAGCCTCAGTGGGTCCCCAGGGCCGAGTTTGCGAATCCCTGGCTTAAAAAAACATTTACAGCATGTAGGTTGTAAATAATGAGACAGATTAGTCAGTAGGATTTTTGGAGCTCCAGAGGGGGAATCCTCATTTAATGCAGGTTTTATGCAGGAAAAAATATACTGTATATATTGAACAGGTGTCGGTTTGGTATCCCCTATTGGTTTCTGGATGGAAGTCGAAGAAAAATGGGAGAGTCTTTCTGTCTCTGTTTCTCTCTCTGTTGAATGACATACTCCTTTTGGTCACATAATCTTTTTATTTTGGTTAAGAAGAGGAAGTGATGCCAGGCTTCTTCCCGCTGCTGTTCCTCCATTCTAAAGAGAGAAATGGAAAATGTGAGACCAGACATTCCACCCTGCTGCCAGTGTCCCAGTGCACACTAACATTCACTCCTGTACCAATTGTACTTGTGTGACAAAATATAGTGACTATGTTTGCACTGTCGTTTTAGAGGTTGTGGTTCTATATATGCTGCATGGAATTGCTTAGAAGTAAGAAATGGCTCACCAATTCTTATCGAGGCAGTGGAGTTTGAGATCATTGGTGATGTGCTGTACCTAATAATGATTAGTAAGTACACTTGGTGTCTGATTTTTATTCTGAATGTGTGTGACTGAGGTTATGGTAGATCGTCCTGATGCTAGATATACTAGCTTACCTGTGGGAATTCATATGATGTTACTGTGCATTTGTTCTACTCTATGGTCAGAGCAGCACTGCTAACACATGGAATCTGCTTATTACTTCACAAACCATCGGACCTTCTTTTATTAGTTTATGCTATAACATGCATATGTTCTAAGCTTGCAATGGCTAAGTGAACTGCAAAAGGCTGCAGAACCCCAGCTCTTCAACAGGCCGGCAGAACCTTGCTCAAAATGCCACTCCACAAGGCACAGCTGACCATATGCATCAAACTTAGATTTCAAATCGGGGAAAGCTGGCCAGAAACCAGGCATGCTTAAGAATAAAATAAAAGTCGTAAAACAGAATCAATGCAAGGAGCAGGCATGAGACAAATTAAAGGAAGTCAAGCAGAAACCCTAAAAGTACAGAAACATGAAGTAAAAGGCAGAATCCTATGAGAAGTATAAAAAGTAAAAATACAAAAAACACTGGTGAGGTATCCAAAACACCTGGCAGAAATTACTCATCAGAAAACCGAGCAGAAAAAATGGTAGAACAAAAGGCACAGGGAGGCTCGAATGGTGGATTTTGCAGAGGCACAAAGGTACAAATGTAGGAGTGAAATCCTTGATTGAGCCCCTCAGTTTCATTTCGCCCACTGTCCATCATGTGACTACTGCATAACAGGTGTGGCGTAAAAACAGCCACAGATAAGATGTGCTGGAGAAAATGATCATAAAAAATGGGGACCTGGAGCAAGGGCTCCAACCCATTCCTGGCCTAAAGTACAAATTAAAGGGTGAACATCATGGGAGAGCGTAATTCATTTTCAATTTTGTTAAATACATCTTGCAATAAAAAAATAATGTAATGAGTGGATTCCTTGGCCTTCAAATCCTAGGCAAAGATGTTTGAAAAAAAATTTAAGAGATCAAGGAATAGTCAGAAAAGATAAGAAACTGCCAGCCAGACTATGGCAGCACACATGTACACTGTGCTCTGCCACAGGGCAGGAAATTGACAAGTCACAAGGATGGAGTTAAAAAGGGACTGGGTGATAATTCATAGTTGGGAACCAAAAAGGGGGTCAAGACTATAAGACACTAGATAGTCAGAAAGAAGCAGAATGATAGTTCATAACCATAAAACAAAACGAAAGTAAACATAATTGTAGTTTTTTTTTATCCACAATCTTGGATGCTGCATAGATCATACTGAAAGCTCCAACATCACTACATGACTCATGAAATGTGGAGCAACTTTCAGGATGTGTAATGTTAGCAACCACACAACTTCATCATGATAAAGGGACTACCCAATGGTAATGTTCTGAAAAACTAACATGGCTTGGTACGGAAACAAAAATATGGTGATAAAACAAAATAAACAGTCCTATAACTAATTCAGTCTAAAGACTGAAATTAGCATATTTTCAAACATCTTTAAAAAAAATAAATAAATAAAAGGAGACCAGAAAAGAAATATCAAAATAATTAGAATTATAATGCACAAGCCTGGTAAATTTCAAGGAATTAAATTTGTGCTAAAGATAGGAAATTTCCAGATTAACCGTATTGGAATTCCTCAACCAACTTTTTTGCCACATACACTCAACTTACAACTATGAAAGGGACTATATATGAGAACTGCAGTATTTGTGATAGGTTGTTTTATTTAGAGGAAAGAACATGGACCTCAAAGCGGGCTTCCAATCCGTCCTTGGTCATAGTCTGTGGAGGCTGCATAGCCTCTCTACATTTTAAGATCTCCAGGTATTCCAGTTTTCAGCCTGAACTTCAAACATGTGACTGTTAGGTTAATTGATAGCTGAGTCTGTGTAAATGAGTGTGGGTCTGTGGCACAGTAAATGTGCCCAGTGCTGGACTGGCGCCTATACACAGATGGGTATTGCAATGTTGTCAGGATCAGTTCTAGCCTATCATAACCATAAACTGGATTAAGCGGGTATGAAATTAAATAGATTCATTATTACTTTGTGTGTTCAGACATGATAAAAAATCAATCAATTGTACAAGAAAATCAGAACTGCACTCTGTAACATCATTAAATAAATATGGTGTAAATGGAGCTGCTTTGCTGTATTTAAATATTGCATGTGACTGTTCCTCCAACAGAATCTAACTCCAATATTAGCGTTTTTTTTCATGTTTAAGGATTGCAAGTTGCTATATTGCTAGTGCTGCGAGTTAAAACTTTTTTTTGTTGTTGTTGCACTTGTTAATTAACATACTGGGTGAATGACAGGACTTACCCAAGTTAATATGATCTCATCTTCAGTCCTGGGGGGCTACATGTATTTGTTCCAGTTAAACTTTTTAATCAGGATCCATTTATTGCAGAAGAAAGATTTTTGTGCTTCATTTAACTCGCTTCTTGAGTTTCCCAACCCTTAAGTGTTTTTTTTTTCTTTATGAGACAAGTGTCCATGGATTGTGAGTGTTAAAACAGGCAAAGTGATAGTCAGGACAGCTGAGGGGTCAGAACCAAGGAGTTGGGGAAAACCAGGCAAGTAGTTATAATTGAGGGCACAGAATCAAAACTTTTGATTCCTACCTTGTCTCTGATTTCTATTATTATTTTTGTTGTTGTTGTTGTTTTCAATTATTAATAGAAACAGTGTTGAGTTTCTGCCATTAAAACACAGTGTTGGTTGCTACAGACCAGGGGCCTCATATATAAATGGTGTGCAAGCACAAAGATGTTGTGTATGCCTGTTTCCACGCTCACTTTGAGATGCATAAAAACTAAATTTGTGTAAAGCCATATGCACATTTTCATGGCAGACTCACAGGTTGGATAAACACTTTTTTCTGCACGGTTTTGAAAACTGACGGCACCCAGCATCAAAGCAGTGCCACTGTTTCTGTGTCATTTACTTTACTTTTTCATATTTGCATCCATGATAACAGCTTTATTAAATACACCGAAATTAACTGCAATTGTTTACAAATTTAATTTACTCAATTGTATACATTCTGGGCGGCACGGTGGCGCAGTGGGTAGCGCTGCTGCCTCGCATTTAGGAGACCCGGGTTCGCTTCCCGGGTCCACCCTGCATGGAGTCTGCATGTTCTCCCCGTGTCTGCGTGGGTTTCCTCCGGGCGCTCCGGTTTCCTCCCACAGTCCAAAGACATGCAGGTTAGGTGGATTGGCATTTCTAAATTGGCCCTAGTGTGTGCTTGGTGTGTGGATGTGTTTGTGTGTGTCCTGCGGTGGGTTGGCACCCTGCCCGGGATTGGTTCCTGCCTTGTGCCTTGTGTTGGCTGGGATTGGCTCCAGCAGACCCCCGTGACACTGTGTTCGGATTCAGCGGGTTGGAAAATGGATGGATGGATGTATACATTCTGACACAATATAAAGGTGCACAAAATGTCCAAACTATTCCAATTACCATAGCTACTTTAGCATTGTTAGAAGACATCACAAATGGAAGAATTAGAAGAGAGTGCATATTTAAAGACGATGATGACTAACTTCTAAGTTAATTTTGATTTCCAAGGGCTATCCTCCTGGATCTGTACGCTGAATTGGTGCCGGGTTTACAAAGACGAATTGTCCTCTACCTGCTCCATTGCAAGTTCTGTCCACTCTCAGGTTTTTAACCACAGGAGCTTTTCAACATGCACTTGCTGCAATACAAGCTATATAAGATGGTATTATTCACTTGTCATTCAGATATATACAGTATGATTTCCTTACACTGTGGTTGAAATGGCAATCATCAATTCACAGCAATGTCTGGTTTTCGAAACGTAATCAGAGCGGTCAACTGCACACACACGGCCAGTGCTGTTGCAATAGCAAAGTTACATCAGCCAGGGATGAATCGCAAAAAGAATGAGCTGGCATTACATCATATGTAGTTGGAGAGCCTATAAAAATGACAACTCCACGCAGTCGCAGGTGCTTTTTCCAACTAGTGTGGCAAAAGGCAAGCAATCCTTTTAAGTATAGCGAATCATCTGAAAGAGCCATGTAAAGATCAGAGAATCGATCTGTTGTGGCACTCGGTGCTGACACTACACTATAAAGGCACCTTCAGAGAATGAATTTGCTTATTTAAATAGAAAGCATTTCCACTCTCTTAATGTGCTGCTCTATAGTCCATAGAAGGTGTGTCGCCTTGTGCAAGCATGTAGCATACTGTATAATGTGGCACACAATTGTGGCTTGCAGCTTGCCCAACCCTGAAGAGTAGCAGTATGAAGAACCTAATTGTTTGAATTGTTTGAATGTAATTAGCAGAATGTAAAAACAGGTAATCAGATGCAGCATTTGTGAGTTTTTCCGTTGACATTTAGTTTGTGGTCAATATCCTGTAGTACAGCCCTTATATTCCTTAGTTCATTGGCCACATCTCTTACAACATCTACTGTTGCATTTTGTGACTTCAGAACAGCGTCCATCAGCACACAGCCAGATAAGTCATCCAGTGGTTGCCGAGGCAGAAGTGTGTGTGCAGCCAGTGCCCAAAGATGTGTTAGGCACAGCAGCATCATCACCGCCTGGAATTGTGTCCTTGGCACGGGGGTCTGCTTTTGTAATATTATGACTTTCTGAACTTGAACTTTCAAGTGTCTCCACCATGCTGTATCACTTCAGCTTCCTTTTGTTGCTTAAACCACTGCTTAAAACAACCTTGCCTCCGCTTTGCAATTGCTGAAATTCTTTTTTTTTTACATGTGTTTTTCCCATTGTCTTTTAACAAAACATTGATTTAACAAAATATTTAATATTTAAAATTTATTTAACAAAATATTGATATGCATATTAAAAATTCTGGGAGGGGTCGGAATGGAACTGTAGGCACATGCACGTGGGTTAAATTTCACGTTCATTGGGATTTATAAAGGTGAAGTGCGTGGAACGTGGCATATGCACAGCTTTATGCATCTGGATTTTTTTATGTGTACGCACATTTCCAGTTTTGTTCTTACACCATGTTTAGTGTGAATTCTATGCACGTTGTTATACATGAGGCCCTATGTCTCCAAAAATAATGTAAATAAAAATCAACACAACAATATCAAAAGCAGAACATCAGATGAATCATTTTCTGAGTTTGTGTATGCTCTAATAAAAAACAACCTTCATGTACTTTTGCTATTCCGATTTTCTGGTTCTTGACTTTTGCTTTCATGTTCTTTACTATGACTTCTTGATTTAACAATTTTGACATAGTTTGGAAAATAGGACTGCTGTTCTGGTTTAGATTGTCTCTTCACCTTACGTTTCCACTTTTGGTCATCTCTTTAAACCTTGGCAGCCTTTCTTATAAGGCCTGAAGAGAAGGCAAAAAGCATGTCAAAACCAAAACCTGGTTTATAACTGAGGAGTACATATTCACTTTTGGCTAGAAACTATTAACTGATTAATAACTACTGTTTTGGTTGACTTTACATTATTAATCGTGTATTGAAGTACTTATTGGCTTTCTCATTTTGTGTGAGAGACTATTGACTTTCTACAACCCCAAATCAGGAAAAGTTGGGACAGTATGGAAAATGGCAATAAAAAAAAACGCAGTGATTCTTACATTTGACTTTTATTTCATTGCAGATCTTTTATGCTTTGTCTGGTCAACTTCATTTCATTTGTTAATTTACATCCATTCCTGCATTGTTACTTATGCCCCCCCACCCCCCCAAGAAGCCATCTGCTCTGCCTTCTAGAGCAAATTGAGATGCTGTGTAGTATTTGGTGTCTGATCAGGGTAGAGCAACAGTGTCTTATGACTTGGTTCTGTTTTTTCACAGGCTCTTAGCACTCTGTCCCATTTCTCTGCCCATGAAGGACTATGCACAGATTTGGGTGGCAGATTAGCACTTGGCAATGCTTTCTGTACCCGCTTAACACTGGCACCTGTTTCTGTAGAAATTTAGAACAATATACGGCTTTTTAAGGATTCTGTGGTGGTTTTTATGCCAGTCTGTGCATGATGTTGTGCTAGTTCACAAATAGTCACTGGTTACTGTGCCTTCTTAGACTATAGCAGTGCTAACTAAGCACTTGCTAGTGTTTTTTTGCTTTTAATGAGAGAGAGAGAGAGAGAGAGAGAGAGAGAGAGCGAGTCTAAATTTAAACAAGATCTGAAGATAACGTAAAATTGTTTCTTGGATGTGGACACACTAATCGTCAGGGGTCACGGCTACAGAGGAGAATGGAAAAGCCCTTCTTTCATTGATGGCAACCTTACTGTTTTTGACTGTGCAATGCTGAAGATGACCAACCACACTCTCTTGAATTTTCCCATGAAGCCTTCCTGGTTGTTGATGCCTGGTAAGCTGCAACCCTTAACTACAGACTAGTGGAAACCTAATGGTGATTGACTGACTATACAACCAGACACATTCTTGCCAGTGAAATGTAATAAACTTGGCACCTTTATGCGCTTTTGTAATGGTTTTGCATACTGTTAATACAGTGAGATGGAACGGAAGATTTTTTGGATTGTATGACCTTTGTACTCCCAGCACTGTTTGATTCTTTTTTGAACTGTGAGAAAAAACAGTCATTTTTGGCCTGGGCTAATTCACAAATAACTCACTCAATCTAAAGGAATTTTGACACAAATATCAGCAGTATAAAATGTTGGAATTTTTCTGACTTGGAGCCGATTTGCTCCAGTACATTTCACTGTAATGAGCTAAAATGCTGTAGATCTAAGGAAAATATTGTGATGGGGACAAAAATATGACACTGGGTTTTCAACAGATTTGCAGGTTCTAACCTGAACATGATTTGACCACTTTCAGAGTTGTCTGTCTGTGTATCAGTATGACTAGATGTGATTCATAATACTCAAAAACAAGTTACTCAATCCACATGAAAGTTGACACAGGTGTCAGCAATGTAAAATGCAAGAAACCTGCTGATTTTCAGCAAAAATAGCTCGCTGGATGATTTTTCTATACTGGCATAACTTTTGTTTTTGTGCATATTTTTGTCCCAAATGCAGGTCAAGTAGAGCACTAGAACATACAATTCCCCCATTCCCACAAGATAAGACTTCTCGTATTTCATTATAAGCATTTTTTTATATTTTACACTGCATCCAGATGAACCCATTGTCTCTCATGAGGAGCTGTCTGAAATGCAAGTAAATCTCATTGAATGTTTCACTCGACTCGGTAAATTGCTTCTTTTGGTCTGTCAGAAGTGTCCTATCCTAAAATCACATTTGTTTTCCATTTTGAATGTCTGCCTGATGATAAAATCTACTGAGTCTGTCTCTGATCACTGATTCCAATGCTGTATTCATCATTTATGTAAGGTTTATTCTCAGCTGGTCCTATTTTATATTCTGTACTTGTAGTATATATACAATTGTGTGTGTGTGTGTGTGTGTATTTTTACATTTATAAGGGTTTTACACATAGAAAATTAAATTTTTAATGTTTTATATTTGGAATATAAATTAATAGGTCACTATTTTTACTTTCTTGATTTTTGTTATTTATGTGAAGTTCCAGTACTGGTCATGCAACTGTGTCATCATATGACACTTAACACCATACATAAATATGGCAGTGATCTTGCTTTCAGGTTATCCTTCAGTAGATACAAAAACCTTCTCCCTATTAATATTGTAACAAGGAGTCACAAACATGGTGAGAAGGGAAAGCAAGACTTCCAAAATCTCCACAGAGTAGGCCAGAACCTTCAGTGGCCAACCCAGAAGAACCAGCCAGTTCCCCCAACTACTAATTTCAAAAATGCAATGATTTCACAAATATACATTACAGGAGAGAGAAATCATCAAAACTCCTGGTTTTGACCAGAAGGACAACAAGAATCTTCATAAAAGAAGATCTTTATTGAAAGAAGGCAAACAAATAGGCAGGTTTAACACAAATGCTCAAAAGAACAGAGAGAATTTGCCTAAAAAGTAATCCAAAGGTAACAAGTTCCAATACACTTAACTGAAGGCAAAGATGCAGAGGCAGAATAATTCAGAAAGGCAGAAAATCCAAACAAAACCAAATACTTACAGTAAATCCCTAACAAACTCCATGACCTGTTGAATCCTGAATCTGGTTGACTTAAGTTACAAAGCCAGAAGGAAGACCCAGGAGCAGTGACATCAGGTGTGGCCCCGCCTCCAGGAGCTCCACCCACAAAGTGTATGGAATGGCCGCACATTTAAAGAAACCGCGCATAAATAATGAATCTATAAAATGCTAAGGGTTGTCTGTCTATCAATGGAAAAACTCACGAAGTTCAGGAAACTCAGGAAGTTCAACAACTAAATTAGTTAGGACACAAACATGTATGCAGAAGGGAAATGAACTGCATGAACCACCTTTCTTTGAGGGCTGGAGGTCTGCGTGTTTCCTCATAGTAAACAGAACCAACAGAAATAACACAAAAACAATTCAGAATTCGCAAATACAACACTATAACAATGAATAAATACAAGCCAGGGAAAAAAACTGTAATATAGCAATTAGTGGTAGTTAGCTTCTAAACAAGTTGACCCCAGTGTCAGGTCATGTTCTTCTGGCTCTAAACACTTTACTCTTCAACTCTTTGTCTTGCTCCATTGGTTTAGGTTACTCAGTTTCGTTTTTCCTTCAGGGTATTTTTGACCCTTGCCTTCCATTTTTTTGTTAGGATTCTTTTTCATCATCTCCTGGTTGTTTTGCTCACCATAATCCTTGAAACCTTGCATGTCATAACAATATCACACTCCCTGTTTGAAAACTGTAAACTTACTCATTTTGTTCTAATCATAGGTTTTAATGGATTAGTTAAACAACTACACACTGGGCAGGGGCACCACAGGGCTGGATAAGCTTTGGCAAAAGAAACACACAAACAACAAGATTAAAAAAATATGCAATGTCAGCCATGTTTATTTGATAGTGCCCTCCTCAATAGCATGACAGACACTTACAGCCATGTCACTGCCCTACAGGACTAAAGAAGATATGTCTAATTACTAGCCTGATAAAAAGTTTCCTGAAATGAATAGCTAAAGAACATTTTCTAGTGGCTTTTATAATAACTTTTACAGAAGCCTTTGTCCAAAACACTTAAGGCTACATCTTTGTTGTTTCTAGGGCAGGGGTGGGCAAACTCGGTCCTGGAGAGCCACAGTGGCTGCAGGTTTTTGTTCTAACCCAGTTTCTTAATGAGAAAAACAATTATTGCTGATGAAACTCTTATTGCTTAAGTGACATTTTGAGGCTTCATTTTAGTGGTCTCGCTTGTTAAGATTCCCCATCCTCGATTGCTTATTTCAGTCTTAAACAGCTGCATTCATTGTTTTAATGGCTCCTTATTAGCAATAAAATGTAAATGACAAAGCAGTCAGCAGTTCACCATCCAGTTTGTGTTCATTTACCTCTGTGTGTGTTCACCATGCACTATTTGATTAAATCAAACATGTAATAGAAAATGTGACAGACTGAAAATTATCTGTTTTAGGCGTCAAATCATTTGGATGATATCCTTGGAGAAGAAAAAATCTACGATATAAGAACCTTACATTGATGCCCGGCCAGGATGCCCCTTCTACATATGTTCCAGGGGAGCAACCATGGGCATCTCGGTACCTCCCCTGGGACGCTTGGTGGCAGCCTCCCTGGCTGACGATGGTGCCTCAGTTTCCCGCAGGGCTCCATGGGAGATGGAGTTCTCCACAGCCCTGTTGGGCTCTGGGGTGGCTGCCAGGGGGTGCTGCATGGGTCCCGGAGCCGGCCTTGACAACTCTACAGCCCTGC
This sequence comes from Erpetoichthys calabaricus, assembly GCF_900747795.2. Lineage (NCBI taxonomy): Eukaryota > Metazoa > Chordata > Cladistia > Polypteriformes > Polypteridae > Erpetoichthys > Erpetoichthys calabaricus. The sequence continues at coordinate 269,025,345 of NC_041397.2, read as the reverse complement.
CTGGAAGTGCAATCAGAAACAGGTGATCAAGCACCTGGAGCTTTTCCGGGTGGGCTATAAAAAGGGCCAGCAACCACCACTCAGAAGCCAGAGTCATGAGGTGGATGACGAAGCTAGATGGGAGGAGTGGTGGTGCCAAACGGGAGTGTTGTGTGATTTACTTTAAGTGCTTTTGGGAGTCTGTGCCAGGTCGGGCACTATACAGCATCTAATTCATATGAGCCATAAAATTTAAATAAGGTGTGAGACTGGCAAGGATTGGTTTCTAATTAAGCAGTTGGGTTGGAATGAAAACCTGTAGCCACTGCGGCTCTTCTAGACCGACATTGCCCACCCCGTTCTAGGGTTTCATGAATGCATCAACTTGAAGAAGAGCAGCCTCCCTCCACTCTTTCTAACAAACACCTCATCAGCACAAACATGTAACTGCACTTGTAGAGCATCTCTCCGATGTGCTGTTTGTTCAGCTTCCTCAATAATTCAAGAGAGACAGCACTGCTTCCCATCGCAGCACCTGACACAAGCCTGAGTTTACATTCAACTAAAATACTATGGCTGTAGAGTAGGCGTCACACATTTTCCTTGGGACAATTAAAAGTGTTTTATTTCTGATGTTTATATTCAGAATAATATATTAGAAAAGAGAAAACTGCAAAGGGAACCAATTCTTTTATCAGACTAACCAATACAAGAGGGATCAGTTATAGGTGGTTCAACACTGCCCCCTTATGGAACTGAATTTTAAAAAACTAGATTTATTCTGCCACTGAAAGCAATTTTCAATGTTCTTCATTTAAAAAGGCTTTTCTTTTTTTTAAATGTGTAACGGTAAACACAAATAAACCATTTTTTGCATATTTATATATAATAATATAATTAGATATACACTCCTGTCCATAAGTATTTGGACAACAGCACAATTTTTGTAGTTTTTGCTTTGTATGCCACCACAATGGATATGAAGTGTAGACTTTCAGCTTTAATTTAAGGGGTTTACGAAAACTATATCATATGAGCCATTTAGTAATGACAGACATTTTTTCATGGTCTCCTTATTTTCAGAGGCGCAAAAGTATTTGGACAATCTAACCTAATCATAAGTATATCATTTTCAATATTTGGTTGAGAATCCTTTCCAGTCAACGACTGCCTTAAGTCTGGAACCCATGACCATGTCCAAGTCCTTGATTTCCAGCCTAATGAAGCTTTACTAGTCCTTTACTGCAGCTGGACTTTCTGCCATGCATTTTGTCGGTAAGTGAAATCCATTTCCAATTTTTCCAATTGGGTTGAGATCAGTTGAGTGATTTGGCCTTTGAAGAATATTTCGCTACTTTGTAATGACAAGCACCTGGTTTCCTTTCACAGTATGTTTTGGCTCATTGTCCATCTTTACTTTGAGGTGTCATCCTATCTGTTTTGCAGCTTTTGGCTGAATCTGAGAAAAGATAGTAGAGCCCTATACTATACCTTCAGAATTCATCCAGCTACTTCTGCCAGGAGTCATATCATCAATAAACACAAGTGACTGACTTACATCCACAGCCCTGCATGATCATGCCATAAATCTGCCTCCACTGTGTTTCACAGATTATGTGGTATTCATGGGGTCATGAGCCGTTTATATTCTCCATACTCTCTCCTTTCAAACATTCTGGTATATATCGATCTTAGTTTCTTTTGTCCAAAGAAAATTGTTCCAGAACCAGACAGGCTTTTGTACAAAGAAAGTGATTTACAATGCCAGATTAATGCTGATCAATGATTTAAAGAATGTGAGGGATTGCATTGATCACCTGTTTTAGATTCTACTTATGGCACCAGATGGCATTACCACACCCACAAAACAGCTATGCTCCTTCCTGATATTGGAAGATGTTTGTATGTCACATGTTTTCATAGTAGCATTGCCAGCTTTTGGCTACTTCCTGGACATTGTCCATCATTAAAATGCATATTTTGGTAATTTTGATTAATTTAAGAGAACTACTAATCCATCTACTACCTGAAACCACCACTAATTCATGTACTCAACTGTTGGTCACAGGGACGGGAACCTATCCTGGCATCATTGTGTGGAAGGCAGGAACCAGCCCTGGGTGGGATTCAGGTCCATGGAAGAGTACACTCATGAGCAATGACAGACCACGCCACTGTCCATCTCACTAAAGAAGTCCTCTGCAGTATTAACAACACCAATTCCTAAAACCAGCACATTATATTTAAAATAAGTACAGTAAATTGAAACGCATTTATCAAACAAAACAAACATTTGCACTATATACAGTAGCTTCCGTTACTGAGCTTTTCAGACAGCTCATTGTGTTTATGGTCATAACAGTGCAAGTTTGTCTTTCAGATATGCTAAATTTAAAAATATCAAGCTGGATTTTAACAGGAATCTGAGTCTGTTTGGATTGACATCCAATCAATTTGTCTTCGGTGAGGACATTTCGGAATTTACTTTGCTTCTTGAGGGTCAGGTTGACAAACATCCTTCAAAGACAAAAAACAGTTTAATGAACTTGTTGACACTTTTATCTGCAAATGTAAATTACAGTAAATACAGCCAGCCAGACTGGGGATTAAGCTATCGGAAATGCAGGTGGATGCTCCCTTAGTTTCATGGCTCATGGACTATCTGACGGGAAGGCCACAGTTTGTGCGGCTACAGGGCTCTGTGTCTGATACCGTGCTGTGTGCCACTGGTGCTCCACAAGGGACAGTTCTGTCACCATTCTTCTTCACTCCCGTACACTACAGATTTTAGTTACAACACAGAGGACTGCCATCTGCAGAAATTCTCTGATGACTTTGCAATAGTTGGTAGTATCAGACATGGAGAAGAGACTGAATACAGGAAGGCAGTGGACAATTTTGTTGACTGGTGTGAGCTGAATCAACTGCAGATCAACACCAGTAAAACTAAAGAACTGGTAGTTGATTTAAGAAGATCGCGATCTCCAGCCACTCCCCTGTCTGTTAAAGGTATGGAGGTGGAGATAGTTGAGGAGTACAAGTATCTAGGGGTGCATATGAGCAATAAGCTAGACTGGTTCAGGAACTCGCTGGCCATATACAAGAAGGGTCAAAGTAGGCTGTATTTCCTACGCAAGCTCAGATCTTTTAGTGTCAGCAGCACTATGTTGCGGATGTTCTATGACAGTGTGGTTGCCAGTGCCTTTTTCTTCGCTGTGGCATGCTGGGGGAGCAGCATGAAAGTGGCAGACATCAGGAGACTAAATAAACTAATTCAGAAGGCTTCCTCTGTGATAGGAGAGAAACTGGACAGCTTGGAAACTGTGGCAGATCAGAGAATGTTGTCTAGGCTTTGGTCTATTATTGAAAATGCTAACCACCCACTTCATAGTGTTGTGGTTGGACAGAGGAGCGTCTTCAGCAGTAGACTGACTAGCATCAAGTGCTTCACTGAACGTCACAGAAAATCCTTCCTGCCCACAGCCATCAGACTCTATAACTCCTTTTCCGGTCACTCATCCATACTTTAAGCTATTACTCTTTTTCTTTATTGGATATCCAGGTACATTTTTCATGTACTTGAAATGTGCAACATACTATCTGTTCTTGTGCAATAAATTGTCTTCTCGTCACATGAGAATAACCTTATTTGTTCTCAGAATGTGCAATATTAACTTAAGGTGCAACACTCTGCACTCTAGTTTGATACTTACATTTATTATACTTTATTTATATTTACATGATTACTTTATACTTGCTCTTAGTGTAACATGTCCCTTGTCTGTTGTTAAGTTGTAACAAAAGTAATTTCCTTCGGGATTAATAAAGTTTTCTGATTCTGACTCTGAAATAGTCATACAGTATTTTCAGTCCTAACCTGCCTGATAGACTTGTGTCTTACGTGTTATTTATTCCCTGAATCCTGAAGCTCATTTGATCACATTACCCACTTAGCGTAACAGGTGTATAAAATACGAAGTTTAGTTGTTTGGAGCTTCACCAAGTCCTGATAATAATCATTATGTTGTATGTTTTCCCATTATATTTCCCTACATTGTTTATTGTGTTAATCTTACGTCATCAGTGTTTGTTGTGTTACTGTGAAAGGAAGAGGAATTGAGGAGCTTGAACTGTCATTTTTTTATGTTCTCTATTTTAACATTTCAGTTCAGCCTGTTAATAAAAAAAAAAAACATCAAAAAATAATGGAATCCATTGTGATTGCATTTCTTCTTCCTGGTGGTTTGTACAGTATTGCTAATGTCAAAGCATCAATCATAGATTAGATTAGAGATTTTTATTTTCACCTACACTACAAGAACAAAGTGAAATTCTTATGCCACAGTTGCGTTGATGTATAAATAAATACAGTAAATAAATAAGAGTAGCAGAAGATTGATAAATAAATAAAATCATAAAGAAATGACTAGCAGAAGACAAATATAGTAAATAAGAGTGGGGAAAAAAAGACAAAAACTAACATACAGTGCAATTACACATAAACCAGCAGTACACCGTGCAGGGAAGGTGCGATCAGGTTACTGAGAGTTCATTGGCCTTATGGCCTTGGAAGAAGCTGTCCATCAAGAGGGTGAAGTGAGTGGTGAGGCTTGGGTAGTGTTTACTAGAAGGTGGAATTGAAAACTGGAATGAGTTGGATGGTCATCAGCGATGATGGATTCAGCAGTCCTCAAACATTTGGTTGAGTAGGTGGTATGAAGCTGTGGAAGGTCAGCACCACCAATCTTAGAAGCTGCGTGGATGGTCCTTTTGGAGGAGTTTGTGATCCTGACAAGTGAAGTTGTCAAACCATACTGTGATGCATCCAGTCAGGATACTTTTAATAATGCAGTGGTAGTAGAACACTAGTGTTTTGGTTCTCACCCCAAAGCTCTTTAGCCTCCTGAGGAAGAAAAACCATTACTAAGCATTTTTCAGTATGCAGGTGGTGTTGACCTACCATAAAAGGAAGTCTGATCTGAAAACCTAGAAACCTGAAGCTGTTAACTGTCTGGACAGGAGAGCCAATGATGTCGAGTGGAGCAAGAGTTCTTTTGTTCTTTCTGAAGTCAACAATGACCTCCCTTGATTTGTTGCCATTCAGGCAGATTTTGTTCTTATGTCACCATACAGTCAGGTCTTTTACCTCCCTCCAGGGCAGACTCATCATTGTCACTAATGACGCCAATCACAGTGGTGTTTCTCCTGCTAACTTGATGATGCTGTTGCCCTCATGCTTTGCTATATAGTCATAGGTGAATAGACTATATAGCAGTGGGTTGATGCTGCAGACTTGAGGAACACTGATGTTGATGAAGAGCATAGATGAGTTATTTTTGCCAGTCCTTTCTGACTGGGGTCTATTTGTCAGGAAGTCAAATACCCAGTCACAGATGGAGAGGCTCAGATGAAGGTCTCTGAGCTTTAGTACCAGCTTGGAGGGTACAATGGTGTTGAGGACAGAGCTACATTCAATGAACAGCATCTTGACATAAGCATTTTTCATTTCCAGATGTCCCAGAGCAGTGTGCAGGGCAAGGAAAATGGTATCATCTGTTATTCTGTTTTGCAGATTGTAGCGGATCTGGGGTAACAGAATGTTGTGGTTAATGTGGATAGTCGCCAGTTTATCCAAGCACTAATTCACCATGGATGTTAATGCAATGGGCTGATACCATTCGGGGATGAAACAGCAGATTTCTTTTGGCATTAAATTCCTCTTGGAATAAATTAATGCCATAATATCACAAGCTGCTACATACGTAAACACACCTGTAATAATACACATCAGGCTAACAAATTCTAATGGTCATGTTTTTAGGATGTGGGTGGAAAACTGGGCTACCCAAAGATAAACTCGCACAAACACAGAGTGAAGGTGCAAACTTTACACAGATGCTAACCAAAGCTCACAGAGCTGAGGTACAAGACTGGCCCAAAACAAGAACTAACTCTAGATGAAACAAATGTCTGTCTCCGGGTGCACTCACATATACATCTACACTCTTTCACATCAAACCAAGATCCACAGGTTTTTTGACATCTGAAGAAACTGGAGAAACCCCGCATGAACATGCAGAGCAGGTGTAAACAGTACACAGACCGGAGGTGGACCAGGAATGGAACCCAGAGCCCTATAGCTATGAGGCAACAGCACTCCCCGCCATGCCACCCACTAATTCCACAAGCTTGTTTGTAATCCCAAATCGGAGATTTTTATTTAATTTTTTATTTTTTTGGATTTTCTAATTAAACTCATGTTACACAGCCTGTACTCACTCGCCTGTTTTATTTGCAGGATGACAACATAAAATCCTCGCCGGCTGCAGTGTGATATGGAATCTGCCCCAAACTGTAGTGAGGTGTGTGGATTTACAGACTGCGGTGTCACTCTAGGATTCGGCACGGAGGAAGCCTGGAAAATTGTGCAGAGGCTCTGTAAAATAGTAAGTTACTTTACCCTAGTGCTGACAAACTTCTGAATCTTCAGAATTTCATTCCAGCTGAGACCCCAAGCGGAGGATGACTACTGTTTTAATCTAAATGTAGTCTTATTGTAAAGTCTTTGGGTACATTGTGTCTGTCATGGTGTACTCATTCCTCAAAACACTCTGCAAATTTGTAAGAGTATAGAAATCATAGGAAATAAAAAGCACATTTCTCCTGTAAATGCAACATGCGATTTTGGGGCTTTAGAGCCATCACTTTACAGAAAAGTCTTCTCGACACTCTGGACACATAAATGTTAAGAAAACCTATAAAGTACATACATGCACATATGGAGAAGTGCAGGTCTGTGATACAGTTTGCGTATTTGTAGCAATCCTCAAAGGGGGAAGATGAATCACGTATCTTAAAATGGTTTTTATTCCTAAGCTTTCAATCCCTACCAGAAGTCATTATCAAAGGAAAATTATTAGACATACAGGAATCAAAAGCAATATATAGCAAATGGGTAGGTGGGTGTAAGGTGGGGATTAATTAGGTGGGGTTCGGAGGGTGGTTGTGTAATAATGTGAGTCCACGTAACTTCACTTGGCGATGACGATGAGATTTGCTCTCTGAATGGGAGGAATGTAGTGAGGACACTGCACAGAAAATGTGGGGGATGACCTGGAGGATCACAGTATTCACTATTGGTTTCCACACGGCTGACTAATGGAGATCTCCAGTTAACTAACGGTGCAAGCAAATCGCTTCTGAGCCTGATGCTGTGGGTTTGTAGCTCATCCCTGGCAAGTCCCACTCCTCAAATCTTTGAAATGAAGTACTTCATAGTGTTAGTGTACAGCAATTCAGTAATATTCTTAATAATGTATCAATTTTATTTGTGTTAGACCAGAAGAGTTTTGTGAGCATCAAGTGCAAAATCTATACAGTGTTCAGAGATCAACCTGAGAGGTTGCTGTTTGGGTCTTCACTGTCGGTTAATGATCCGATATCTTGTCAAAATAATCCATTTTGCAATCTGTGTGTAACGTTCACTTGTCTTTTATCCTCCATTGGCCTACAGAACAGTTCTGCTGGTGAGACCAGACTCTCCCCTCCTGTCCGTGCAGCAATGTGGACTCTGCTTTCCTTTGGATGCCTACAGGCCTTGTTCTTTCTGGGTTTTACGCTACGTTTCAGAAATAATAGGTAGGTGCAAGCCAGAAATGTTCCTACTGTTTTAAAAAGTTCTTCAACTTCCATTTGAGCTCAGTAATATTTGAAAATGGAGTTTCAACAGTTTTTTTGCTCTTTTTTTTTTAATCAGAGGATTGTAATAACGACGTACCCAAAAATAGTGCTCAAAAAATTAAGTGGAACACTTAATCATCACAGTCTCACCAAGTGAATTGAGCTTCTGGGATATTAGTCTGTCCAGTTAGGGAGCATAAACGATTGTGAATCAACTTCAGTAGCTCTGGTGCAAATGAAAGTGACAACTGGTGCACTGGAGAGACAACAGCAAGTTAACACACTAAAAGGGAATGATTTGCAGGTGGTGGCCATAGATAATTAATTTTTGTGTTTTGCTAGTGTCCTTGTCACTACTGGTAGCACGAGGTGGTACCTGTAGCCAATTCAGTTTGCACAGGTAGCCCAGCTCCTCCAGGATGGCACATCCATACATACCATTGCAAGAAGGTCTCAGAAGCATGGAAGAGAAACCAGGAGACAGGCTGTTACATAAGGAGAGTTGCAGGCCAGTCAATGGCATCAATGTCTTCTTCATTATCATCCAGAAACTGCATATACACTAGGCCAGGGGTTACCAACCTCGGTCCTGGGGACCCACTCTGGCTGCAGGTTTTTGTTCCAACCAGATTCATAATCGGCAAAAACACCTGATAGCACTGATCTCATTTAATTAGCTGGTATTTTTTCTTTTATTCTACATTCAGAAAAGCACAGCAGCATGATTTTTACATTTATAAAACATTTAGAAATATTTCTGCTTTTGCTATAGATTTAAATGCTTAACTCTCTTTTGTTGATTTCATTATATTTCGCCCTTTCCCTGTGCAGTTTTCCCCCTTCTTTGTATCTTATTAATGACAATTAGAAATGAACAGAGCAGACATGGTGGCAAACAACACGGAATAATCAAAGGCTGCAACTACTTTAGCACCAGACCCACTAATCAGTAAATAATGGATTAATTAAACAATTAGAATACCTAGAATGAAAATCAAGATGAAAATACTGCTAAAAAGAAAAAATAATACATTATTCTCCTATAACTGCTTGGTACATTTTAATATATACAGTACTGTGCAAACGTTTTAGGCAGGTGTGAAAAAATGCTGTAAACAAAGAATGCTTTCAAAAATGGAAGTGTTAATAATTTATTTTCATCAATCAACAAAATGCAGTGAATGAACAAAAGAGAAATCTAAATCAAATCAATATTTGGTGTGACCACCCTTTGCCTTCAAAACAGCATCAATTCTTCTAGGTACACTTGCACACAGTTTTTGAAGCAACTCGTCTGGTAGGTTGTTCCAAACATCTTGGAGAACTAAGCACAGATCTTCTGTGGATGTTGTCTTCCTCACATCCTTCTGTCTCTTCATGTAATCCCAGACACACTCGATGATGTTGAGATCAGGGCTCTGTGGGGGCCATACCATCACTTCCAGGACTTCTTGTTCTTTTTGCTCTGAAGATAGTTCTTAATGACTTTGGCTGTATGTTTGGGGTCGTTGTCCTGCTGCAGAATAAATTTGGGGCCAATCATACGCCTCCCTGATGGTATTGCATAATGGATAAGTATCTGCCTGTATTTCTCAGCATTGAGAACACCATTAATCCTGACCAAATCTCCAACTCCATTTGCAGAAATGCAGCCCCAAACGTTCAAGGAACCTCCACCATGCTTCACTGTTGCCTGCAGACACTCATTATTGTACCGCTCTCCAGCCCTTCAACGAACAAACTGCCTTCTGCTACAGCCAAATATTTCAAATTTTGACTCATCAGTCCAGAGCACCTGCTGCCATTTTTCTACACCCCAGTTCCTATGTTTTCGTGCATACATGAGTTGCTTGGCCTTGTTTCCACGTCGGAGGTATGGCTTTTTGGCTGCAACTCTTCCATGAAGTCCAGCAGTGCCATCAGTCTGGCCAGAAGTGGTCATCTTCTGATTTCGAAGGGTAATAAGCTTGATGTGTCTTTCATCTGCTGCACTAAGTTCCCTTGGCCGACCACTGTGTCTACGATCCTCAACGTTGCCCGTTTCTTTGTGCTTCTTCAAAAGAGCTTGAACAGCACATCTTGAAACCCCAGTCTGCTTTGAAATCTTTGTCTGGGAGAGACCTTGCTGATGCAGTATAACTACCTTGTGTCTTGTTGCTGTGCTCAATCTTGCCATGACATTAAACTGTCTTCCACAACCTCACCTTGGTAGCAGAGTTTGGCTGTTCATCACCCAGTTTTAAGCCTCCTACACAGCTGTTTCTGTTTCAGTTAATGACTGTGTTTCAACCTACGTGTGATATTGATGATCATTAGCACCTGTTTGGTATAATTGGTTGATCATACACCTGACTATAATCCTACAAAATCCCTGACTTTGTGCAAGTGTACCTATAAGAATTGATGCTGGTTTGAAGGCAAAAGGTAGTATATATATAGTACCAAATATTGATTTGATTTAGATTTTTCTTTTGTTCGCTCACTTTGCATTTTGTAAATTGATAACAATAAACAATCATTATTTATATTTCTGAAAGCATTCTTTGTTTACAGCATTTTTTCACACCTGCCTAAAACTTTTGCACAGTACTGTATAGTACACATAAAAATTAAACCAACATTTAGGCTTGACCAGTAATTGATGCAAAAGCAAACCATTCTTCCTATGATTTAAGCCTGTGGATTTTTGTTACAATTGAAATTTTGTAGAAGATTAATAGTTGGAAGGAAAGAGTATTTCAACCAGTTGTTGACCCGAACCAAGAGGTCGTGAACCCAAGAGAGTGCATCAGCATTGGCTTGCAGGTTGCCCCGGCGATAAATGACAGTAAACTTGAACAACTGCAGATCCAAAAACCACCTGGTGACTCGAGGATTCGAATCCCAATGAAGGGCCATCCACTGGAGGGCGGCATGATCCGTCACCAGGGTGAACTCTCGACCCAACAGGTAGTACCGCAGGTGAGTCACTGCCCATTTGATGGCCAAAGCTTCCCACTCCACCACTGCATACCTCGTCTCCCGGTCCAACAGTTTCCGGCTCAGGTATATCACAGGGTGTTCGATACCGTCAATTCTCTGGCTCAGCATGGCACCAAGACGTGTGTCCAAAGCATCAGTCTGGAGAATAAAAGGAAGTGAGAAGTTAGGAGTTCTTAATAAAGGTGCCGTCGTAAGGGCCACTTTCAAGTCACTAAATGCTCGTTCCGTTTCCTCGTTCCACACCACATGTAAAGGGGCCCTTTTCTTTGTCAGGTCCGTCAAGGGTGCTGCTCTCTCGGAAAACCGAGGTACAAACCGGTGTAGTAACCCGCTAATCCTAAGAAGGTTTGCACCTGTTTCTTGACGATCGGACGGGGCCGTTCCAAGATGTCTTTAATTTTGGTACACTGTGGCTTCACCAGCCCTCCTCCCACTAGGTAGCCCAAATACCGGGTTTCGTTCATCCCAAAGTAACACTTGCGAGGATTGATACGGAGCCCGGCTTTTGCTAGCGTCAGGAGGACTGTGTATACCTGCACTACATGTTCCTCCCAGGTGCCGGAATAGATGACCACGTCATCCAGATATGCGGCACAGTAGGACTGGTGGGGCCTTAGCACTCTGTCTACCAGACGTTGGAGCGTCACCTGTGCCCCATGCAGCCCGAATGGGAGTACCTTGTATTGCCAGTGACCGCTAGGGGTACTGAAAGCAGTTTTTCTTTTGCGGATGCCGTTAAGGGAATTTGCCAATACCCCTTCGTCATGTCAAGAGTAGTCAGATAACGGGCCGTCACTAGTCTCTCAAGGAGCTCATCCACTCGGGCCATGGGGTAGGCGTCAAATTTAGAGACCTGATTAAGACGTCTGAAGTCATTGCAAAATCTCCACAACCCGTCTGGTTTGGATACGAGGATGATAAGACTGTACCAGGGGCTATGGCTCTCCTCAATGATGTCCATGTCTAGCATTCGTTGAATCTCTAGCTCCACTTCAGCACATTTCGCCTCAGAGAGGCGATAGGGTCGTTCCCCGACAACCACACCCGGGTCTGTCACAATGTCAAGCTGAATCAACGAGGTCCAGCCAGTGCTTCACTGACCACCTCCTGGACGGACAGGGAGGTGTTCCGATTATAATTCTGGACCTGCGCTGCTTGAGCCCTGGACATGTGGTCTTTGAGCAACGGTCTAATATTAACTAATCTATTGTATAACTGCATGATATATTCTAAGAGGTTGGTGGAGGGAAGTGCCTCCCCTTCCCAGCCTTCTTTTAGTACATCCAATAGGCCCCGGGGTTGCCGTCTGTAGAACAACTCAAAAGGGGAAAACCTGGTGGAGGCTTGAGGCACCTCCCTGTAGGGGAAAAGGACTAGCGGTAAAAGCTGGTCCCAGTTCCTACCGTCCACGCTGACTACCTTGCGGAGCATCTGTTTAAGGGTTTGATTGAACTCATGCGTGACAATATGTATAATAATAATAATAATTCATTACATTTATATAGCGCTATATAATATATATTAACCAAACTTAGTTTTCTAATTTCTATATTGTTCCCAAAACACAGAACTTGGGGAAATAACACATCACTTAATTAGCCCAGGAGTCCAATTAAAAATAGAAGCTGGTTGGAACAAAAACCTGCAGCCACAGTGAGTCCCTAGGACCGAGCTTGGGAAGCATTGCACTAGGCAATATATTTCAGGATAATGTCTAAAGTTTAATCCATCCATCCATTATCCAACCTGCTATATCCTAACTACAGGGTCATGGGAGCCAATCCCAGCCAACACAGTGCGCAAGGCAGGAAACGAACCCCGGGCAGGGTGCCAGCCCACCGCAGGGCACACACACACACACACACCCACATACCAAGCACACACTAGGGACAATTTAGGATCGCCAATGCACCTAACCTGCATGTCTTCGGACTGTGGGAGGAAACCGGAGCACCCGGAGGAAACCCACGCAGACATGGGGAGAACACGCAAACTCCACGATTGGAGGACCCGGGAAGCGAACCCAGGTCTCCTAACTGCGAGGCAGCAGCGCTACCATTGTGCCACCTTATCGCCCTCTGAAGTTTAAATTAATAATAATTAAAAATATTTAATAATAATTAAATAAATTAATAATGAACATTTGCAAAGGCTCAGCATTAATGAGCTCTCCTCACAAATGTCCTACAAATGTCTTGCCAGTTAATCCACTTGCCTGGAACACTGCAGTTCCTTTGTAGTTTTAAAAATTTTACATGGCTATGCCTCTCCTTAGAGGACTCACACATGTTTTGAGAGTTGCTTTTCTGGTGTGGACGCTAGAAGGCGCTGTTGCCCCATGAAACCCAACAGACAGATGATAGAAGATATCAAAGTTCAGTGTTATTATCTAGCAGGAATTTCAGTGTTTTGCTTACCTTTGTGACTTTCTAGCAGAAAGATTTTGGTTTTGGAACTCAGATACATATATCTCTTTTGGTTTGGACCTTTGCTTGGTTCAATTACATTTCATCCTGGTCCTTTACATAATAAACTAAATACTCTGTGTCAGTCTCTTGCTGACTCAGAACAATTTAATGAATGGTCTTTGATATTTAATTTTTATTTTCTTATTATGGAAACCTTTTTTAGGTGTCTTTAGAAGCATTTTTGGGGGTATCACTGGATCCTTTTCGAATATTAGTTTGCACTTTTGTTTTTGTTTTCTTATAGTCTTTTTCATATGCCATTTAGTTTTTCGCATGGGCAACACCACTTTGAAATGTACTTGCATCATCTGGAAGTGCATGCCATGTGACATAACCTACAGAAGATAATAGTTTTTTTTCCTTTGATTATAACTGTCATTTAAGGCCATGTCACTTTAGAAGATGTTCCATCGGTTTTCAGTCATAGCCTTCATTTACATAATCGTAGTGTGTTGGAGGTGCACTCTCGTGAAAGCCAGTCGCGTAATGTGACATCCTCTACGACTCACTCCAATTAAACTGAGCAGTTTTGATTTTGTGTTGAGTCGTAGAGGAGGCTTTTATATAGAGGAGTATAGGAACCTAATCAAGGACATTGTTAAATGGTGCGACTCAAACCACATACACATGAACACCAGCAAAACCAAGGAGCTGGTGGTGGATTTTAGGAGGACCAGGCCCCTCATGGACCCCGTGGTCATCAGAGGTGACTGTGTGCAGATGGTGCAGAACTATAAATACCTGGGAGTGCAGCTGGATGATAAATTGGACTGGACTGCCAATACTGATGCTCTGTGTAAGAAAGGACAGAGCCGACTATATTTCCTTAGAAGGCTGGCGTCCTTCAACATCTGCAATAAGATGCTGCAGATGTTCTATCAGACGGTTGTGGCGATCGCCCTCTTCTACGCGGTGGTGTGCTGGGGAGGCAGCATAAAGAAGAGGGATGCCTCACGCCTGGACAAACTGGTGAGGAAGGCAGGCTCTATTGTAGGCATGGAGCTGGACAGTTTGACATCTGTGGCAGAGCAACGGGCGCTCAGCAGGCTCCTATCAATCATGGAGAATCCACTGCATCCACTAAACGGTGTCATCTCCAGACAGAGGAGCAGCTTCAGCGACAGACTGCTGTCACTGTCCTGCTCCACTGACAGACTGAGGAGATCATTCCTCCCCCACACTATGTGACTCTTCAATTCCACCGGGGGGTAAACGTTAAAATTATACAAAGTTATTGTCTGTCTGTGTACCTGCATTGTTTTCACTCTTTAATTTAATATTGTTCTTTATCAGTATGCTGCTTCTGGAGTATGTGAATTTCCCCCTTGGGATTAATAAAGTATCTATCTATCTATCTATTTGCAAGAGAGCTGACAACCAATGAATGCTCATCCAGAAGTACAATGCGTATAGTGCAGTCATGAGGAATAAGCAACACACGTATTTTGGACATCACAAACAGATGAGAGGCTTGTCTTTCTGATGTCTCATTTTTTACCTACCATACCATACTGGAAAAACAAAGGCAGACATTATTTCTGAACTCAGTGTACCTCCTAGCCCTTTATACATCACTGGCTCCATCAGGCAGCATGCTATTGGCTGGTGCAGAAAGGAGTGAGCATGAATGTGCTTGAATGTCGGCAGCAATCACTAAACATGACATGTCCAGTGAATTACAGTCGTGTAAACTGACATGGTCTGGCAAAGAGGTCAGCAACCACAATTACCGAACGACTACTGTAAAAGTCTCGTAATGTGACATTGGCTTTAGTGTTTTTGCTGTTATTTGATGTGTTTGATTTCTCATTTTTTGATCTTGGCTTGTTATTACAACTATGTTTCATCTTCTAGTCCCAAATTAAATTCACACTGCCCTCTTATAACACTAAAATGAATGGGTAGTTTCTTTAGACCGTTCTGCCATTCAATAAGTCTTAAAAGTCAAGGAGCTTCTTCTGATTTGTTGCATTTTAGGGTGTCTTTCACCACCATGAAAGACAAAATTTAATCTGAAAAACTAAAACAATGCTGATTCGACAGTTCCTTTATATCTGATGAAGTGCACACTTAATCCATTGTGCATGTTTTTTTTCTTTAATCATCTACTGACCTTTTTCTCGATGAATGTATTTAATAAGTACTCGGCTTACTCTCAATTTTTGAATTCATTCTGTAATAAAGCTGCCAGTCACTTTAATCTTTACGCATTTGGAATTTTAAGGTTTGCTGTTGGGCATCTATTAGTCTATATGACATTATTGAACACTTTGTTTCATCTTATTAAGGCTTACAAAGCACCAGTGACATTTTACAATATGCTGTCTACTGTATAGTGCAGGCTTTGCTTATCTTATCAAAAAGGGCAAAACTTTTGAATAGGGGCTTTCATTGAATAAAATCTAACACCCTTACTTGACAGAACTGCTGTAACTGATGCTTACTCTTTAACTGTTGGACAGGCACTATGTTATTGAAGTGTGTCCAAGTGTCCTGTTTGTCAGGTCTGCCAAGATTCACTTTCCATTTTCTCTTCCTTCTGCCTTTTAGGATTGTAAAAATGTCCAGTCCCAACCTCAACATAGTGACACTGTGTGGAAGTCTCTTCACTTACAGCAGCGGCTTCATGTTTGGAATCGAGGAAAGGCTGACACTATCAGGAAACACTACCAAAGCTCTAATGCAGGTAAGCAACTCATGAGTTTGATAGAACAGATACAACTGTTTATCAGTAGATGGTCTTCACGCTCTTTACAATAGGATCTCAATTTCTGGAGGCCCTCAGTTCCCGTCGGGTTTCATTCTGGATGCTTTCTCAGTTACCTTTTATTGGAATATACTTTGCACTAACAAGCCATAGGAAGTAACATGCATCATTAATAATAGCAAGAACTGATGGAAATGTCCTGTCATGGCTAGTTTTTAGTCCAATGTTGCCTCTTTTTTCTGTCTTCCATTCTTGTTATTAATACTTGTCTCTTGCCCCATCATTTTCTTCTGCTTGATCTTTCCTCCTTCTCACTGAATCTTCTCCAACAAAGGTTATTATCCCATGCCTCTCTTGCTGTTAATTCACATTAATAGCCTGTTGGAAAGTCGCAGACTCTCTAACATTCTTATCCTAGAAAACCCGTTTTCTTCATTTTACCCTATTGGAGCTACTGGCAGTAATGGGGAATCCGGGGTTAACATTAGCAAGTGGTAGCAGACTTCATAGCAACATTCATAGCAACATTCTATGATCTTGCAGACCAACCACAAGCGTTACCTGGTAGGTAACCACCCATACAATCAGATTGTGATTTAGACTATGAATGCTATATATACATACAGTATGTATGTATGTGTGTGTGTGTGTGTGTGTGTGTGTGTGTGTGTGTGTGTGTGTGTGTGTGTGTGTGTGTGTGTATTTTGTGACAGATTTAGGGTTCCCATGACCCCTTGAACCCTTAGACCACACGTCAGACACCAGGTAAAAGTCCAAATATTATATTTATTTAGACAAAATGTGCACAAAGCACCCTCATCTCCACAATATTCAAATAAATACACAATAAACAATCACTAATCAATAATAACAATAATCCTCCTCACTCCCAGACGCGTTGCCACCCTTCCACCCAGCTCAGCTCAGCGTCTGGGATTTCCCATCGTCCTTTTATATTCCCTGACCCGGAACTGGTTCCAACCCTACAGTCCATGTGATTCCTTATCACTTTTGGGTCAGATAAAAAAAGTCCTTTTCTTCATCTCTGAAGCATGTCATTTCCTTTGTCGCCTTGCCTACGACGTACTTCCAGGTAGGGCTGTAAAGGAAAACTCCATCGTCCATGATTCCCTGCTAGTATTCGGGGCACTTCCATGCCGCAGGGAGAGCTCCATCTAGCGGCCTGGGGGTGTTGGTCGGGATGACAGGCCGGCCATATCCCACAATAAATATAATAAATATATATATATATATATATATATATATATATATATATATATATATATATATATATATATAATACAGTGCATCCGGAAAGTATTCACAGCGCATCACTTTTTCCACATTTTGTTATGTTACAGCCTTATTCCAAAATGGATTAAATTCATTTTTTTCCTCAGAATTCTACACACAACACTCCATAATGACAACGTGTAAAAGGTTTACTTGAGATTTTTGCAAATTTATTAAAAATAAAAAAATTGAGAAAGTACATGTACATAAGTATTCACAGCCTTTGCCATGAAGCTCGAAATTGAGCTCAGGTGCATCCTGTTTCCCCTGATCATCCTTGAGATGTTTCTGCAGCTTAATTGGAGTCCACCTGTGGTAA
This sequence comes from Erpetoichthys calabaricus, assembly GCF_900747795.2. NCBI lineage: Eukaryota > Metazoa > Chordata > Cladistia > Polypteriformes > Polypteridae > Erpetoichthys > Erpetoichthys calabaricus. Next base: position 269,007,917 of record NC_041397.2, on the reverse strand, counting down.
ATTCAGTTGACTGGTCCCACAGTTGACAGTTCATGTCAGAGCACAAACCAAGCATGAAGTCAAAGCAATTGTCTGTAGACCTCCGAGACAGGATTGTATCGAGGCACAAATCTGGGGAAGGTTACAGAAAAATTTCTGCTGCTTTGAAGGTCCCACTGAGCACAGTGGCCTCCATCATCCGTAAGTGGAAGATGTTCGAAACCACCAGGACTCTTCCTAGAGCTGGCTGGCCATCTAAACTGAGCGATCGGGGGAGAAGGGCCTTAGTCAGGGAGGTGACCAAGAACCTGATGGTCACTCTGTCAGAGCTCCAGAGATCCTCTATGGAGAGAGGAGAACCTTCCAGAAGGACAACCATCTCTGCAGCAATCCACCAATCAGGCCTGTATGGTAGAGTGGCCAGACGGAAGCCACTCCTTAGTAAAAGACACATGGCAGCCCGCCTGGAGTTTGCCAAATGGCACCTGAAGGACTCTCAGACCATGAGAAAGAAAATTCTCTGGTCTGATGAGACAAAGATTGAACTCTTTGGTGTGCATGCCAGGCGTCACGTTTGGAGGAAACCAGGCACCGCTCATCACCAGGCCAATACCATCCCTACAGTGAAGCATGGTGGTGGTAGCATCATGCTGTGGGGATGTTTTTCAGCGGTAGGGACTGGGAGACTAGTCAGGGTAAAGGGAAAGATAATAAATAATAATAATAATTCATTACATTTATATAGACTGCAGCAATGTACAGAGACATCCTGGATGAAAACCTGCTCCAGAGCACTCTTGACCTCAGACTGGGGCGACAGTTCATCTTTCAGCAGGACAACGACCCTAAGCACACAGCCAAGATATCAAAGGAGTGGCTTCAGGACAACTCTATAAATGTCCTTGAGTGGCCCAGCCAGAGCCCAGACTTGAATCCGATTGAACATCTCTGGAGAGATCTTAAAATGGCTGTGCACCGACGCTTCCCATCCAACTTGATGGAGCTTGAAAGGTGCTGCAAAGAGGAATGGGCGAAGCTGGCCAAGGATAGGTGTGCCAAGCTTGTGGCATCATATTCAAAAAGACTTGAGGCTGTAATTGCTGCCAAAGGTGCATTGACAAAGTATTGAGCAAAGGCTGTGAATACTTATGTACATGGGATTTCTCAGTTTTTTTATTTTTAATAAATTTGCAAAAACCTCCAAGTAAAGTTTTTTCACATTGTCATTATGAGGTGTTGTGTGTAGAATTCTGAGGAAAAAAATGAATTTAATCCATTTTGGAATAAGGCTGTAACATAACAAAATGTGGAAAAAGTGATGCGCTGTGAATACTTTCTGGATGCACTGTATGTGTATATATATTTATATATATATATATATATATATATAATATAACATATTATGTGTATATATATATTATGTATATGTAAGGGATGGCTGACACCCAAAAGTTGGAAGGATGGGGGGGAGGTAGCTACTTTAGGGCACTGCCTCCACCAAATCTCTCTAGATGGCAGTTCCCCTGGTTTACAGTGTTGCCCTAGATTCCTAAAGGGCACCATGGGACTTGGAGTTCAATATCGCAGTCCTGTTGTGTACTGTGGATGCCACCAGGGGGGGCTGTGGAAAAGACATACAGTATGTGCTTGCAGACCATGTGGGCGTAAGAGCAGAAGCACTTCTGGGTTTCCCAAGATAAAAGGACAGGACTGATCTCACAGAAATGAGCCAGAGTTGGGAGGTGGAGGACAAAGCTTATGGGAGGAGGAGTGGAGATAGAGAGAAAGAAAAGAGTGTTATATTAGTTGTTGTTTTTGTACTGTGCTGTGAAGTGGGGAGCAAAAGAAAAATGCTTCCTCATCTGAATAAAACATGTGCTGTATTGCTTGTTTGTGTTGGGGTTCAGGGAGTGGTCTGCCCCATGGTGGTCCAATATATAGTAATTTTGCCCCCCCCCCCCACCCTATTTTGTTGCCCTAGATGACCACCTAGTTCATCTAAATGAAAGAGCTGGCACTGGTCCTGGGGATTTCTGAGGCTGCAGGTTTTCTTGCCAACCAATTTCTTCTTCCAATAGATCTTCTAACTAATAACATCAACCATAACTAGTGTAATCTGTTTACCCATTTCATTTTTTTGATGGCAATCCTAAACTTTTCAAACTGAGTTTGTTACATTTTTATTTGAATTAGTGTTTTTTTATCTTTAGTTTTTAAGATTTTCATTATCATCACAATCTTCATGCTGGTTTTCCAGGTCTTGTGCTTATTTTAGCCATTATGTAGTAACAAGTAGGAAACAACCATCACAGAGCATCAGTCAGTTTTTGGCCAGTTTAGAATAACCAGCTAACCTAACATGCAGGTCCAGAGGTGGACTAATGCAAGTAAGTATCCATTGCTGCAGCCTTCAGAATGGAGTGGAGCTAGATCTTTTGGGAGGAGCTGGATATTTGGGTGGTGTTGCATGTTGGTGTTGTGAGAGGAGTGCTCATTTATCATAACCCACATTATCTACACTCACTTTTTTGCTACACTGAAAGCAGTAGACTACAGTTGTTTAACATGAGAAATCTTACTTGTGCATCTGTCTGCATAATGTATTTATACATAATATGTGTGTGTGTGTGTGTGTTTTTTTTTTTTAATGGAATCAAGTGATGCTGTTAAAGTCTGGAAAGCAGCCATGAATATTTAAGTGTACGGCATGCTGCAGCTTATACCACTGGCCATTTTGCATAACAAAGAGTGTTTAAACCTAATGATCTCTATGCTGTTTAGAGCAATTTAAAAATCACTTCATCTTTTCAAGTGGTTACGTGCCTCCCATATGCTTCACCCTAAATGGCTACACACTTGTAACGTGCCAGATGTTGGCCATGTACAGTAAAGTAAGATATGTCTAATAATCTTTAAGTATACATACAGTACACTTGACTAAAGATTCTTATTTATAAAAACATTTATATACACATCAACTACCCTGATAATTTGTAAGACTAGTGATGCAACTGTAATTATGATTATATCTTAAGCATATGCTTTGTACCTTTTCTAACCTATTATGATCACTCTTGCATTCAAATCGATCTGTATATGTCTCACAACAGAAAAGACTATAAATGTCTTTAAAGATAAAGCAATAAATATTGGGTAACAAGTGAACTCACTATTGAGGAACACTTGGAAAAAGCCTTATCAAACAAGACTGACAGAATCAGAGTATATTTGATATTTGATCAGTTTGAACCACTGTAATACAATTACTTTAAATATATAAGTAGGTGGGCTCTTTTGTTATAAAGGCCTCCTGGCCAGTTAAGGAACCATCTACCCTGGAGGGGATGCCAGCCAAACCTTGTTGTCTATGACAGAATAGATGTGCATATGCATTGAAAGGGGTGCAAAAATAGATAGCTGTTGCTTGGCAGACTATGGTGTGCCTGTCTGAACAAAAGTCCAAGACCAGTTTTTAACACCAGTCCATCCCTAGTGACCTGCCACTAATGCCAATGATGAACACTCTTTATCAAAGTGGCCTTTGGCATAACATAGGCTGAGGTCTGTAGTGCAAAAGGAAAGCATCAGCAGTCTACCACTGATGTCCTTTGAAAGGAAGACCCTTCAATAACTAACTGGAATTCATAGGAGTCGTAAAGGACTTTGCTTCAAAGAAAATCCAGAATAAAAAAAATTCTGAAGTTTCTGCTGTTGTTGTATTTTGTGTTGTGCGTTCACGTACGGTTTAGTGGATGCTGCTGATTGACTGGCTAGACAGCAGTAGGCCACTGTATGGACTGGTGGAAGTGATCTTGTTTTCTCATATTTTGTTTTTTGCAACTGATTGACATTGCTTGGTCTTTCACTCAGTGCTGCTGATATCATATGGTTGGTCCAACCATTGTGTTCATTTCTATGGCGTATAGTGAGAAGTCAAGCAAAATGACACCTTTCATCGGCTAACTGGACAGATTACAATATGCAAGTTTTCAAGGCAACTCAGGTGATTACATCTTGCCTGAAGAAGGGACCTGAGTTGTCTTGAAAGCCTGCATATTGTAATCTTTTTAGTTAGCCAATAAAAAGTGTCATTTTGCTTGACTTCTCATTACATCCATAATGGCTAACAGGGTACAACACCCTAGTACTATGGCCTCTAGTATATTGTTACCTTCATAAATTAAAAGTAATATTCTCTTCAAGTGCCACACAGTGATTTTGTATTTCATGCTTGCATTAGGTCAATTCCTGTTAATACAAATGCTCCACCTTTCTGCACCTTACCTTCAGGAAGGTCATGGTTGGCAAGGCCCCAAGTTATTCAGGTCATCTTAAATGTGGGAGGAAAACTAGCTGTGAGGAGAGCGTATAAACTCCACTCGGATTTAAACTCCGGGTGGTGGACCCATCAGGCAGCCACTATGCTGCCCTTTCTACAGAAATCTCTCTACAATTGTACAGTACATGAATCTTTTTATCAGTACTTTGAAATACCATACAGCTTAGAAACATCCCTGTGGCTGACCGATGAATGTGAAGCAATGATTCTCTGGATGCTCTCGTGCCTTTGCATTCTGCATCCACCTCCTTAGCTGCTCAGACTCCCTGTGATACATTATAATAAACATTTATTTGAATAAAAATATCTATTACTAATTAATAAATAAATCCACTGCTTCAGTAGTGTAATAAAATCCTGGGTTATCACTGCTTCTTCACAACACCAGGGTCCCGCTGAAAACTGTGATTATCAGAAGCACTTCTCCAAGACACATCAAAGTCTAGATTATGATGTAAGAAGTACAAAAGAAAAACCAGATACAGATAAATCAGTAAAATGGTTAATGGAGATGGTGATCACATTAACCTTTCACATCTGGATGATGCTTAAAAAAGAAGCTTCATCATGAATGTGGGAACCTTCAAAGAGAGCAAAAGAAGATGAGCCCAGGGCAAGAGGCTTTTATATAAAAGCATTCATCTGGCGGCTTTGGGTTTTCTGGGATGAGGAGTAGGAATGTGCTCGGCCCTGCGGGCTACACAGAGTTTGGAGTTATGTATGCCTTTCAACAAGACGGTAGGGTCTTCCAAAAGAGATGACTGATCTGCTGCATCCAGGGAGCTTATACAATACATTGTTTTCAGAGTGGGGGGAGTCCTCCCGCAGGGGGTGGGCTGTAGATGTAGACTTAACCTATGTGAATTCAAAACTCTTTGGTGCATCTGATAGAGAGCTGAGATGCTTGTGCTTTTGTTGCTGTTAAGTGCATCTCAGCCTTTCTTCAGCGTGATAGAATTTGCTTTTTTCTATGTTGATTTGTCATTTGGTGGGAAGGTGGGGTGTGCTGGTAGGGGGAGGGAACAGTAGAATGAAATTATTATACTAAAGGAAAAAAAATTATTGTCAGTCTGCCCACCAGCCTGATGATATTTTTATGAGCGTGCTTCATGTAACATCATGAACAATCCATCAGTAATCCATCAGCAGCGTTGCTTGAATTATTTGAATTAGCTTTCCTTTTGCTGCCAAGTAAGCAAATAAATACATAACAGCAAGCTTTGATGGCTCAGCATTTATTCATTTCTTCTTGCTCTTCTCTAACAGAGTGGCCTGTCCCTGAAGGAGAGGCACTAAAACCGAACATGGGGTAGCATCCCCTACCTTGAGTGTCAGGTGGAGTGGATGTCCTGAGCCACGCTGTGGTAATCCACTGCCACGAACCATACCACTTAGGGATTTTCAGGAGAACATGGCCCTCAAAAGTCACACGTACACTCACCGGTACTTTATTAGGTACACCTGTTCAAACGCTTGTTAATGCAGAAATCTAATTAGCCAATCACATGGCAGCAACTCAATGCATTTAGGCATGTAGACATGACCTGCACAATGACCTGTTGAAGTTCAAACTGAATATGAGATATGGAAAGAAAGGTGATTTAAGTGACTTTCAATGTGGTATAGTTGATGGTTCCAGATGGGCTGGTCTGTGTATTTCAGAAACTGCTGATCTGCTGGGATTTTCACGCACAACCATCTCTAGGGTTTACAGAGAATGGTCAGAAAAAGGTAAAATATCCAGTTAGGGGTAGCTGTCTGGGGTGGGGGGGAAATGCCTTGTTGATAGCAGTGGCCAGACTAGTTCGAGCTAATAGACAGGTAAAGTAACTCAAATAAGCACTTGCTATATGTGAGAAATGCAGAAGTGCGTATCTGAACGCACAACATGTCAAACCTTGAAGCAGATGGGCAACTGCAGCAGGAGACCACACCGGGGTAAGCACAACCAACTGATGCTACACTTCACAGAAGCTCACCAAAACTGGACAATAGGAGATTGGAAAATAGTTTCCTGGTCTGATGAGTCTCGATTTCTGCTGCAACATTCAGATGGTAGGGTCAGAAGTTAGCATCAGCAACATGAAGGCATGGGATACTTGTATCAACGGTTCAGGCTTATTGTAGTGGTGTGATGGTATGGAGGATATTTCCTTGGCAGACTTTAGGCCCCATAGTACCAACTGAGCAAATTTTAGATGCTACAGCCTACTGGAGTATTGTTGCTTACCATGTCTATCCCTTCATGACTGCAATGTATCCATCTTCTGATGGCTACTTCCAGCAGGATAACACACCACGTCACAAAGCTCCAACATAACGAGTTCACTGTACTCAAATGGCCTTGACAATCACCAGATTACCTTCGAGATGTTGTAGAACGGGAGATTCATGTAATGGATGTGCAGCTGGCAAATCTGCAGCAATTGCGTGATGCTATCATGTCAATATGGACCAGAATCCCTGAGGAATATTTCCAGCACCATGTTGAATCTATCCAACATAGGATTAAAACAGTTCTGAAAGTAAAAGGGGGTCCAACCCAGGACTAGCAAGGTGTACCTAACAAAGTGGCCAGTAAATGTACATAGTGTAGTAGTGCCCATGTTTCTACAGTTGGCACGCTGGTGAGTTGAGTATTTATTCGGTGATGGAGACCTGGTAGTCATCTTAGCATCTGGGGTCAGTTCAGTTGATATTCTGCCAGTGGTTGGCATCACCTTAAATACTTAACCCCTAACATATTTGTTTGAATTGATGGTATTAAATACTTTCCACTACTGCAAAGAATGCCTATACTCTGTTATTTTTTAAAAAATTTTTACAGGCCCGTATCTGGATTCTGTGTATCGGAACCTCACTTGTGTTTGGACCAATCTTGGGGAAAACATGGCGCCTTTACAGAGTCTTCACCCAGCGTGTGCCAGACAAAAGGGTGGTGAGTATCTCATTGTTTTGCACCATCAACTTGGTTAAACATAAATCTAATAGTCTTCTGGGCATTTATATATACTTTTATTTATTTATTTTATATATATATATATATATATATATATATATATATATATATATATATATATATATATATATATATATATATATATATATAATATAATTAATATAATAATATATAAAATCCTAAAAGTGCAACGGTGATATTTTTATGTCACGTTTTTTGTCACACTTTAAATCAGGCTTGTATTAAAACCTACATATGTATGTTTGGTATCATTCTTTTCAGATGTTGTTAGATTTTCAAATTCTTATTCAGTTTTTAATTTATAAACTAAAAAATATCAAGAACTCATGTCTCACGAGACGGGACTTTGTGCCAAAAGATTTAACCACGCCTGGGGCCGGAAATAAAACACAAAGAGTAGGACAGCTACTGTACAGGCCTTTATGGGTTGTTTGTTTCTTCTCCTGGTTATTCCTTTTAGCTCCAGTACCCTTTCTTGGTGTGAGACATACATAGCTAACCTCAGTGGCATTGGGTGAAAGGCATGTAGGAACTGTGAATACCTGTCTTTTACTTTGGACCATTTTACACACACGCTTTCTTAGCTCAGTCTCACCAGCTAACATAAACGAATGTCTTTGAGATATGAGAGGTAACCACAATACCTGCAGAGGACTCATACACACAAGGCTGAAAGTCAGATTTAGTGCTCTGTGTCACCAAACAGCCAGCAGTGTGATGAATATATTTTACAACTACAATAGGGTTCATTATAATTTTGGCTGCATATTTTTAACTCTTATTGTTTCCTTCCCTTGGGACATTTTGCCATTTTTCATTTTAATTTCTGTTAAATAATTGATCCCCATGTTTTAGCCGTGTTTAATTTCCAATCATTCAAGTTAAAATACTTGTCCTTACAGATGGATTATAAATCTAGATAAATAGTACTAGCAAACCTGTAATGCTCACCTTGTGACCTTAAGAATAATTAAGTGGGTTTGAAAAAATAACTGGATGTATGGATAAAATGAAACTGATAAAAGAATATTGTACCCATTAAATGGAAGAGTTTGGGAGACTGTAAGCTTTCTCAGTTTCAAATAAGATGTTTCTTTACACAGGCAACAATTTTGCATTTTTTGTCACACATTACAACATGAAATTATATATGAGTGATCCAGAATATATCTGACATCAGCAGTGGAGTAACCGAAAAAGTATCTGCACTAAAAAGTCATCATCATGTTGTATTCTTTTGATTAGATGCAATTAATCTGATTTTATGTGTTATTGTTGTATAGTAGGGTGGCACGGTGGCGCATTGGTAGCGCTGCTGCCTCTCAGTAAGGAGACCTTGGTTCTCTTCCCGGGTCCGCCCTGCATGGAGTTTGCATGTTCTCCCCGTGTCTGCATGGGTTTCCTCCGGGCGCTCCGGTTTCCTCCCACAGTCCAAAGACATGCAGGTTAGGTGGATTGGCAATTCTAAATTGGCCCTAGTGTGTGCTTGGTGTGTGGGTGTGTTTGTGTGTGTCCTGTGGTGAGTTGGCACCCTGCCCAGGATTGGTTCCTGCCTTGTGCCCTGTGTTGGCTGGGATTGGCTCCAGCAGACCCCCGTGACCCTATGTTTGGATTCAGCGGGTTGGAAAATGGATGGATGGATGTTGTATAGTAGTGACTGGTAGGAACCATTGATGAAGTCAGGCAATAAGATGCTTTAGTGGACCTACAGGAACACCAACAGGGCATACTTTAATTCAATTTAGCTTCCAGAAATCATCACATAGATAGGTGGTAGTAAAGAAATCTGTTTGTTTAGCAAAATCCTCCTGCCACACATAAAATGGACAATGAAAATGGCCTTATCATTTAAGTGTGATCAGAGACCCAGAATTGCTGGAAGACGTGAGGCCATTTTATGGAACTCTAAACAGGTAGTCTCATGAGTTCCCAAGGAAATGTTCCAGCAACCTTTCTCGGAAGTTCTTTACAAAGGGGTCAAAAGGCCCTGCCAGAATGCACAAGATGAGCTTGCAGTCGAGCATATCAGTGAAGATCCAGGCCCTCCTGGCAAAAGAAGAGTGACCAAAAGTAAGAAAAGGTAGAAGGAGTAAGCAGGAGTACAATTAAGGTGTGAGGGTAGGCCCATCACCTTACCAGGAGACAGGGGCTCATTATTTAGTCAGACCCCAAAAGGCATTTATTTATTTTATCATTTTTATCATTTTTTCAACCAGTTCCCTGCTGTGTCTTGTTCATTTCTTAATAAATCCCTTTAGTTTGTGTAATTACTGTTCTCCTTCACATGTTTTGGACATGGGGTCTGCTAATGTGCATGCCTTCAGTTAACAATGTGTAATATGGGTATGACATGTGCTCTTATCTCTTTTTACCCATTTACTCATTTTTATAGTGTGTGTGTGTGTGTGTGTGTGTGAGTGAATGTGCTTTTATTATCTTATCAGCCTTAGCAGACTTGTCTTTGAATTTGACAATTTGTGGAGAGCTCTGAGTCAGTCGATATATGAGAATTACACTAGTCAGTATCTTTACTGTAGACGTTGTGGTTATTGCCTGACTAATTTATAGTGGATTGCAGACAAAACCCTATTAATTGTGTTCTCTAAATCTATCTAATGCTTGTATGCGCAGTAGCATCAACTGAATATATATATATATATATTTTTTTTTGTACGCTCCAAACCGGCTGTACCAAATGTATATCCAACTTAAAAAAAAGAAGCGTCTGTGTGTCCATTCCCATGCTATGTCTCTGTCATCACACATCACATATCTGAGGACGTGTACACATCACATTTTTAGTAATAAAATGCATTACATTGGTCATTCTAAAAGATGGTGCATCACAAATATTATCACTGTTTCTGCAAATCCATTACTGAATGGCATATAACCAAGACATGTGCATTGTGTGGTGCACTGCAAACGTTCACGCTGAGGTCTACATTGATTACTTAGTTTTCAATACATCTTGGACAGGTAGCACATCTAGCTTTGGTGTATTTTAATTAGTGTTCCATTAATGCACACTGTCATCTGCCACTTTCATAACACACACACTCTCAGCCATTATTTCTCAAAAGCTGGTGCTGGTTACTTCTCTAGGCAGTCCAGTCAAAAGCCTTAAAAGAATACTCCACCCAAAAAGGATATTATTTTTACATTTACTTACCCTATGTGGTTTGTAGTGATGGCTAAGAAAAATTCCCAGTCTCATGTTTTCATGCACAATGGAGGCAAAGAAGTTTATGATTTAATGGAAGAGGGTGATGATCAATGCTAAACAACAGCAAACATTATCACACCATCCATCCTTGTTAAATCATTCAGTCATATACTGAAAGTGTGCAAAATGCATGCAGTTATGCCTAAAATAATAATAAATCAATTCCTCGGATAAAATGAAAGTAGCTCACCACATGGGGTCATGCTTTTGAATCGAAGGTCAGACTGTCCCCTCATACACTGACCCAGAGTCCTGTGTTCAATTCAAATGCGCAACCACGTGTGAAAGAGGTCCGGGTGGTGGGCTACTTTCATTTTACCTGATTTAACAATATTTTAGTGTACTGTATGACATAGATTATATGACATGAGTAATGTGAGATTTTTTTCATGGATGTTTTGATACTGTTTGCTGTTGTCCAAAATTGGTCACCCCATTTTCATTAACCTCCTTGGTATAAGCTCCGAGCGTGACAGCTAAGTCATTATGGTTAAGCTCAAGTCAGACTTAGGGTGACGTGTAATGCTCTGCTTCACAATGTTAAGCCCAAATAACTCTCAGGTCAGCATTGTGCTGTCATCTAGTGGATAAAATAACAGTATGCTGTAAAAACGCACAAATATCTATCTATGCATTTTGCCCCTTTAAGGTAACTCATCAACATTCAAGAGTGGGGTGGAGCCTTCAATCAAATCACAATTGCATGTAGATGAAAAGTTATAAAGTCATTTTTTTAACAAACTGTAACTGAATGATTAGTTGAATAAAGTGACAGTGATGACAATGTGAATCGGTCATCAGACATTGACACAGATAGTGAAACTGATGCAATCATTACTATACAACTGAACTGCCATGATATGCCTTGTGAATTTGGTCACCTGAAGGTTCCCTGTGGGTCAATTAGGTGTGTGGCAAAAACACAGAATGATTGTAATCAACTAGAAAGACTTTATCCCCTAAGCACTGTTCACATTACAGCAATTGTTAATATTCAAGTCAGGGGAAATGTAGACGTCGCCAAGCCTTGCGCTGTGGTGGTCTACAATAACACAAGGGGTGTGTCAATCGTGAGGTTCAGGCACTGACATTCTGTTCTGTCATTCACAAGCAACAGCAAAAATATTATAATGAAAATTGTGCAAAGAAACCGGCTTCTAATATCCTGATTTCAACATTTGACTATGCATTTCGTACAAAGGACATGTACTCAGTTAGCATCCGTACAACAGTGGACACTACGCATACATTTACTGCTGTGTTTATGTTGACATTTTGATATTTACATATTTCTGCTGCATGTTATAACATTTTTTCTTGATGAAAGAAATTCAATGTTCTTGACTCATTTTTCTGGAGTAAACGTGAAGTGAAGGAGGCTGCAGCATAAATGTTCTGTAGTTCCGTTCCTCGTTAAAACCTGGGATTAACATTATATTCTCATCTGTCACCACAAACCATATGGGATAAGTAACATATAAAAAATATGATTTTTAGATGAAGTATTCTTTTAATATGATCACCTAATGTGAAGTGGGTACCTGCTACTGTTCCTGGTACATCCCAAATGTACTGATGTGTAAAACTCGTAAAAATGAAAATAAGCATGTGTCTGCAGCCTGAATGAATCCCCCTTATCAGTTACATATTGTTAGCAGGGTTTAGTGAATATTATATTCATTTTACTTTGTCATTTTGTTTATGACTTTTTTAAACTTGTTTTTATTGACAAAAGATGCTAACCAGAACCAAAATTGATTTATTAATTAAGGATTGCCAGTTTCTGCAGTTGCGCCTTTGTTTGGTTGACAGCAAACAAACGAGTTATCAAAGCTCCTCATTCACATTCCAAGACACAAACAGGATGTATTTCCTGTTTTTATTGTCTTCCTGGCTCTCCGCCATTGATCTTTTAAGAATCTTTCTTTTTTTTTTTCTCTCTTTCAGATTATTAGAGATAACCAGCTCCTGGCCCTTGTTTCTGGCCTAGTAATGGTGGATGTCCTGGTCTTGTCAGCTTGGGGTTTGACTGACCCTGTGCAGTGTATCCGCACCTTCAGTGGTGCTGTTAAGGTATGAAAAACTCGGGGACATAGAGGGCAGCAATATATTAATTTTGAAATTTAACATTAATTCAGAGGGATAAGAAACTGCTCAGACCATTCCTGTTCAGTGTTTCCTTTTAATTTTCTCAGGTTTCAGAAAGTCACATCTCATATTCAGCCTCTAATCTGGAGTACTGCTCTTCCCTCTACACTGATGTCTGGATTGTTTTGTTTTCCATCCTTAAGGTAAAACTTTGCCTGCTAATGTATTGTCAGAGTACTGATGCTTGGGTCTTGGGTAACCGCTGTTATGATTGTTTCATGAATGTTTTTTTTCTTACTACTTCCAATTTAAAATCAAAAATAAATATAAATGAATAATTGCAAGGAAATTTTTTTTTTTTCATTTACTCATTTGTTGTATTCCTGATTCTGCTTATTTGAATAGAGATTCCTTAAAGGCAAAGCAGAACCAGTCTCATCAGTTTGAGTTGAAAAGCAGGAACCAGAACTGTACATGATGCCAGGCCATCATAGGGCCAACAACCAGACTCACTCATTCCAGGAATACTCACCAATCAGACTAACCTGCAAGTCTTTTGGATGTGGTGGGAAAACTGAAGTAAAGACAGCCCACCCACGCACGAGAAGAACATGCAAATGTCAGAGAGACAGTGACCATACCAAGATTTAAACCCAGAGGCCTGAAGCCATGAGAAATCAGGCCTAGCCATCACACTAACATTTAAAGTAATCGCAAAGAGTTTTCCAAATTTTATATAGTGTCTTTCATAGTGACGTTCAAGCAATCATCATACATTATTATTTAGCACGTGAGTTAACAAAATATTTTATTTTCATTTAGTGTTAGGTTTTATTATTTTCAAATGAGGATTAAAGGTTTATTTCACATCAGCTTTCTGTCTTATGTCCATTGATGATGGGACAGGCTCTGCCTTCTCCATGGTTCTGAAGTGAAAGAAGTCATTCTGACAAAATATAAAATGATGACATTTTATATTTTACAGTTTATACTAAGAAATATCAAATTATATTACACAGTTAATCAAAATGTATTTTACAGCAAATTTGTAAAATTGCAAGCTGTTCAGGTATGACAAATGTTAGGGAATGACCTATGTTAAAGACAAACTTGATTAGAGCGAGTGGCCATTATGGATGCCATGTGAATGTGGCACTCTAATATACAACCATAGTGTCAGTGAAACGGTTAATCATCATAATCTAGAGATAATGGAGCTGTAGGATTTTTTTAGTATAAGGCTAGCACTGAGTAGATGTTAATTTACTTATAAGCCACATGGCCCTTCATTTGTATCTAGGTAACCTTTTGTTTTCTTTGCTTGAACTTTATACTTTTATGGTTAAGATGATCATTTAGCTTACCTATTATGACTGAAAGCATCAGGAGGTGTAAAATGCTGGTGCACTGCTTCTCTTCCATTTGTGCTCAGGCACCTGGGTAGACTTTACAAAGCAGAAATAATATACTGATGGAGAGGTTTCTGTGTACACAACTGGACTTGCGTATGCAGGATTGCTTACTGGTGACTGTGACCCACATGTACACAAGCACCTCGTGAAACTGTGTAACTTTCTACCCGAGTACGCTGTCTGCTGATGTTTCATTAACTTGCCTTGGGGATCTGTTTGCCACCAGCATCAACTATCTGAGGTGAAAAAGAGGAAAATATACCAAATATACAAGTTTGTGTAACCGCTGTCAGGGTAAAACTGAAGCAGTAATTTGTAGTTGAAGTTGCACTAAATGTTTCTCTGTTTTAAGATAGACAAGATTAAAAAATATATAGTATGACACATTTCAACAAATTCAGTCCATGAAAGGTTGGGTTGTTTTATTTAGAGAGATAGATAGACATATATGGTGTCGCAAAGGTGCTTCTCTCATTATATGCAAGCACACCTAAAAAAAAAAGAGGTAGATAGATAGATTGATACTTTATTAATCCCAATGGGAAATTCACATTCTTCAGCAGCAGCATACTGATACAATAAATAATATTAAATTAAAGAATGATAATAATGCAGTTGAAAAACAGACAATAACTATGTATAATGTTAAATGTTAACGTTTACCCCCCCGGGTGGAATTAAAGAGTCGCATAGTTTGGGCGAGGAACGATCTCCTCAATCTGTCAGTGGAGCAGGACAGTGACAGCAGTCTGTCGCTGAAGCTGCTGTTCTGTCTGGAGATGATACTATTTAGTGGATGCAGTGGATTCTCCATAATTGATAGGAGCCTGCTGAGTGCCCTTCGCTCTGCCACAGATGTTAAACTGTCCAGCTCCATGCCAACAATAGAGCCTGCCTTCCTCACCAGTTTGTCCAGGCGTGAGGCGTCTTTCCTCTTAATGCTGCCTCCCCAGCACACCACTGCGTAGAAGAGGGTGCTCGCCACAACTGTCTGATAGAACATCTGCAGCATCTTATTGCAGATGTTGAAGGACGCCAGCCTTCTAAGGTAGTATAACCGGCTCTGTCCTTTCTATGAAAAGGTATTAGGTATGAAAAGGGCTCAATACATTTAATTTATCCGGTATTCTTTTCAATGAATCCAGTTTCAAAGTTTTTATTAAAGATCTGTTTACATTTAATAGTCTCAAAGGATGAAGTTCTGCTTTATCCGAAATGTTGGATTTTTTTTAAAGTCCACTCCAAATCAAACACTTCAACTATTACGTAACATAAAATGTTGTATCATGGATGAACCAGCAACTTGGCTGAGATGAACGCTGTTGCCTTGCCTGACTGGGAGGCGGAGATAATGGATGGTCTGGAAGAGAGGCAGACTGTTCATTTTCTTATCCAAGAAGCTGGCATGGGATGCCAGCATGCTGGGAGAAGAAAGATGTGCTGGCATCTGAGTCCTGTCAGGGGTGGATAGAAGGACCTTACCTGGCCTGGGAGGCCAATATAATGAATAGACTGCATGAAGCATCCCAACCAGGATAGTCAGTGTTACATTTCCTAGTCAGGAGGCCAAAAGAAGTGAGGGCCAGTGGAAGGCTGCCTTCCATTTTCGTGTCATTCCCCAGTACAGTGGGTGGCAGCATTCCTTCTGGGTGATTCCCATTTGGACACCCACTGGACAGCATGGCTCTGTGGTTCCACAGGGCTGCCTTTTTGGGGAGCTGTCGGAAGGACATCCCCCTGTCCTAAGATGTTTCCTCTTGATATGGAAGTGCTTCCAGAAGACTATGGTTTAGCAATAGAAGTACTCCCAGGTCAGGTTGAAATGGGAGTCCTCCACATAGCTAGCCCAGGAAGTCTGAGGTGGGAGAGGAGTACAACAGATCTCACCTGCGAAGAGTGGAGGAAGGAAAAGAGATGGTATTGTTTAATGTCTGAGGAAGAGGCCTGTACAAGATATTCTTTGAAAATGAATCCTCCACATGGCCACAATAATCTTCTATATCTGAAAAAATAATAGTTAAATCAAGGTTTTAGACTCGGAATTATAGAATATTTTTAGTAACAAAAAGCAAGCCCCAAAATACACTTCCATCAACCTGTCCATTTTGTCAACACACTTATGCAGGGCTGGGTCATGGGAAGGCCGGAGTCTATCTCAACAAGCATCAGGCACAAGGCAGGTACAATCCCTAGACAGGTCGGCAGCACCAACATAGCCAAAATACACCTATAATAAGGAATGTACCAAACAGTACGTAGAATACAAAATAAAAAAAAAATCATTAAATGATTATGAAATAGAATTATCTGAAACAGAAGCAAACAATAAGGAAGGAAACACAAACTTAGAAACTTGACAAATGAGAAAGAAACAAGAACATGAAGCAGACACACCCAGAACTAGAAGCTGAAACAAAAAACTTTAACTAAATTTGCTACCTTGGCTTGCACAAGTCCTGGCACTGCAATAAAACAAAAGAAGAACTCGGTAAAAAATTCATGTCTGTCAGCTAACCTGCACACACAAGACCACATCACTTGATTTATGCTGCTATGCACTGCTACTCTCTTCACAGTGTACTGCATAACTGCAGAAAATTAACTGACATTAGAATGGCCTGAGAAAAGCTCATGACAGGAGGATTGAGCGATTTATATAAAAAAAAAAAAGGGGGCTAAACCTCAACTTCTGGTGAAAAAAAAATTGTCATAATGCACACAACCCAGTTTGGTTTTAAGGTAACAGTCGGCAGGGTCCTGACATATAAAGGTCAAAGTGGGAAGCCCTTGGCAGAGTCCAGGCCAAATCATAACAAGTATTGCATTTGTTGGTGTTTAATATTACACAGTTTTTTATAAATTCAATTGAACTGGTCTTGCATTGTACCTTTCTTAGTAAACATTATCACAAAGCTATGAATAATTTAATTAACTCATAAGCTCCAGCCTGCACCTTTTGAACTAAATAAAAAAAAAAACAAAAAAAAAAACTGCGTGGCTTGCATTTTTATTGTAAACGGCTCAATCCATTGTGAGCATTATTACAAAGCTGCTATAGCTTTACTTAATTAGCATGTTTCTCCAGTTTGTCCTCAATACAAGATTCATCCTTGATACCTGCAGGAAACTCATTTGTAGTCATATTGTTTGCAGTCATGTCATGCACTGTACATGACTGTTACAATGTGGGTTCAGCTCCATGCTCCCTTCTTACTCCCTTCTTCTGGGAGCCTCTCGAACTCAGCACCGTCAATAATGTAACTGGATGAGCTGGACAATGAGAACACCAACGAAGCAAGGGGAAAGGTGCAGAAGTGCTTTAATTTAAACAAAGTAGAGTGTCCAAATAAAGTGCAGCTTTCCCAAAGTCAATAAATAATCCATAAAAAGGTAAAATCCAGACATTTAAAACAAGGCTAAAGCAAGACTAAAATCGTGTTGCAGACATTGGGATCACACCAGCCAAGCACAGCTCCTTTCTAGTTTCTCCAGCTCATGCAAGGCATGCTCAGCAGGAGAGACTTCAGCCACTGTGGTCCTTACACTACAGGGGTCATCTTGGCTGCCTATGTCGGTGTCTGCCAGACCGCTCGGGTCGGTTGTCCTCCCGTCTTCTTTCTCGCACTCATAGTCGTCCCTCAGTTCCCTACGGTGTACTCCTCCATGATCGTACCCACTCCTCTACATAATCAGTAGGCTCAATCCGTTCCTTGAGCAACGATCACTCGCTCTATCACAGGACCCCTGACCATGCTGACCTCTCTTTCAGCCAATTGGCTCTTCCACTCACTTCCACTGCCCCTTTACCCCGCTCTCGCTCTCCCAGCCTCTTTAATTTTTTCTTTTTCGTTTATCCTCCCTTTCTGTCCCAGCGCATTCTTATATGGCTCCATGGGCGCAGCGCCTCAATCGCACAACGGAGAAAGCCAATTAAGCAATTGAGATTGATTGCACCCTCACGTGCAGGTGCGACTCGCCCCAATTACTTCAACTCCCCACGGCTGCACGATCACACCCACAGAGACTGACACAGCAAATGGATGATTTAAAAGCCGCCAATCTTTCGTAGCCATGGACCCGCTACACCACAATGACACACAAGTTGTCCAACCAGTTCGGTGACCAGCTATCTGTCACCTGCAGGAGTGATGTTGTTGCTACACCATATATTTTGCTGTGGAAAGTGTGGGGTGCTCTCCTCCCCTAAAACATAACCCACTTTCTGTGTCACCGAGTTTACTTTTTAGTGATGCCCCATCACTATGCCACTTACCAACTACCGTACATGATTGTTGCTCTGGAATACAGCCCGCAGGGTCACAGCCTGCAACTTGTACCTGCTAGTGCATCTCCCACGTCTGATGGCTCAACATCAGTCAGTCCCAGTGCTTCTACTGTGATCCATTTTTTCTTGCTACTTTGTTTCACTTGACCCCACAGCAGCAGTACACCCAAGGACCTGGAGCTTGGACCCAATCAACTGTGACCCAGTGACCCTATGCCTTTTAGGGGACATCTCCCCATCTTTCCCCGATGAGATAAGAAAGAAGACAGCAGAGAAGGTGTACTCAATTTATTTTCCATTAACACATCCTATAACATGTCAAAGAAGAAATTCCAGCTGCACCGAAATGTTAGCAACAATGGCCCATCATAATAGGTGATTTCAATCTCTATTCTCAGGTGGCCAGCCCTTGCGGTAAAGCAGGTACATCTTGCTTGCAGCTTTCTGTCTCCCCCTCCCAGGAGTTTGGGTCACACTCACTCACTGGTTTTCTGTAGCCCTCTCTCTTGCCTGCTTTCACTTTGTGCCTGCATCAGTTGACTCCCAGCTTCATCTTGCTTGCAGTTTTTCTGCGACTACTCCTTTGGCATCTGTTTAGCACCAGCAGAAGGACATTAACTTCCTTGCAAGACAAGGACCCTAGCTTGTGACCGTCTGGAGACAAGCTATGGTTGAAGGATCCAGATAGTTGCATATGAGTCTGGCTTGTGGCTTGTGCAGGCCTTTTGTTTATCCTTATCTAAAAACGTTTTATCTTTTAACATGTTTAATATAACAAGGCATAATAGAAACTTAACAATAACTGTAAGAAAATGCATCACTAGACTAACAGCAAAACATGCAATTAAGACCACACCATGAAAGGCTGACACTTTAAATTCTGTTACACTCTTCCACAAGTTACATTCACCAGCTTCAGCAAAGCACATCCCTCAGTTTCCACCATTTAAACACAATGAGGTTCACCCTTGGTAAACATTTCCTCCTAATCCCTTATACAGGTTGGTAATTGAGCCCTCTGAATGATAGCAGCACCATAACATGGAAATTAAATGATCTAAGCAGATAAGCAAAAGACCATCTTCAGTGACCCAGACAGATGCAATCATTGTTCTCTAAGGAGGCAGACCAGTCAGAGCAGAGTACAAGGCTCACACTTTGCACACTTGTCTGCTGCTTTAATGCACCATCCTTGCCAAGTGGCATCTCTAGACTGATAGCATTATAAGCAAGATGATGTATCATTCCGTACCACACACTGCAGTTTCCAGCAGAGCTAAATTGCTCCTTCTAGCTTTTTAACTCCTAGAATAGCCAACAGAAATAAACAAGAAAAACCACTAGAATAACGAGGTTAAACAGCAGAGGATCACTAACATACATACAGTGATCATTGTCTATTGGCTTGTGGCACAAAGCTTTTATGAAATCCTGCAGTTCTGCACTGTATACTTTTGGTACCAAAAGGGCAAACAGTCCATTGTGGGGTGAATGTGCTTTCTGATAATGTTGGTGGCTGTTTTACCCATATTTGCTATAGAGTTTCTCGCTGGGTGGAGGTATTTCCAAATGATATTCTTAGCTACTCTAACCACTCTCAGCAGAGAAATCCGGTCTGAGACAGTAAAGTCCCCATATCAGACAGAGATGTGTGTGGTCAATACACTCTCATTGCTGCCAAAAGTGCAGTCACACCGGTCCTCTCTTGACTAGATAGGAAGCATGTTGAGTCCAGGAGAGAGCATTTGTTACTTACACTCCCAAGAACTGTATGGTCCTAACTAACTCCACAGTGGAGCCATTGGTAGAGAGGGAAAGGTATGTCATGTTTCTTTTTAAAGTTGACAGTGATCTCCTTTTATTTTATCGACAATCAGGATCACGCTACAGTCCAAGTGTTGCTTGACCTCCTCTCTGTAAGCCATTTCATCATCACCAATGATAAGGCCAAGCATTGTTGTGTCATCCACAAATTTAATGATGTGGTTCATGCTGTTCTTGAAGCAACAGTCATGGGTCATCGGGGTGAAGAGTATTTGACTCAAGATGCCGCCTTGGGAACACCAGTGCTCAGAAGGATGGTATTTGATGCATTGTTTCCAACTAGGACTGACTGGAGTCTGTCAGTCAAGAAGTCTAATATCCAACTGAGGATGGGGTTTTCCTGACCCAATAGAGCAGGATTGTCCATGAGATGCTGTGGGATCATTGTACTGAAGTGGTTGCCCCTTTGGTGTTTGTCCATAATATGTCTGAACATTAGCCCCTCATGTTCACAGCCCCACCACTGATTAGACATCCAAGAGACCTGTCTGATTGAGAAAGGGAACACCTTTTATAACTCGGGCAGCTGGCACTATGATTGTGTTCAATTCTATTGCTGTCACTTCACCAGAAAAGGCTTGTGTGCCAAACAGTATTATAGTCTTTTGTGAATTAAGTGAAATCAGTTTTACTAGGCCATTAAACTGGTGGTGAGTGCATATGTTAAACAACATTGTAATATGCATTATTAATTGTTGATGCCCCACAGATGGCTGGTTCCTGCCTTACACCAGATGCTGCTGGAATAGGCACCAGTTCTCAAGACCATGAACTGAATTAAGTGGGCTGGAAACAAGACAGATGGATGGAGATAATATGAACTAGTTCATAGTAGTGCACATTACGAAGGTGCTGGTAATACTTAGATGTCTAGTTGCATTAATGATGATATGGGCATGTGTATAATAAACTGCTCTGTTTTATCTGGTAGTGTAAATTAAATTGCATTAGCTTGGATATGTTTTTGCTGTATAAAATTAAGACAGAGTTACTTGCCAATAGAGCCTTTGCAGTCTTAATTGTTTTAATCAAATTGGTTAAATAGTCAGTAAAGGGCAAAATGCCAAGAGTTTTGACTTAAAGGCACATCAACTCACACAATCCCTCTAAGCGTCCTACCATTCATATTATCTTGAGCAGGATCTGGTAAGGCAAGGAGAAGTTCAATAAAACCTACAGTTAGTGCCTTTTTATGGTCTGGCCTAGTGCAGGTCACACACAACGCAAAGCAGTTAGCTGTTGACACTTGGAACTATAGAACTAAAAAACATCAAACAAAATCATCAATCAATCAGTCTTCATTTTATATATTAGATTTGCAGAGAGCACACCATCACAAGATGTTTAATTTAGCAAACAAGGATGGGTTTCACGCTAACATAACATTATGAAACTTTTTTTTGGTGTTGCAAGCTTACATGGCAGTTGTAGATTATACATGGGAGTATGGCTTAGTCACATAGCCATCCCATTTCTCCCTGACTTGAGGGCAGTTGATACTGTTATGAGATGCATATACGAGGCCAACATGGACAAGTAGCACAGCAGTCTGGCTATAAGAGCCCTATCCACTTGACAAACCTAAGTTTAAAAGGATTTTGTTTAAAGCTTTTAATGTACCTGTGAAGTAATGATCTTGTCTTATTTGTAATCCAGGGAAGCCTTCTCCTCTATGGGATGTACCTGGCCGGTTTGACAAATCATGTGAGCTCTCCACCAGTGAACCAGTCTCTGACCATCATTTCCGGTGTTTGCACAATGACTATCTCAGCGGGACTGGTGATCCCAGTGGCACGGTTCTTTCACAATTGGCCCAATCTCATTTTCTGCTTGATCTCTGGAGGCATCTTCATTTGTACGCTCTGCATCAACTCATTTGTATTTATACCCCAGGTGCGTTCACCTTGCTTCACTGGCCCTGGGCCCATCTTGAGGCGTTGGGGTTGTTTTAATAATGTGTGGTTACAGTGCTTGCCATCTCAACAGCTGACCAAATGGAAGCAGTTTGAGGAGGAATCCAGCCAAACCCCGGGTCGGATGGCGAAATACTTCAGCAGCCCCAGTAGGAATGTCCACTCGATCTACAGTGAAGACGAGATGTTCTATCTTTTGGGAGAGAATAACTCCATGAAGCAACTACTCACTGAGGTGAGAAATGTGTAGCTCACAAGTTAAACCAGTGATTAGAAAGAACATGGATTGAATTGTTAAAAGTTTGGTGTTTTTCAAGTCAAAATTACAATACAGTAATCCCTCCTCCATCGCGGGGGTTGCGTTCCAGAGCCACCCGCGAAATAAGAAAATCCGCGAAGTAGAAACCATATGTTTATATGGTTATTTTTATATTGTCATGCTTGGGTCACAGATTTGCGCAGAAACACAGGAGGTTGTAGAGAGACAGGAATGTTATTCAAACACTGCAAACAAACATTTGTCTCTTTTTCAAAAGTTTAAACTGTGCTCCATGACAAGACAGAGATGACAGTTCCGTCTCACAATTAAAAGAATGCAAACATATCTTCCTCTTCAAAGGAAACAGAGAGGAAAGCAAACAAATCAATAGGGCTGTTTGCTTTTAAGTATGCGAAGCACCGCTGGTACAAAGCTGTTGAAGGCGGCAGCTCACACCCCCTCCATCAGGAGCAGGGAGAGAGAGAGAGAGAGAGAGACAGAGAAAAACAAAGTCAAAAATCAATACGTGCCCTTTGAGCTTTTAAGTATGCGAAGCACCGTGCAGCATGTCGCTTCACTAAGCAGCTGCACAGAAGGTAGCAACGTGAAGATAATCTTTCAGCATTTTTAGACGAGCGTCCGTATCGTCTAGGTGTGCGAACAGCCCCCCTGCTCACACCCCCTACGTCAGGATCAGAGAAAGGCAGCGCAAGAGAGAGAGAGAGAAAGTAAGTTGGGTTTCTTCTCAGCCATCTGCCAATAGCGTCCCTTGTATGAAATCAACTGGGCAAACCAACTGAGGAAGCATGTACCAGAAATTAAAAGACCCATTGTCCTCAGAAATCCGCGCACAAGCAAAAAATCCGCAATATATATTTAAATATGCTTACATATAAAATCCGCGATAGAGTGAAGCCGCGAAAGGCGAAGCGCGATATAGCGAGGGATCACTGTATTTGTTCATAATCATCTTATATATAAACATCTACGGGTGGAAGTGTGTGTGTCTGTCCACCGCCGAGGAAACAGAAAACTCGCTTAGCCCCTAATAACACAAGCGGGTCCAGCACATCAGCAAAATGAAACCTCAGAAGAAAGACCAAGTCGCTTAGCTGCTAATATCCGCAACCCGCTGCTAATACACAAGCGAGGCAAGCATGTCGGCAAAATGAAACCTCAGAAGAAAGACAAACTCTTAGCCGCTAACATTGGCAAAACGGTCTCCCTTTTCTTCCTGTCACTAATGCACAAGCGATGCAAGCACGTCGGCAAAACAAATCCTCCTGAGAGAGAGAGATGCCCAGAGTAGTTCCTTTCAATTAGCTGACATCTCTACATTTCAGTTTTTTTGTTTTTTTTTTCCCTGACGATTTCAATAGTTCCTAGGACCACGGACTTTTTACAGCACCAGTTTACACAGCTAGTAATGTATATTAATTTAGCAAATTAATTTGTGTTCTAAAGAGAAGCATTTTTTTTTGTAAATCTCAAAAAAAACTATGCCTGTTCTTGAATTCTAAAATGAGTTTCAAGTGGCCTGAACTTATAAAATGAAATAAAAAAATAAACTTGCAAAACCACCAATATGTAATGAAATCATTTGAGAAGACATCTGCCATCAAACCATAGTGACTATAGCAAAAAGGAGCAAATAAAACAAAACGCTTTGAGTAGTGTGAAAAAGCTTTATAAATGTAAAGAATTATTATTATTTGAAAATAAAAAAATAAAAAGTAAAACAGATGATGACAAAAGTACAAACAGTGGGTAACATGATAGAAACCTAAAATCTTCAAGGTGAACTAAACTGATGTAGGCCATGGCTGCCCACAAATACAATTACCTACCTAGTATACCTTCCTAAAACAACATACCCTCTCCACCTCTCTGGCCCTGCTTCCTCCCTCTTACTAGCTGAGCCCTTGTCACCAGCTGCCTCCTAACTTCAAGTTCAACTTCAAGGAGGATGAAGTCCTTTTAAATCATGGCCAACAGTTATGTTCAACACCCTCCAGTAAGTACTTCCAGGTGTTGTGTTTCAGCAACACCAAAAATGGAAAAAAAGGGTGAACAGGCTTCAAAATAACAGAAGAATCAGACCAGGACTGTTCTAGGTTTGGGTATCAGGAGCAGACCTTACCCCAAGCAGCATAGTTCCTACCTCAGATGGCAAACTTTCTGACTTGTACAAGCCTAAAATGGGGCTGGGGCTTTAAAGTTCAAAATATGCACAAAAGTCTGTTGGGGGAAATAATGAATTTAAGCATCTGGCATTAAGGACAAAAGCAAAAGGCAGGGAAGAAATGACAACAATAAGACAAAAGAGTTTGCCTAAAAAAGCAAACACAACCAGCCTAAAATTCAAAGAGAAACTCCAGAAAACCAAAGTAAAGGTTCACCATAACCAAAAATCCAAACAGTACTTAGAATAATAACCCTTAACTTAACAAACTTAAAAAGTTTCTTGAGGAATCAGGCTCTTGACCAGAATAAATAGATTGTTTTAAATAGAAATGTTTCTCTTGTGAAGACACATTTAAAAAAAAAAAGAATTTGGGAGTAAATTATGTTATTGAATGGTACAGCAGTGCAATCATAAGTGCTGCAGTCTCGCTGATTCAGGGTCCTGGATTTGATTTCCATGCCTGGTTGTTGTTTCTGTATCTTTGTGCCTTTTTCTCCAGGTACTCTGCTTTCCTTCCAAATCTCAAAGACGTGCATGTGGTTTATTTGATGATTCAAATTTGGCCTGTGTATGTGCATGGAACCTGCAATGGAATACTGTCTCATTCTGGGATGTTTCACTTACTGCTTCTGGGATAGGCTGTAGCCTCCTGTGAACCTGTAGTCGGATTAAGAGGGTATAGTATGGTGTTGTATACTAGGTTCATGCCAAGATGGACTTCAACCCTCAATTTGGTTTAGGAATGATACTTTTTGTATGCATACATAACATTTCTTGGCAGATGTTAATGCTTTGCATTATCATATACTGAATGTCCCCTAGTCACACTTGCTTGCAGTTTCTACTTTTTGTAATTTCACTCACACCTATCTTCAGGTCTTAGATGTTTAATTGAAAACAAAAGTTAATCTGCAGCACTTCAGACATACAGTGTTAAGACACAGTGACCAATTTTACTTGACCTTTGTTTTGTTTGGATATTAACTTGAATCTCTTGTTCACAGAAAGATGCTGTCATTGAAAGCCTTCAAGAGCAAGTGAACAATGCCAAGGAGAAGCTTATGAAGCTGATGTCTATGCAGAGAAATGATGATGGCACAGAAGATGTGATTGTTCCCATTAATTTCAGCCCAGATTCTGTCACTGTTGCACAAACAGAATCTTCAAATGTCCAGGGGAACCCAGATGGAGCAAGTATTACAGCTTTTGACCAACACAGCCATCTAGCAAAAGGGTATCCACCAGTCAATCAACTAGAACATATCTCCTTATCCCCAAAAAATGAGCATGACATTTCAAGGTGCAGCTCAAGACAGGTCCCTCTCAGTGCACCTTCAAGCATCCCAGATCTAGTTACTTTACAGGCAGCAACTGTTTCCTTATCCCCCACCCTGCAAACAACCAGAAATGAGATGTTAGCCAGCCCAACAATGTCACCCATCCATAGGTCTACATTGGATGCAATACTGGCAAGTTCTACCTGCCTAAAAGACCAATCGGCATCCAAGACACACAATTATGTCAGTAGTGACAAACTTCAAGAGATTTTGCAAGATCTTAGTGTTGATGCTGTTGGCTTGCTAAAATCACCAGATGGGAGAAGAAAGATTGCAAACCATATGCAAGAGAGACCATCTGCAATCGCGCAAAAAGGTTTGCAACAATATGCAAAAAGTATTTCTCCATACATGATGAGAAAAAGACGCCCTCCATTTCATGGAATGAAGGGAGTGTCTTCGCCATATTATTTCCCTGGGTCCTTACCTCCACATCTGGGGACCAACCAAGAAAGCAGTGAAAACCACGCAGAGCAGAACAGTGAAGATCTGCTTATTCCACCCAATGCTACATTGCAGGAATGCCTGCCCACTAATAATGTCATAAGAAGGCCATTCTCACCACAGGATATGGAGACAGGCGCACTGAGCACAAATCTAATGGAGCCACACAATTTCATCACACTCACTGACACCTGCCATGCCCGCAAATGCAGAAACAAGCCATTCTCCAAATTGCACTCCAAAATGACAGCCTTTGAGGTATCAAAATGTGAAGAGCAAAAGATGCATGATGCCTATGATTATTCTGACTCAGATTCAAGCAGCTCTGATGAAAATTACTGTTATTATCACAGGCCATACTGTGAAGCGTGTTTCCAGGGACCTTATGAGTCTTCTGACAGTTGCACATCAGGAATATCGGACAGTGAGAGTGAAGGCCATCAGCTGCGGCCCTCCAGTGTTTACATGAAGGCCCATCCTGTTGTGAACTTCAAAGATGATTTGAAGCCAACCTTTGTATAAAAACACTTAATAGGAGATCCGTCTTAACAATTAAAAGAGTGATAAATGTGTTATTTAATATCTTCTTAAATTGTAGGATGAAAAAAAGTTGTGTATTTTTAAGAAAGGCTGGACTTCAACCATTTCACCCATCCACTAGCCCATACATTTGTTTCATTCTGGTTGTGAAGCATCTAATAATCGCCTGTCTTTTGATTTATTTATATTTCATTTAATCCATTCATGTATCGATCAATGTATCATCCATCCATCTGTCCATTTCAACCCTTCTATTAGTCTCCATTCCACCTGCCTTAAAGTTGATTCATCTATCATTACTTTCATCTATCTATTAATCAATTAACTCATCCATTTATCTTATTCATATCGACAGTCCCCATTATATCCAAGTCTGCTTTATTCATTTATCAGCTGTTCCAACCATTCATTGATTAATGAAACATCCATCCATGCATCTCCCATGCACCCAGTTCCATTCATTAATTACTGTTTCTGTCCAGTTAATGAATCATCCACCTATCAATGATGTCGTCTATCCACCAATTCATTCAATCTCCAACCTATGAACTGATTCATCCATTGGTCTTTATTTTAGTGCCTCCTTTAAAGAACTACTCCATCCGAAAATGATTTTTTTATGTTACTTACCCCTTGTAGTTTATAGTGATGGTCAAGAAAAAAAAATAATCTCTTGTCTTCATGCAGAACAGAGATAAAAAGTTTGTTATAACAGGTGTCTATAATGACCAATGCTAAGAAACAGCAAATACTATCGAAAAATGTCCAAGAAAAAATCTTATGTTACTGTACTTGCATAACTTTTATTAAAATACTGTTAAATAAATAATTTATGGAAAACGCTGTCATGAACGAAAATGAAGTGTACTCAGACGGGAATGAGCATTTGAATTGTACACCTGCCTCATGTCATTACATTTACATTCATATCCACCACCGAAGAATCTCTGGATTATTTAGTGGCGGTCTGTGAAACTGCACAGATGAATTGACCTTCTGCTAATTTAAATCATCTTGGATATGCACAAGTACAAGGCGTATTCTCTTCCTGGTAATGTTTTCACCCGCTTTTCTTTAACTTTTAATCTTTAGTTTCACAAGGTCACACTTTTCATTGATATGATGTGAAGCGCAATTTTAGTCAATGAATAAGCTGTTACTGCGCTGGGCTCCTGACCAATGGATGGGGCACAGAGGTGGGTCTTCAATTCAAATACTTAGGCCTTTAGAGTGCATTCCATTTTTTGTTCAAGAGAGCATCTTCATGAGTAGTTTAATTTAACAATATTTTATTAAGAAAAGATGTGTTTAGGACATATGTGAGCTTACATTTTAACGACGTGACATGTGGATTATGAGAAACAAGTAATATTTGTTGTTGTTTAGCATTGGTCATTATAGATTATATCAGAAACTTTGTTGTCTTTGTTCTACATGAAAACATGTCATTAAAGTTGGTTTTGGCCCAAACTTAAAACTTCATGGTGAAAGTAAAATATGAAAAAAAAAGTATTCCTTTCACCTGTTAATCTTTTCAGCTGTCCATTTGTGAGCGCCTCAATCAATGTACTTTAATTTTTGTAGAAATCTTCTTGATGGATAGACTCTGACTGTAATACAGTAAACCATGTAGCAAAAACAAATATCTAAATATTTGGGTTAGTTCAGCTAAGCCTAGCAGAATGGTCTTTGAAATAAACAAACATACAGTACATCATTATGTTCCACATATCATGGTCTGCTGAAGCAAAAACACTAGTGATGGAAAAAAAAAGGGCTACATCACTATCCAATTTAAAACTCAAGAGAGGAGAATTTTTTTAAGAAAAAGTTTTAAAAAATTTATAAAAATTGAAATGCTCCCTAAAATCAATTTAATATGTTAAACTCACAGTATACAAGCAGCAGTCACAGAAAACACAGGTAATGGTTTAATTTCTTATTGTCTTTGTCAGGAAAAGAGCTGAATAAAATGTATCCAAATTGACGTGAAGAGTTTATTAAAAAAACAGCCTGGGTGTTGTACTGTCATAGTGATTAGCATTGTTGACTTAATGATACTGGGATTCAAATTTTTTAAAGACTGTCTAGATATCCAGCTGAAACTAGAAAGCTTTGGCTTGATAGGATACAGAGTAGATAACTGATGGCTGCAATGGCCAGCCGGACACTCCGCAGTCACTTGGATCCTGTGATGGAACCTTGTGCCTGTTTCTGCTTTGTGCTACATCACTTATTTGATAAGCTGAGAGCCACTTGATGAATTTGTGCTGGTGTGAGTGATTGGCATTATTTAATTTAAGCCAGCATTGGCTCATCAGGAATGAATTGCGTTATAGGAAGCTTTTCAGAAGAAATGTTCCAACTCCAGTAGCAGACTGGTGAAGCAGGTAAGTTTACTGGCTCACAGCTTCACGGACTTTGGTTTTTCTCTAGGAAATGGTATTACTTTGCACATTCCAAAAGCATGCAGGTTACATAGATGGGTGATTAAATGTTGTCCCAGTGTGATTGAGTGTCGCTTGAGATGACCAGGCAAGAGCAACCCTGGACATGGTGCCAAGACCATGAGATGAATTAAATGGGTTTCAGTAAACAAATGGTTTGCACTGGTTGTGTTTGTTTTGTGTTAATTTGTCCAGTTAATATTTCATTTTTGAAATTACTCCTAATCTTGACTCACACAATGTACTGGCTCATGTAAAGAAGAGGATATGTTTTATTGTGTAATAAATATTTAAGGAAAATGGAAAAAATTGAAGCATCTTGTTTCTTAATGTACTTTTTCCTTAACGATTGATATTTAGGCAGTCATGCAAACCTTGAACACCCTAGAAATGTTTATTTCTCTCTACAGACTGCTAAGTCCTTGTAGTTCTACAACAGACTTGCTCAGACAGCTCCTTGCACTTCATGGTGGGCTTTCTTTTCTAATGCACACTGTCTGAGATGATAGCTTATATACAATGCATATATTGTTCTGAATTCTTCACAGGTGGTGAAATTTCCAAAAATTGAAATTAGGTTCACATGGAAATGGTTTGCTTCTGACCTGGATTAGTAGTATCACTTATTATTAGTATTAGTAGTATAGTTTAAAAGGTGAATATGTATTAAATAAAACATTTCTCTTTATATACATCATTACATACAGTGTCTGTTCCTTGGGGGTCAAATTGAAAAAAGTGAAAAGAGTTGAAGGGGTACAGAAACTTACTTGCTCTTGACTTACACCTTCAGCCAGTAACACATGTACCCTCATCAGAGATCCACTTTTCCTTGTGCCTCTTCTGATCATTTTATAATATATCTCAGCTGCCAACAGGAAGAAACCACCAGTATGGACCAAATGCAGGAAGTGCCCATACAGTATATGTGCTGCCAGTCCTTGAGCTTCAGTTCTCACTAACAGAAGAAGAAATTCACAATACCTTAAATAAGCAGAGTCACCCATGGTCCCCCTACTATTTTAAAGTCTTATTATGTGTCTTTACAATACAACAACATTTATCATGAAATTTGGGGGCTATTTTTGTCAAATATTTTATGGGAATAAGAGATATTCTTCTTTTTCTTTCAGCTGCTCACGTCAGGGGTCACCATAGCAGATCATCTTTTTCCATATCTTCCTGTCATCTGCATCTTGCTCTGTTTCACCCATCACCTGCATGTCCTCCCTCACCACATCCATAAATCTCCTCTTAGACCTTCCTTTTTTTCATTTTAACTGGCAGCTCTATCCTTAGCATCCTTTTCCCAATATACCCAGCATCTCTCCTCTGCACATGTCCAAATCAACGCAATCTCGCCTCTCTGACTTTGTCTTCAAACCATCCAACCTGAGCTGACCCTCTAATGTACTCATTTCTAATCCTATCCATCCTCATCACACCCATTGCAAATCTTGGCATCATTAACTCTGCCACCTCCAGCTCTGTCTCCTGCTTTCTGGTCAGTGCCACCATCTCCAACCCATATAATATAGCTGGTCTCACTACCATCCTGTAAATCTTCCCTTTCACTCTTGCTGATATCCGTCTGTCACAAATTACTCCTGACACTCTTCTCCTCCCATTCCACCCTGCCTGCACTATCTTTTTCACCTCTCTTCCACAATCCCCATTACTCTGTACTGTTGATCCCAAGTATTTAAACTCATCCATCTTCACCAATTCTACTCCCTGCATCCTCACCATTCCACTGACCTCCCTCTCATTCACACACATGTATTCTGTCTTGTTCCTACTGACCTTCATTCATCTCCTCTCTACAGCATATCTCCACCTCTCCATGGTTATCTCAGCCTGCTCACTACTCTCGCTACAGATCACAATGTCATCATCCATCCATCCATCCATTGTCCAACCCGCTGAATCCGAACACAGGGTCACGGGGGGTCTGCTGGAGCCAATCCCAGCCAACACAGGGCACAAGGCAGGAACCAATCCCGGGCAGGGTGCCAACCCACCGCAGGACATACACAAACACACCCACACACCAAGCACACACTAGGGCCAATTTAGAATCGCCAATCCACCTAACCTGCATGTCTCTGGACTGTGGGAGGAAACCGGAGCGCCCGGAGGAAACCCAAGCAGACACGGGGAGAACATGCAAACTCCACGCAGGGAGGACCCAGGAAGCATGCCGCCCACAATGTCATCAGCAAACATCATAGTCCACAGGGACTCCTGTCTAATCTCATCTGTCAACCTGTCCATCACCATTGCAATAAGAAAGGGCTCAGAGCCAATCCCTGATGTAATCTCACATCCACCTTGAATGCATCCATTACTCCTACCGCAGACCTCACCACAGTCACACTTCCCTCGTACATATCTTGTACAACTTACATACTTCTCTGCCACTCCCGACTTCCTCATACAATACCACTTGAGGCACCCTGTCACATGCTTTCTCCAGGTCCACAAAGACACAATGCAACTCCATCTGATCTTCTCTATACTTCTCCATCATCACCCTCACAGCAAACATCACATCTGTAGTGCTCTTTCTTGGCATGAAACCACACCGCTGATTACTGATCATCACCTCTCTTCTTAACCTAGTTTCCACTACTCTTTTCCATAACTTCATAGTGTGGTTCATCAATTTTATCCCTCTGTAGTTCCTACAGCTCTACACATTCCCTTTTTGGGAATAAGAGATACAAAGCAAAAATAAAAGAATTTTCTGAACCTAACTCTGGGTTGGAGCTTATCCCAGTTACCTTAGGAGCAAGTAGCGGGACGGTAGACTATCGCAATAGGGCAGTTTAAAATGTTCCCATTGATCTAACCTGGATATCTTTGCAACATCCAGTGTCCTACAATGGTCCAAAGAAAAACCCATGCAAACACAAGGAGAACATACACATTCACTCAGACATGGATTTGAGCCTAAGCAACTATATCTAGTATAATTAAATTTTACCATCTAATGGCCTTGTATATTTGCTTTGTAATGCCACATGATTCTGAATTGGTATAAATGGGTTTTTAAAAGTAAATGAATAAAAATAAAGATGCAATATGTTATATTTATCTAAGGGTCTTATTTGTAGACTTCTTTTATGCTTTTAACACCATCCAGCACCATACAATTTAACAGTGGGGCTGAATGACTTTTTAACAGACAGGACTCAAAGAGTGAGCGTCAGTGGTCGTCTGTCTGCTGTGCTCTCCGCATCAATGGGGTCTTCTCAGGGCTGTGATCTTTTAACAAATTTGTACATCCTCTACACTAATGGTTGTCACGTTAAATTTTTAAGCAGGCTCATCTTAAAACCTGATGATGACATAGTGATTGCAAGTCAACTGAATGTCCAGAAGTAGATGATTTTTTTAAATTGTATGATTAGTCTTTTCTACACCGTAATGTTAAAAAACAAAGGAGATAACAATTGATTTTTAAATGAAGACCTTTCTTCCAACGATCACAAAAGACCAAGCAGTGGAAATTGTTGACAGTTATAAACATCTGGAGACAATCATAGACTCAAAACTGACGTTTAATGAAAACACAGAAGTCATCTGCAAAAAGGGACAGCAGCGCCCCTACTGTTTAAGGAAGCGGAAGACTTTTTACAGTGAGTTCTATCATTATGTCACTCTGTAAATCTTGTATTGGGTCTATCTTTACTGTCCTTGTTTGGGTATCTTAATGACAGCATCAGAAAGAATAGATTAAACTGTAAAACAGAGCAGTAAAACAACAAAGTCTCAAATGACCAGTTTAACAAGCATGAAGTATTATGGAAAGCTGATAGTATTCTGTCAGACAGGACTCAGCCTCTACATTCTCAATTTCAGTTGTTGCCATCAGGACACAGGTTCTAGGTTGAAGGTTCCAAGGATAAAAAAAAACAACTGGTTGAAATACTCTTCCCTTCCAACTATTAATCTTCTACATAATTTCAATTGTAACAAAAATCCACAGGCTTAAATCATAGGAAGAATGGTTTGCTGTTGCATCAATTACTGGTCAAGCCTAAATGCTGGTTTAATTTTTATGTGTAATACAAAGTACTGTGCAAAAGTTTTAGGCAGGTGTGAAAAAATGCTGTAAACAAAGAATGCTTTCAGAAATATAAATAATGATTGTTTATTGTTATCAATTTACAAAATGCAAAGGAGCGAACAAAAGAAAAATCTAAATCGAATCAATATTTGGTGTTACTACCTTTTGCCTTCAAACCAGCATCAATTCTTATAGATACACTTGCACAAAGTCAGGGATTTTATAGGATTATAGTCAGGTGTATGATCAACCAGTTATACCAAACAGGTGCTAATGATCATCAATGTCACACGTAGGTTGAAACACAGTCATTACCTGAAACAGAAACAGCTGTGTAGGAGGCTTAAAACTGGGTGAGGAACAGCCAAACTCTGCTACCAAGGTGAAGTTGTGGAAGACAGTTTCATGTCATGGCAAGATTGAGCACAGCAACAAGACACAACAACATTTATTTATATAGCACATTTTCATACAAAAAAGTAG
Source organism: Erpetoichthys calabaricus (assembly GCF_900747795.2). NCBI lineage: Eukaryota > Metazoa > Chordata > Cladistia > Polypteriformes > Polypteridae > Erpetoichthys > Erpetoichthys calabaricus. Next base: position 268,974,104 of record NC_041397.2, on the reverse strand, counting down.
CTCAAAGTGCTTTACATAATGAAGAAAAGAAAAATAAAAGACACCATAAGAAATTAAAATAAGACAACATTAGTCAACATAGAATAAGAGTAAGGTCCGATGGCCAGGGAGGACAGAAAAACCAAAAAAAAAACTCCAGACGGCTGGAGAAAAAAATAAAATCTGCCGGGGTTCCAAGCCACGAGACCGCCCAGTCCCCTCTGGGCATTCTACCTAACAAAAATGAAATAGTCCTCTTTGCATTTAGAGTTCTCACAGAAGGACTTGATGATGATGGTCATACAGACTTCTGGCTTTTAATCCATCAATGTTGGAACATCACGGTGCTTTGAGTAGATGGTGGTGGCGCAAGCCACCACCAAAAGGAAACCGGAAAAAGAAACAGAAGAGAGAGTAGGGGTTAGTACGGATTTTAGAGCCACCATGAATAGTTATTATAATGAATTGGATATACAGAGTATCAGGATTAAATTAAAGTGAAGTTATGAGAAGGCCATGTTAAAGTAATGTGTTTTCAGCAGTTTTTTAAAGTGCTCCACTGTATTAGCCTGGCGAATTCCTATTGGCAGGCTATTCCAGATTTTAGGTGCATAACAGCAGAAGGCCACCTCACCACTTCTTTTAAGTGTTGCTTTTGGAATTCTAAGGAGACACTCATTTGAGGATCTAAGGTTACGATTTGGAAAATAAGGTGTCAGACATTCCAGTATATAAAATGGAGCGAGATTATTTAAGGCTTTATAAACCATAAGCAGAATTTTAAAGTCAATCCTGAATGACACAGGTAACCAGTGTAGTGACAACAAAACTGGAAAAATGTGCTCGGATTTTCTTTTCCTAGTTAGGATTCTAGCAGCTGCATTCTGCACTAGTTGCAAACAATTTATGTCTTTTTTGGGTAGTCCTGAGAGGAGTGCATTACAGTTATCTAGTCGACTGAAAACAAAAGCGTGAACTAATTTCTCAGCATCTTTCAGTGATATAAGAGGCCTAACTTTTGTTATGTTTCTTAAGTGAAAAAATGCTGTCCTAGTGGTCTGATGAATATGCGATTTAAAATTCAGATTACAGTCAACAGTTACCCCTAAGCTTTTTACCTCCGTCTTGACTTTTAATCTTAATGCATCCAGTTTGTTTCTAATAGCCTCATTGTATCCATTATTGCCAATCACTAAAATTTCAGTTTTCTCTTTATTTAGCTTTAGAAAATTACTATTCATCCATTCAGAAATACAAGTAAGACATTGCGTTAGTGAATCAAGAGAATCGGGGTCATCAGGTGCTATTGATAGGTACAGCTGTGTGTCATCAGCATAGCTGTGGTAGCTCACGTTGTGCCCTGAGATAATCTGACCTAACGGATGCATGTAGATTGAGAAAAGCAGCGGACCCAGGATAGAGCCTTGTGGAACACCATATATCATGTGCCTTTGAGTTGTAATTACCACAACTAACAAAGAATTTTCTCCCTGCTAGGTAGGATTCAAACCAATTTAAGACACTGCCAGAGAGGCCCGCCCATTGACTAAGGCGATTTCTAAGAATATTGTGATCAATGGTGTCAAATGCGGCACTCAGATCTAGGAGGATGAGAACAGATAAATGGCCTCTGTCTGCATTTACCCGCAAGTCATTTACTACTTTAACGAGTGCAGTTTCTGTGCTGTGATTTGTTCTAAAAACCTGACTGAAATTTATCAAGAATAGCATGTTTATTGAGGTGCTCATTTAACTGCATGATGACTGCCTTCTCTAGAATTTTACTTAAGAAAGACAGGTTAGAGATGGGTCTAAAATTTTCAAGAGCAGAGGGGTCAAGATTATTTTTCTTAAGTAGGGGTTTTAACTACAGCAGTCTTAAGACAGTCTGGGAAGACCCCCGTATCTAATGACGAATTTACTATGTCAAGAATATTATCAATTAGCACGCCCGATACTTCTTTGAAAAAACTTGTTGGTATTGGGTCAAGGACCGCAGGTGGAGGGTCTCAGTTGAGAAATTATTTTATGTAAATCAGGTAAATCTATCCTGGTGAAAGAATTTAATTTGTTTGTAACGGAGTACTGGGGTTTAGGAGGATCCTCAGTGTTGGGGAGATATACTATGTTATTTCTAATATCATTAATTTTTTGATTGAAAAATACAGCAATAGCCTCACAGGTTTTACTGGAAGTATTTTGGAGGCATTCCTTTGAGTTACCTGGGTTTAACAGACAATCAATCGTCGAGAATAAGACTCTGGGATTACTAGCATTGTTATTTATAATCTTAGAGAAATAGCAGCGCCTCTCAAGACGGACTGTGTTATTGTATTCTGTTATTTTAACCTTCAATATTTCATAGTGGATAGTTAGTTTAGTTTTCCTCCATTTACGCTCAGCTCTACGGCATGTTCTCTTTAGATCAGACACTTTTTGGGTCTTCCATGGTATAACAATGCTAGAAGATTTTTTAACTGTCTTTTCAGGTGCAACTATGTCAACAGCTGCTCTCACTTTAGTATTAAATCTTTCCACCTTACTATTTACATTATCCTCACTATTAAACTTGGCACTATAAACAGACTGATTTCTTAGAATGTTTGTAAGTTTAAAAGCTGCTGATGAGTCAAAGAAGCGTTTTTTAATAATATGCTTCTCATGAATATTTTTTATCAGTATTTCTACATTAAATAATAGAAGAAAATGGTCTGATAGACCCGTATCAATGACCTGCCTTACATCAACTTTTAGTCCTTTAGTAATTACTAAGTCTAACATATGACCTGCTTTATGTGTAGGCTGATTAACGAGCTGTCTCAAATCAAAAGAGTCCAGGAGGTTCATGAATTCTTTTACTTTTTGGTCACACTGATTATCTATATGAAGGTTAAAGTCACCAACTATTAAGAGCGTGTCATAGTTCGTAATTAAAATTGACATTAAGTGAGAGAATTACTCAAAGAAAGACGTGTTGAGGTCTATACATGGATAATACTAGAACGTGAGAATCTCCATGAATAACAACGGCGAGATACTCAAAGAACTTGAATTTACCAAAACTGACATCTTTACACTTTAACCTGCTTGAGTAAATGTTTGCCAAGCCGCCGCCTCTTTTTCCTTGGCGATCCGAACGAGTAAAACTGTAATTCGGAGGCGCAGATTCGATTAGAACAGCTGCGCCATCTGAGCTAAGCCACGTTTCACAGTGCAATAAAATCAATTTTTCTATCACTAATAAGATCGTTGATAAAAAACGTCTTGATAAAAAACGTCTTGTTAGTTAAAGCTCTAACATTTAATAGTGCCATATTTAATGTTTCGGAGGGGCTGAGATGAATACTATGTGCTGTGGCGGACAGCTGGGTCCCATGCCCAGCAGGGATGCCCCTGCTGCTTATGTTCCGGGGGAGCAGCCATGGACAGCTCAGTACCTCCCCCGGGTCGCTTGGTGGCAGCCTCCCTGGCCAACGGTGATTCCCCAACCTCCTGCAGGGCTCCATGGGAGATGGAGTCCTCCACAGCCTGGTTGGGGCCCAGGGTGGCCGCTAGGGGTGGCTGTTTAGTTTCAACAGTCTGGCTAGACGAATCTTTGGCCCCACCCGGAAGTGAAATTAGGACCAGGTGGTCAAGCACCTGGAACGCTTCCGGGTGGGCTATAAAAAGGGTCAGCCACCACCACTTGAAGAGCCAGGGTCGGGAGGAGGAGGAGGAGGACTACGCTTGTGGAGGAGTGGTGGTAAAAAGGTTGTTGCTGTGTTTGCTGTGCTTTATAGTGCTTGTGGACTGTGTATTGCCTGTGGGTCACGGGGAAGACGTACGCCCACAGGTGAAGAAAAAATAAAGTCTTTGTGCATTTCATACGTGCCTCCGTGTCTATCTGTGCCGGGTCGGGTGCCTATATAGCGCCTTTGTTACAGTGCGTTATTGATATTTGGAACAGAAACTAAGTTATTTTTGTTACCGTCGCTCTGCGTGTATTTTTTATTTAATCTATAGTCTGTTTTTATAGTTTTAATACGTTGTTCATCTAAAGTAGTAATTGTAATTAAATTATTGGTGTTTATGCCGTATTGCCTAGATTTTCTACGTGTATTGAGATTGGTTACTAGGGTATTAATGTTGGGCACTTTTACGGAAGATTTTGTTAAGCAATTATTATGTCCTATTACAGCAGTAGCATTACAGAAGGGGTTAAGAGTAGAAACAGATAGTCAAGACAAATGAATTACCTTAGCGATGTTTTCGGAGAGGACCCAGGCGCCGAATCTATTCAGATGCAGGCCATCCCGCTTGAAGAAATGCGGCTTTTCCCAAAAGAGGTCCCAGTTGTCGATGAACCCGACGTCTTGGTTCTCGCAGAAGCCTTTCAGCCAGTTGTTTAATCCTACCAGATGACTGTAGTATTCATTTGATCGTCTGAAGAGAGATAGTGGACCCGAAATGAAGATCTTTGCCGATGGGGTCCTCTCCTTCATGTCTTTAATTAGTGCTGCAAAGTCAGCCTTGAGAATTTCCGACTGTCGGTGCCTGACATTGTTCACGCTGGCGTGTAACACAACGGATCCAACTGCCCTCTTCTTGTGCTTCTCGTAGATTGTCGGCGCATGTCTCGTCACATCTCGGACACGAGCACCGGGAAAACAAGCTGTTAATCTAGCAGAATTTTTTTCAACTTAAGGGTGAATTACGTACTTGAGAACACCAGTGTAAGCTAAGAGAAAGTGCATTTAGGACTGAAATCAGGAAGCACTTCTTTATGCAGTTCTGGGAATCTGGAACAAACTTCAGAGCAAGATTATGATAGTTAATGAAAACTAATATAAAAACTGAAACTATTAATAAAAAAAACATTTTAGTAAACTGAAATAAAATAATTAACAAAACCGAAATTGAAAACTAAAACTAAATAAAACTATTAAAGTAGGTGGAAGGGCTAACTGAAATAAAATAATTTACTAAAAATATTTTTACTTTTAATTTTTTAATAAATATTCTTGCTGTTAGTCTTTAACCCTTGGAACTTTTAACTCTAAAACAGAAAGTCATCCACCACGAGTCACCCGCATATATTCATCCAGTGAACAGAGGCTGGTGATGGAGGGCGGGAGTTCACACAGCATTTGCGGTGACAGAGCGAGCTGACTAAGGGCGCGTAAAGGGTGTGAAATAGAAAGCGATTTACTGTGTGATAACAGCGACAGTTCTTCAGAAGCTGATAGTGATAGCATGATAGGTTCTGGTTCAAGTGTTAATGAAGCATACCAAGGGGACATTTTTGCTTTGAATGTTCTTGGTAGCTTTCAAACCTGCCATTCACTGGATTTCCGGGGTGCTAGAGAGAAGTATTAGATACAGATAATCCCTTACAGAATTTCAGTCTGTTAATTAATGATGGCACGTGAGCTGTAATCCTGACTGAGCCAAAGATATAGTATGTACACAGCAACTATTAAACAGCACAGACACTAAGCCAAATTCCAGGCTACATATGAATCTGACATCCATTATGATGTGCTGCCACATTTCTTTGCGATTCTTGTATATTAACATGTAATTCAAACTCCAGGAATGTGCTAGTCAACAAAACCTTTACCGTATGGACATAAAAATCACGAGTGAGTAATGTTTCAGTTTATTTCTCAGGTGTCTGCGTTTTGTTGACAATAGTTCACTTGCCACTTTGCGCACTTTTTTGAAAATAAAACGGCACTGACCAGGAGACTGACAAGGTCAACATACAAGATCAGCATATTGTTGCTGACCAATCACTTTTTGCTTTTAAAAGGTCATTTAACAATGTCTCTACTGAAATAAAGGTAGGTAAGAAGGTTAGAGTCTGCCAACTTGTGAAAAACTAAACATACTAATGTGTTTTTGTATTTATTCTATACAGTATTTATTAATTTATCTTTTTTTAGTTTACTTTCACAGCTCAAAATACCGGATATTGTGAAAGTAATCCAGTAGCAAAATTATGCTTTAAAATATTTGTCCCCTTTTTTTCAAGTTTTCTCTTTCTCAGAATAGAAAGTTCCATCCATCCATCCATTTTCCAACCCACTGAATCCAAACACAGGGTCATGGGGATCTGCAGGGCACAAGGCAGGAACAAGTCCCGGGCAGGGCACACACACACGGAACAATTTAGGATCGCCAATGCACCTAACCTGCATGTCTTTGGACTGTGAGAGGAAACCGGAGCACCCAGAGGAAACCCATGCAGACACGGGGAGAACATGCAAACTCCACGCAGGGAGGACCCGGGAAGCGATCCCAGGTCTCCTTACTGTGAGGCAGCAGCGCTACCACTGCGTCACTCTGTGCTGTAGACATTCAGAGTAAAAAAAACCTTCATATCTTAAAATTCACATAAATTGCATTACAAATTGGCCCATTCAGGGCAACAAAAGGAAAAGATGAAAAATGACAACAGTCAGTGCACATTTGTTCAGCACAAATGACATAGAAAATATTTTAAAAATTATAAAATTGTATAAAATTGTTCATATTCATTATCTGGTTTTGATTATGCTTGTTTTATCAGACAAAAATAAAACCAGATAGTAAGCGATGTGGTGTCGTAAGCTTCCACTAACATTAAACTCATATTATATCCAAAATTGTTAAGTGTACAATTGTATCTGAATGTGACACAAACCTAAACTCCATAGCAGCTCTTTAACTATACCAGGGGTCCCCAACTCCAGTCCTGGAGGGCCCCAGTGGCTGCATGTTTTCATTCTAACCCTCTTCTTAATTAGTGACCTGTTTTTGGTGCTAATTAACTTAATTTGAATTCATTTTTAATCGATTTTCTCTTGAAGACTAAGCCCCCTTAATTGTTTCTTTTTCCTTAATTAGCAGCCAAACAATAATAAGTTACAAAATAAACCAAAACATGACCAGCAAACTGTGTCCATCATACAATATCTGAAAATAAAGAAAGGTGTAGGTCAAGAATGGTAATCTGCTCAGGTCCACGAAACATTTTACCAGTGGTCTTAGGAAACAGAAAATCAGCAATTTCAGAAATGTCTGCTATTGCACAATGAGAGCAGCAACAAGCCATGGATTTAAAAAAACAGGTTTAATTAACAACAAGAATCTGCGCCTAATTAAGCAACCGGTTGGAGTGAAATTGGATGGAGTTTGAGGCCCTGACTTAGTTGGTCTTCTGTTGGTTCACTCATTTCACATTTCATTTCTGTTTGGGCGCCATTTAAGGAAAGAAATGAAGCAATTCAGAGGTTGATGAAAAAATTCAGGGAAACAAATCTTAAAAAACAAGTCCATTAAAATTAATTCAGAAGAAGTTAATTAGCAGCAAAAAACGGGTCACTAATTAAGAAAAAGGTTAGAATGAAAACCTGCAGCCACTGGGGCCCTCCAGGACTGGAGTTGGGGACACCTGAACTATACCATAATTACTAAAACTAAAACTGAAACTAATAGATATAAAAACAAAATAGAAATGTCTTTGCGAAATAAAAACAAAATTGAAACTAAATATACATGATGAAGGAAAACTAAAAGTGAACTGCATTTCCAAGTAAGGTTAGAAAAAATATAAAATAAAAACTAATATAAAAAGGCAAAGCTTCAGAGACAAGTAGTTGAAGCAGAAATCCTGACAACCTTTAGAGCACAGGTGTCGAACTCTGGTTCTGGAGGGCCGCAGTGGCTGCAGGTTTTCATTCCATCCTTCTTCTTCATTTGTGACATGTTTTTGCTGCTAATTAACTTCTCTTTTTCCTTAATTAGCAGCCAAACAATAATGAGACACAAAACAAGCCACCACATGACCAGCTCACCTGTGCCCAGCACATAATATCTGAAAATAACAAAAGGTGAAGGTCTCAGTAAGGTTGATCTCTCAGGTCACCAAAACATTTTGACCATGTTCTTAGAAAAAACAGAAAATCAACAGTTTTAGAAATGTCTGCCGTGGCAGAATGAGAGTAGCAACAAACTGTGGAATTAAATAACGAGTTTAATTAACAGCAAGAATCAGCTTTTCATTAAGAGACTGGTTGGAGTGAAAATTGGTTGGAGTTTGAAATCCCAGTTTAGCTGGTCATCTGTTGGCTTGTTTAACATCTCATTTCTGGTTGTCTTTCATTTAATGAAGAAAGGAATAAATTCAGAGGACTGAATCCTTAAAAACAGGGCTATTAAAATTAAGGGAAAATGAGTTAATTAGCAATGAAAACTGGTCAGTGATTAGGAAAAGGGTTAGAATGAAAACATGCAGCCACTGCAGCCCTCCAGGCCTGGAGTTCGACACCCCTGCTTTAGAGGAATCTGGATGAGATATTGGCTAAACAAACAAGTTTGATGGACTGAATGATCTCCTCTTGTGTGTAAAATTTCTTATGTAGGACCTCACCTGTCCTCCTTATAGATGTGCTATATGCTGCTCAACTGGACTTATACACATGCACCATGTCGCCTGGCTCTTGCAGTTAATGTCGTCCCAATCCTGTTAACACTGCCTTCTCACTAGATTTTCTCATCAGTTAGCCTTGCACAATAAACTATTGCGAAGACATCCACATTTTAGACAGAACCTGTCTGTCTAGTCTATTAAGCTCCACATTGTCATCACTTTAGGAACTATTTAACTTCAAACGTGTCTAAGAGATGGGCAAATAGATACCATAGTAATCAATACTTTGATACTCAAACTGTACTCATTTGGCATCAAGTACCATTAAAGAAAATATCAATTACTATTTATTTCAAAAATTGTCCCTAGTGTGTGTGCTTGGTGTGTGGGTGTCCTGCAGTGGGCTGATGCCCTGCCCGGGGATTTGTTCCTGCCTTGCGCCTTGTGCTGGCTGGGACTGGCTCCAGCAGACCCCCGTGACCCTGTGTTAGGATATAGTGGGTTGGACGATGACTATTTATTTCTGTAAGATGTGATAGCAGGGTTCTTGCAAAGGTATAGAATATACAGTATGAGAGCACTTTCCCCTCTCACGTACTGAAATGAGATGATGCACTGTGACATAAGAACTTCATACATCCACGCCCCTTGCACAAGAGCAGACTGTACACCAATGGCCGACTGAAAGCATAGCGTTGTATGCTGTCACTTTTTACAGATGGAAAAGAATACAGGCACCCAATGCAATATTTGTTAGATGAGTGAACAGTACAGTGGCAAAACAAGCAGCCCATTTAAACATTTAAAAAGCACACATGCTGACCAACAGAAAGATGTTTGTAAAACATCAAAAAGATGCAAATATGAAGCACATCAATTTAGCTACAATCAGTGCCAAATAATGAAGTTGCAGGGGAGTTTTCAAAGAGGCATAAGATGTTATTCAGGTAACTGCTGCTAGCAGCATTATGTAGATGGGGGTTTACTGAAGACTTTTTAGTTGAGTTTAGTTTAGTAACAGAATCTAGTGTAATAAAATATTATTTTTCTACTTAATGTGGTATTGTTAAACTTGTATTGTGCTCCTGTTTCCTCCCACAGACCAAAGACGCATGTTAGGTGGGTCGACAATGTTAAACTGGCCCCTGATATGTGTGTGTGTTTTCACACTGTACTGGCCTCTCGCCCTGGCCAGGGATTGTTTCCTGCCTTGCACCCATAAAGGTAAAATATGATCAAGCGTAAAAATGTCAATGTTATTTTTTTCTAAATACAAATTTGAAACTTAACTAAATGTAAAGCTAATGTGACAAAATCCTTCTCAATAAAACAGAAGGGCAGAATATAATAGAAAATACAAATGGGGGAATATTATTTTTTTCATAAATGTTAGTGTTCTAACAAGATCGCTTTAAGTACTTTGGTGAAGTACTTGTCTGTTTTACATGTATTAAACAAATAACCATTTTTTATGAAAATGAAAAAGTTCATATTATCTTTATTACATTTATATGTTCATTCTGGGCAGCAGGGTGGTGCAGTGGTAATGCTGCTTTCTCACGGTAAAGAGACAGAGGTTTGTGACCTGGATCCTCCCCGTGTGGACTTTGCATGTTCTCCCTGTGTCTGTGTAAGTGTCGTCCCACAGTCCAAAGACATGCAGGTTAGGTGATCCGGCAAAGCTAAATTGACCTTGGCATGTCTTTGGTGAGTTTGCCCTGCAATGGATGGGTGCCCTGTCCAGGGTTTGCTCCTGCCTTGCACCATAGGGCAGCTGGGATAGGCTCCGACAAACTGACTGCAGTCCTGGACTGCAGTAAGCAGGTTAGAAAGTGACATGACATGTTCATTCTATTAATATATATTTTGTAATAAATTTGTTATGGTGACCTTGATACTGTGTTGTGATATTAGTTAATGTAATACAGACTAACCCATTAATATTTGCCATTTTAAAACACTATCATCATTTGAAAACAAATTCCTATGCTCTATAAAAATTACTCAGTATCAGTATCAGAAATCTGAAACAGAAAATACTTGTATCGATTTCAAAAATAGTGGTATCACCTATCCCTAGCTGTTCCAATAGTGACTGTGTGCGAAAACACCTGCTAGACATGACGGAGCAGATCTAATACTTCTGAGAAATGACACTGAATATGACGAGAGGTAAACCACGACATCAACCCCGAAGTGCTTAACTCCATGCACTCCACACAGACGCTTCAACGGTGACAACCACAGTGCGCACTGCAGTTACAAATGCGCGCGGCACAGAACTGCGCAGGCGCAGATGGGAAGCTTAGCCTTGTGGTTTGTCTTGTGCAGGTGCATTGAAACACTTAACGCGTCTCTCGCTTGATTTAGATTTAGAAATCAAATAAGCCGGAAGGAGTTCGGGTAGTATTGTGGCGTACTGGTTCTGTTACTTTACCAATTCAGCGTTTTATCTGACTTTATGGTGTCTGCATATTTCATCCGTGTTTTTTTTCCAGCCCTTCAAAGACGCGTAGTTTAGGTTAACTGGCACCGTGTGGAGGGGAGCAATTGGCAAGTCGGGCACTCTGTACACATTTGGTTCCTCCATTGTCACAGGAGCCTCCAGGATACTTCACAAGACCTCAGACCGGATTAATAATTCGTTCACTAACAAATTTCCATTAACCGCACTTAGAATCAAAACTAAGTGCTGCACGCTTTCCTTCCACAAATAACACCTCTCTCAAAATGTGGAAAGTGTAGTCGGACAGGTACAAAATTTATAAAATGTTACAGCATAAGCCTCGACAAAAGAAAAATAATTGTTACATCAAAGCTAACACGCGAACGGATAAGCATTCAAAGAGGGATTTGATATACTGAAATGTATACTGTATGTGCAATTTAATTAAAACGATGAAGTGAAACACAGGTAAAAGGAACTATAACGTTAATCCAGCAGCCGTAAGTTTAAAAATTCTTTGATTATCTGCTGCTTTATTAATTGTGATGCTCTTTGCCATGCTATAATTTTATACAGTAATTAAAACAGTCTCGAATTATTAAAACTACAGTATATGGTCGTCATTACAGCATGGACTGCACCAGCCCACTTAGTTAAAATGGTAGCCTATTGAGAAATGGAACAGTCAAACGTTTATAAAGTATTAAAAGTAGCTGCCAAAGAACACTATTTAAAACCAACTTGTCATCTCAAAACTAGAGCCGCCACATCGCAAGCACAAGCCTCGTCTTCTGTACTGTGGACTTGTCGCCTCGGCGCAGGCTACGGTGTTATCTAGCAGGGCGGTAACTCCTGGGAAATGCAAATATGTACGTGCTACGTCACGCAGAATACTACATTAGGTCTCTCAAAATAAAACTGTGCTGGATCAAGTTCAGCGAAGAGCCACCAGACTGAATAAATTACTTTGGAGTTTGAGGTAAGACTGAAGAAACTGTATCTTTTCCGTTTATATAAACGAAAGTTATGTGGGCACACGACGGATGTATGCAGCTACCTTAAATTTAATATAAGTTTTACTCACTGCATTACAGAACTTTCATTCAGGGTACAAATCCCACACGAGTTCACTGTCTTTGTATAGCCTTACATTCTCCCTGTGTCTATGTGGTTTCCAGGTTTTCTCCTAAAAGTGTGTGTGTGTGTGTGTTAAGTTGATTATTATTTCAAAAATGGCTTTATTCACGTTTGTTTCCTGCATTTAGCGCAGGCTCTGGCAACCCTAAAATGGATTTGTGAATATTATGTCACGTAATGTATTGAAATGAATGGCCTCAAGAAACTGAATTAATAATTGCCAACGTTCCTCACCACAGAGACCTGCAGGTATTTGAAGCAAGTGAAAAATTGTGCAATTGAAAGCAGCTCCTTGGAAAAATTTAGAATTAAAATTAGCCAGTTTTGGAAACATTTTATTTTGGATTACCCTGGTGAGTCATCATCTAATTCTTCCACGTGAAGTCTGAAAACCATGAGGACTGATTTAGATCATTTATGCTAGGTAGAATGTTTCCTCCCACAGTCCAAAGACATGCAGGTTAGGTGGATTGGCAATTCTAAACTGGCCCTAGTGGGTGCTTGGTGTGTGTGTGTGTGTCCTGCGGTGGGTTGGCACCCTGCCCGGGATTGGTTCCTGCCTTGTGCCCTGTGTTGGCTGGGATTGGCTCCAGCAGACCCCCGTGACCCTGTGTTTGGATTCAGTGGGTTGGAAAATGGATGGATGGATGTTAAATAGAATGCCTAGTGGGAGCTGGGCGATCTTATGGCCTCGGAACCCCTGCAGATTTTGTTTTTTTCTCCAGCCCTCTAATAGAGTTTTTATTTTGTTTTTTTCTGTCCTCCCTGGCCATTGAACCTTACTTTATTCTTTGTTACTTAGTATTACCTAATCTTATTTTTATATTTTTCTTTTTTCATCTTGTAAAGCATTTGAGCTACATCATTTGTATGAAAACGTGCTATATAAATAAATGTTGTTGTTGAACGTCGCATGTGTGACGGTGCAGGTCAGCACCAGCTCCCCTTCCTTTCTGGGAGCCTCTCGAACCCGATACCATCAGTACCATAACCAAGATGAGCCAAGCAAATGAGGACACACTACGCAAGGGGTTGGTGAAAGCGTGCAAACGTGCTTTTAATAAAAACCAAGTCCAAAACAATTTTCAAAGTGCAGCGTTTCCATATTCATAATAAACAATTAAATAAAATGAAGGTATCAGAGGAGATTAAAAAGTTATGATAAAAATATCCATTAAAAGCAGAGGTTAAAAAACACACAGTCATTGGATCCTTAATGTTCTTTTAAGTACTGGATGATCCCAGCCCATATCCTTCTTCGTCTCCCTGGCTCACCCATAACTAGCACAGCTGGTGGAGACTCGGCAGTCTCAGTCTTCATCACCTGACCCCCATCTTGGCTGCTTTCAAACTGCTCCAGCCAGACCGTACGAGGTTGGTACTCCTCCCGTCATGCTTCATGCATCCACAGTCGTACCTCAGATCCCTGGGAGGTCATCTGCCATGCTCGCCTCACTCCACACAAATGATCAGTGGAGAGAACCAGCCCCTAGGGTGCCAAAAGCTACACTCCTTTCCGGGGCTCCTGATCATGCTGCCTTACATCCCTAGGTAGCCGGATCATCCTGCCCGAGACTGCTCTTCAGACTCTTTTTAACCTCCGATGCCAATTCTTTTCTGACACATTCCTTCCTCTCTCCGACCCATGCAGGCTCTTTTTGAAACTGTTAACCAATTGGGTGTAGTGTGGGTGTGTGGAAGCGCTACCTCTATGGCAACATGGAGGCTCCTGATTGAATCACCCACCTCTGCACATGAGTGTGGCCTGGTGCCTCCGCTAACAGCGGTGCGAAACACATTTACACACTCTCACACCCGCTTAGAGCCTGCACCTACACAGGACGCGATTCACAACACGCTGAGCTGGACTGACCAGATCACCCTAAACACAGCAACTTCCTTCAGTGGGTTTCTAGATGCTCTCAGGCCATTCAAGTTATACAGTGTCTATAAAAAGTATTCACTTCTTGAAATTTTTCATATTTTATTTTTATACAACATTGAATCACAGTTGATTTCATTTTTGTTTTTTTTGACATTGATCAACAGAATAAGACTATCAATGTTAAACTGAATCTGCAAAAAGTTATCTAAATTAGTTTCAAATATAAAACACAAAATAATTAATTACATACAGTAAGTATCCACCCGCTACACCTCAGTATTTAGTAAATGCACTCTTTGTAGTAATAACAGCCTTGAGTCTGAGTTCACAGGTCTCTATCAGCAGCATTGCACATTTAGACGCTGCATTCTTTGCAAAACTGCTCAAGCTTTTTCAGGTTGCATCTGAATCATGAGTGAACAGCCTTTTTCAAGTCCAGCCATTACTTTAGGCTATTTAGCTGGGTGCCTAGAGCAACAAAAGGCAGGGGGTCATTTTTTAAACTCGGACTAACAACAACTTTCCAGGTATATTGTTTCATTATATTTTTCGCGTTCAAGGGATGTTTGGTGTTAACATCTGACAGCTTACACATTGTCTTCCAGAATACCAGTATACACAGTACTCTGCTTCTGCATGTTTTATTTATTTTCTTAAGGTGTAAGTTTGTAATTTTAATATTGTTTTCATGGGAGCTGACTTGTCATAAACAGGAGGGTAGAGTTTACAACATAAGTAATAATACAACAATAACACAAGCAACAACATTAATGACATCAGCAATAATAATAATCCTCAGACTGGTGTAGCATAGAAGATACAGGCACAAAACAATAAAACTAGACAATCAAAACGACAATAAGAAAGCTCCTGAAGGGATACTAAATGCATTGCAAAAGGCTAACTTAATTCAAACTATAGTCATCACCCAAATTAGCTAATGTTAAAATGTGTGTTAAAACGTAGCAAGCATCATTCTCCATTATTCACCACCATCTTTGAGATGTGTAAATTAATAAATAAATTAAAGTGATAACTTGATTATGTGAACCAAATGGGTTTTTTTGTTCTTTTAGGGAAACAATAAATACAAGTAAAAAAAATTCTAATACAGCAAGAACCCTTCATGAGCATGTTTTTCTGACAGTTTTGTAAATAGATGTTGCTGTAGGAAGTTAAACGTTCCTCTTGACATTCTCAACCAAACCCTAATATTTTGTTTTCCCCATGTTTTGCTCCTCCCTCATGTTTCCAGGTTTGTATGCACACGTCTAGCAGTGATGATTCCTCTCAAAGCAAATGGAGTGACAGGACAGCAAAAATGCTAGAGCCAGCCCTGCTCAGAGTAGGACATGATGTCAGAGTTTTATAGCACCCCTTGCCACAAATTGACACTTATGATGAAATGAAAACATTAGTCATTTGTACAGTAATTTGAGTGTCACAGTATTTATAAACCATTACTAACCCTCTTCTATTCTTTTAATCTTCTCTGTATCTAGATGTGGCACTTGGCTTTCATCAGATTGGACGGCCGGCACAGACTGAATTACAGAAAGCCCAGGAGTGGGTAGGCGGCCAGTTGGCCAAGGTCTCCAGGGCTGTGACTTTGTTTTTGACTTTCTCTGTTACAATTTTATTCTCCATTTCCAAATGGCCATAGTTTATCAATTAATTAATGGGCAGATAGTGTTAGTTTCCATTTATGTTTAATCAGTTTCTACCTTGTTCTCTGTGTGTTTCAACAAATCTGCATTTATATGTATACCAGTTCTGTATTTAATAATTAGTATAGTCTATACTTATATTTTAAGTGAAAATTGTTCACAACACTCTGTGCCTGCACTGATTGAACAGGGATGACAAAAAATGTGTTGCGTTGTAATATAATTTGTAGTTTTCTGATAATGATGCTGAGGCTTAGATAGATAGATAGATTATACTTTATTTGTCCCAAAGGAAAATTTTAAAATTTTTCAGAGGCTCCAAATAAAATGGTAAAAACAAACAATAAACCATCACCATAACATTTCTGGGCTGGATAACGAAGAGCATCTACTGCCAATACAGGCTTGTGGGTGGCAGTAAGATGAGGTTAGATCTGCTCGGATTGTGCCCCTGGTTTGTATTTAAAGACATTCATATATGGATAGAGCAGTGTCCGACATAATAAGGTAGGATATTGCACTAAGCAATATTTATTGTCACTTTGCAACATCATGAATGATACTGTATTGAACATGTAAATGGAAAGACAGAGACACATAGTGAAAGGGAGTAAATCCCGATGACGTGCACATTTATTTAACAATGAGTGGTCCAGGTATTGGTCCTGCCTCGTGCACTGTGCTTGCTTTTATAAACTCCAGTTTCCCTGTGACTGTGCTCAGGATAAAGCAGTTTAGAAAATGAATGGATAGAAGGATGGGTGATCCACAGTTGTACTTTCAGATGATTCACCTTACCACTGTTATGGCCACTGTTATGGCAACAGAAAATGTCTCACAAACTAGCCACAGCTATTTTTGCACTATTTTTGAAGTCAGTTTCACTCTTCCACTGTGATGCCACCTTATCTTTGGTGAGGCACTATTTATCCAAGGTCCCAGCAGTCTTCGCCTGCCTTCTTGATCTTTCCTGGGCTTGAAAAATGTCACTGCAATTTTCCAGGAGTTTGTGGAACACAGAATTCAGCATACCCGGCCAGTCCAGGACATTAATATTGTTGTTTTTAAGCTATACCTGTGTAGCTTTGGAATTACGCTTGGGGTTGTGATCTTGCTGGAAAGCAAATCTTTTCCCAGGGTGCAGGCTCCTTGCAGAATGCGATAGGTTTTCCAGTATGATTTCTCTATAGTTTAGTGCATTCATTGTTTTCTCTACCCTCAGAAGCCTGCCAGGTCCTGCTGCAGTGAAGCATCCTCACAGCATTATGCTGCCATCACCATTGCTTCATGGTGGGGATAGTATATTTTTGATAATGTGCATTGTTTGGCTTATGCCAAACATCATGTTTGGTCTGATTGGACCATAAAACCTCCTTTCATTTGACTTTAGAGCCTCATGAGATGTAATGTACTTTTTTCCTCACAGTGGCTTATTTTATACTCTCCCATAAAGCTATGCCTGGAAGAGCATCCAGGCCACTTTTGTTGTCCACACAGTCTCTCCAGCCTCACCCACTGTAGCTTGTAATTTCTTCAGACATATCACAGGCCTTTTGGTGGCCTCCCTCTCTAGTCATCTTCTTGTATGGTCACTCAGTTTTTGTAGATAACTTGCTCTAGAGAGATTTATAGTTCTGCCATACTCTTTCCATTTCTTAATCATTAATTTAACTAGAATCCCAGGGATATTCAGTAACTTGGTCATTTTCTTATCTCCATCCCCTGACTTTTTCTTTTCAATCACCTTTTCCCAGAGTTGCAGTGTTCTTCATTCTTCACTATGTAGGTTAGGCCACCATATTGACTTACCATACATTGGACTTTTCATGTACAGGGGTATTTATACACAATTAATTGAAATCCCAGACAGGTGATCTCCATTGAACTAATTATTGGACTTAAAATATAACTGGCTTCTCCATGGATTTAGATATGTTATAGTAAAGGGGGTGAATATTTTAGCATTCTTGTA
This sequence comes from Erpetoichthys calabaricus, assembly GCF_900747795.2. Lineage (NCBI taxonomy): Eukaryota > Metazoa > Chordata > Cladistia > Polypteriformes > Polypteridae > Erpetoichthys > Erpetoichthys calabaricus. The sequence continues at coordinate 268,956,626 of NC_041397.2, read as the reverse complement.
ATTTTATGTTTAATATTTGTAATTATTCTAAACCACTTTACAGAGATCTGTTTATACTTTGATATTAAAGAGTAGTGAACAATGTAAAAAATCCAAAATAAATTCACTGTGATTCAATGTTGTATAACAATAAAATGTTAAAACTTTTGGAGGGGTGAATACTTTTATAGGCACTGTTTAATTCCCTCCAGTGTATACTGCTCTTTTCCCAGTGGAACATTCCTGGTGCACCTCCAGTGGAAGGCAACCAAAGAGCACCCAAACTTCATGGTTAAACAATTTCCACCCTCATCTTGATCCAGAGCAGCAGTAGTTCTGCTCCAGCGTCTTTACTTTACCACAGAAATTGAACAACCCTATGCTAGAGCCTCACTTTCTCCACTTACACTTGCAGCCTCTTTCATTTAGTCAGTTCCCAGAGCTTGTAAGCATAAGTGAGTATGGGGGTGCAGAGTGACCAGTAAATTGAAAGCTTCTTCTGAAGACTGAGCTCCACCCCAACAGGCCAGTTGCCACTGCAGTGCACCATTTTGTTGGCCAGTTTCATAATCACCTCCAGCCTCACTCATAAACAAACTCCTGAGGTAATTGAACTTCTCAACTTAGGGCAGCTGCTTACTCCTTAACTGTAGTGAAAAAAGTCTCTCTTTCTGGGACAGAACCATGGCCTCAAATTGGGAGGTGCTGATTCTCACACTCAGCTGTGAACTCTTCTAGTGCACACTGGAGATAACAGTCTAATGAGGATAAGAGGACATTGCCATCTGCAAACAGCAGAAAAACAAAACTTAGAAGACGTTCACTGAATGCAACATTACATTTCTGTTGGACTGATTGGCCTGTTCTTTTGTTTGTGCCTTTCATTTATTTGACTTTGTCCTGCTACTCCATTTTGGGTTGGCTCCTGCCTTGTACCTAGGGTATAATCTTCATGGCCCTGTGTTGGATAAAGTGGCTTCATGAATGGATGGATTAACTTGAACGATTACATCTTTTTGACCAATACCTGAATGTAACTTCTTCTGATCAGGCGGTGAGTCAGCACTGGGGATTTGATCGTAAAGCCCTGTGGCTTCCAGTCCAGCTCTTTTCTAGATTTAATGAACCATATTAGTATCCCTCCACCTGCAACAGCATTCTATTTAAACTGAGAGAAGTGGCAACTTAGAAGACTGAGAAAAGGTCAATCTATTTTAGTTTCCAGCATTTCTATCTATAAAGCAAATGAACTCCAAAGGAAATGTGCTTCCCCTCTGTGAATGTCCTGCTGGGCAGTATAGCTGTAGCAGGTCTTATCTTTTCAGCCAGTGATGGTGGGCACCTGAAGAGGAACTTCCGTGTTTACAAGTGCATTGGCATGCTGACGCTGATTGATGTAGCATTTTTCATTGTGCTGAGGGCACCATGACCTAAGTGACTGGTGCCTTGTAGCTGTTATTTCAAATGTCGAATGCATAACCAGTGAAACAAAGAAGGTGAGAAAATAAAAACGGAGGTCATATTTCCTAAACCTTTGGCATTTCTTCTACAGAACCGTTACTCACAAGCACTGCTCCTGGAGGGTTGTGGTGGCTACTGGTTTTCATACCTGCAAAGCTTATAATCAGAGGCTAGTTCTACCTTTTGAAGTAAAAATATTTTGACAATTACACTTCCAGTACCCTATTGATGACCCCATCAGGCCGGCCTTTAGAAGAATATGACAGTTGTCGCTAAACTGTTTAACAGGATCTTTCACACGTTGAATTGTACATGTTTAATTAGTCCTTTTCCCTCATTTTGTGATGTGCAGTAAAGGCATAGTTGATAGTTCTGCTGCTGTCACCCCATTGATCCATCTTAACAGATTTGAATCTGGCACATTTTCTCCATGTTTGTATAGATCTTCCTGCAAGTACTCTGGTTTCTTTCAAAATGCCAATGATATGCGTATTGGGCTAAATAAGCCATATATTTATGCAGTTGTGTGTGAGTAGGCCCTGCAATGGACTGCCAAACTGAGCAAAGCTGGTGCCTGCCTTGCACTTAGTGCTGCTGAATGTGTAGTTGAGTAAGTGAATTAGAAAGCAAATATATGAACCCTTCCTTTTTATGTGATTTGTAATTTAACTTCTGCATGCTACCATTAGTTCAGATTATGCAGAATTAAACATATTTTTACCATACTTATGCAGATGACTGTCAGATTTTCAACATGACTTATAGTCCCATAGATTTGCTAAGTAACTGCATTGAACAAATCAATGATTGGATATTAGTGTTTCCCCTACTATAAAAATGAGTTGGAAGACTGCCTAGTAATCCAGAGGTGCCAGCTCTGAGGAGAGTAAAGGTATTATGTCATCCAATTTTGAAGTGAATTGGAATCATTAATTAAATCACTGTAAATCTGCAAAGTGGGCACACTTCAACCAAGTTATCAATGGCGTTTGCTTCTTTAATTTCGTGTTCTCTTTTTTTCGTATTCTGAAGTTCTTACCATTGATGGGGTGCCAAAATAACCCAATTTTCCACAACATGTAGGGCACAATATGCAATTTGCAATTAGAGTGAAAATTCAGAAACAATGTAATTTTAGTTACTGGGATTCACTTAAGGTGACAAATCCAACAACTGATTAAATTTGAGCAATTTACAGTCTTTAAATGTGATACATTTTCTGTCTAAAAGTCATTGGGAATTGTTTAAAAGTATAAATCTGACACTGCCTTCAGGAGATATCATGATTCCCTCTCACCGTCCGAGCCTTTTTTGAATAAACATTTATTGTAATTCAGTTAAAATTTTTATGCATTTCTTTTTTTCTTATAAAAAGCCATTCTTCACATTTTTATTCTATTATTTATTTATGGCATTTCTCTAAGAGGCACACCAATCCCCCCACCCCCTTACTCAGCCACTATAAAAATAGTTTCTATGGAAAACGTTTGGTGAGCCAACATTTTCTTCAGTTAAATAAAGATAAAAGTGAAGTTATTGTTTTTGGAGCTAAAGCAGAAAAGCATTTAATTGTAGACTAAAAACCAAGTGAAATATGTTAGCATAGTTATGGATTCGAAATGTAATTTCAATACTCATATCAAGACAAGTATAAAATTCTGTTTAGTTCAGCTTATTTTTATATAGCATTCTTCATTGAGTGCAGACACAGAGTGATCTGTAAAGTTCTCAGGTTAAATGCAAACACAAATTTTACTGTTTACATAATGACCACTTAAAGGCACAAAGTACTTTGAAACTTACTGTATTAGCATAATTGGAACATAATTGGAATTAATTTTTTAACTCTAGCCAGTTGGAAACATAGGAGAGGAAAACAAAAACTCCAGTCAGTGGCCTCCCTGGAGGAAATAAACCTCTGGACAGTCAACTGTCAGAAAAAGTCAAAGACAGTCAGAGTCCTGGAGACTTCAGCCAACTGGCCACCCACTCCTGGGCATTCTACAGTAAAGTCTGTGCTCAGCATCCTAAACTGATGACAGATTCTTTCTGTCCATTGATTCCCGGGTTCCTGGTGTCTCAGATATCTTTTCCATGGGCAGAAAAACAGCTTGGAAGTGTTGCAGCTGGATACACAGAATATTAATAAAATCTAGGAGGGTTAATATTAATTCATAATTATTGTAATGCTTATTATTTTGTAAAAATAACTAACAGAGATGCAATATGCACATCTAATCATCAGCTTTAATCAGGATATGATTGAGAAAACTAGTGAGTCTTCAGCCTGGATTTAAACGCTGAGACCGAAGAGGCATCTTCATGGAACACTGGAAGTACTTCTGGGTGGTAGATAATAGGAGCAGCCTGCCTTAATTTGGAAAGCCAGAGGGAGGTGGAGGACAAAGCTTGCTAGGAGGAGAGTTGTGCTTAATTGTATTTGTGGCTGTGGTGGGAAACGCTTGCCCAAGAAGAGTTTCCCACAAATAAAAACTCTTTATTCATTTTACACTTGTGTCCAAGTCTGTCTATGTCAGGTTTTGGGAGTTGGAGTACCCCAGGGTGGCCACAATGGTTATTCCCCAGTCAGACTTGGGTTGACGTGCAATGATCTGCTTTACCTTGTTAATAACTCTTGGGACTGCATTTTGTTGCAGTCTAGTGGATGAAATAACATCATGCTGCAAAAAATCATGAATATTTCCATGCGTTTTGCCACTTTAAGGTAGCTCATCAATGTTCATTAGTGGAGATGAGCCTTCAAGACAAACACAAAAATGAGTAAACAAGCACTAAAGCCAGCTTTAGAGCAAACTGAGATTGAGCCATTAGTTGAATCAAGTGATAGTGATGATAGTGTGAATTGATCATTAGATGTTTACATGGATAGTGAAACAGATGCATACTGTATCTGTACAACCGAATCGCCGTGATATATCTGGTGATGTTGGTCACCTAAAAGTTGACCGTGGTGCAAGTAGTTGTAATGCAAAAAGGCAAAATGATTGTGATCAAGTATAAGGACAAAAAGTTGTTAGCCCCTTATGTACTGTTCACAATAACCCAACTATCGTTCATGTCGGAGCAAAAGTAGAAGTCACTAAGTCTTGCGCTGTGGTAACCTACAGTAACAAAAGGGGGATGCTCATCATGTGCGTCAAGCGTTGACATTCTACCTCTCACGCTCAACTAACAAAAAAAAAAAAAAATTATAAGAAAAGTGTGCAAAGAAACATTCTTCCACTGTCCCAATTGCAACATCAGACTGAGCGCTGGTGACAGTCTCAAAACATCACATGAAAGTGATATTTACCAAATCTGCATCAGTACAGCAGTGGACACTGAATATTAGATTAGGTTAGATTATACTCTATTTACATAACTTTCTTACTGTACTTATGTTGACTTTTTGGTGTTGGTTTCTGTTACACACAATAGCATTTTTTATTGTTGAAAAAAATTCAATGTTGTTGACTCATTTTTCTGCAGAGAAACATAACACTAAGAGAGGTTGAAGGTAATGTCTTTTTGATGTGGATTTGTACAGGTATGTGTAGTAGTGAGAGTACCATTATAATAGTATTACCCAGAGTACTATGGAGCTGACGCTAACAGGAACGAGTGAAGAGTACATGTTCTTTAGTATTGCACTTATATGGTAGTTGTGTCAGTCAACAAGCAAAAGCATCAGGGGAAACAAACAAACTATACTTTGAGAGAGGTGAGTACCTGTTATTGAATCTGTGGGAGGCAAGCCTTGGTAAATTCATGCCTACTGCCTGCAACAAATTGTACTGTTCTAATATTTAATTAATTTTACTTCAGTGTGAAACAGTGGCTCAGTGGTCAGCACTGCTGCACTACACCTCTTGTCACATTCTTGGTCACAATAATCACTCCAGCATTGTTGGTAGAGGTTTCCCTAGCCAGGAAAACTAGAAGGAAGAGCCTGGGCAATGCTTTAGCATTTTCTTCATTTTACCTCTACCATAGCTAGTACTTTGAGCTCCTCTAATGATTTGATTTTGGATTCTCTTATTTAACCTTTCTGCCCGGATTTTTTTAAATTATGAATTCTTTTATAATTAGTTAATTTTTGGAATTATAGTATATAATGTCTTCCTTTTTTGCACTCTTACTTTGTCTGATACATTTGCGTGTGTTCATTATGCCTGCCCATATATGACAATCAACCATCTCCCTTTATTATTGCTTTGCATTGTGAACTTGTATAAATCTTTGTATCTGCATGGGTCCTCTCAGTTTTCCTCTCATCTTGTCTTCAGGATGGTTGGAGTGCTCCATTGCCACTTACAAGTTCAGTTTGAGATACTATTTTTATTTCCAATGTCCAAAAACATGCCGTAACTTTAATTGGAGTCTACCCCCTCTTTGTTCATACACAATGGACATTCCAGTTTCCACCTGCAGTCCAGAGTTTGGTTCTATTATCAAATTAGGCCCTTGTTACAGAGTGTTTTTAATGGACTGGTAAACAATTCGGGACTTTGCATGTACTGATGCCAGTCACTGGCTCCCAACACCCCTGAAAAGAAACATGCAGGTAACAATTGTTAAGCGTTTTAATATCTTTTGTTAGATCATGATTAAATTCATTTTCTTTAAAGCTTTTAATATCAGTCACTTGTTTCTGATTCTTAAATAACAAAGTACATTCTGCAGATGAAGAAACAGAATGATGTTTCTGTGGCTTTGCCTGTTCACAGTGATATGTTTGAACTGTTGTTTGTGAACTTGTTTATGTGACTTGCTCACATGAGCAACATACTCACTGGAAAGGCAGGTACAGCAGTTTATGTCAGTAATCCCACTAATCCATTTATCTCTTGATTATCCAATACTTGTGATCCTAATCTCTCCAGGATTACAGGTGTATTTATTAATAAGCAGTACAAAAAAACACATCACAACAAAAATATTTTGATAAGTGTAGTGGCTGCTGTGTCTCTTCCTCATTTAGCAAATTATTAAAAAATAATAATAAAGACCATAAAAGAGAAATTGACTTTGTGCTCAAAACTTTGTTTAATTTGGGGATCCCGATGAGCTGAACAATACTCCCAGATCTGAAGCGAATCTCCTGTGGCACTCCTATTAAACACTTATAGCTGGCCCATCCCCAAGTATAAAACTGCTGGCCTTCACACTCCTCACTAACCCTGTAGAGTGCAAATGCAGGTGGTAATCTTGTGAGGTATGAAGGAACACCTAAAGGTTCCTTATGTTTTTAGTTGCAGTTCACTGAAGTCACTTTGTTGCACCCTTATACATGTTTGTGCAGTTTGCACATGAGCTTCCAGACTTTATCTGCACGCTTAAAAATAAAGGTGCCAAAATGGTTCTTCAGAGTGATGCCATAGAGGAGCCAATTTTGGTTTTCAAAAGAAACATCCACATGTAGGTTCTAGAAAGGACCTTTATTTAAATCTGTAATAAGTTCCCTAAAAAACCCATGAACATATAAGAAATTTGTGAAATACGAATGGGTTCCTGGTTTTAAAAAGGGCCTATTCTGCATGTAGTAACATACAGCTAAGTTTTGGTTTTCTTCATCTGTCAGTATCTTTCTAGGTAGCCTCCTATACATTAAAAAAATTGTTTTGTCCACAAATAAGGAACTTTTTTAAAGTCCGGAGATCCAATTTCATATGCAGAGAATTCTTCCAACATAAAATGGTTCTTTGTTAAGCAATTGTTCTACAAGAAACCACACAACCCACTAAATAGACATTTTAGAACCATTATATATAATAGGGCGGACCTAACTTAGAGGTCGTGAACCTGAGAAAGTGCATCGGCACTGGCATGGAGAGAGCCCTTACGATGAATGTGAAAAAAAACTTATACGGCTGTAAGTCAAGAAACCACCTGGTGTAGAGTGTTACGGTCCATATGTAAACCCGAGAACCAAGGACCTTGTCACAACACTGTATTTTCCAGAAACACTTATTCAAGGCATATACAGTAAACTAGAAAATAATACATTTGTTTTACACTTTAGAGTATGGATTGTTCTATCCAAGCAAGATTATGTAGAAAAAAAATTATTTAAACATTTGTTAAATTCAGGAATATTTACAGACTTACAGCCGAAGTTGCAATTCCATTTGTGATTTGTAAGTTTAGATTAAATCCAAGTAGTAATCGAATGATAGTGCATACACTATTTCGACTAGGCATTTTTGAGCTATGGGTGAAGGACCATATAAGCACTGGTGTAAGTGTGAACTCCACAGAGAAGGCCTTACAGCAACAGATTTGGGGAGAACTAAAGCAGAATCAGCAAAATAAATGAGGGAGACAAAAGGGATGACAATGGATAGTGTAGGAAAATGAGTAAGGGATCTGTGTTTCATGCTCACCTAGAGACACCAAATTAATGTAAGAAGTGGTGTGGGCTGTGAGAAAAAGAATTGATTGTTTGATGTTAAGCAATAAGTAAATTATAAGCCTTACTTTTGGCAATGCCAATAATTAAATAATTTACTAAGGCTCTCACCTTATTTTCCTTACCTTTTTTTCTGTAGGAAGAGTTTCCAGCCTATTAGACTTAACATTGAGGCTACCGTAGCAGATCATTTTAAGAAATAGTATTACAGTATACAATTTATTGAAAAAATTCAAGGATTATAGAAATATGATAACTGCATTTACAGTATATTGACATAGAAGATAGGATGCAAGACAGAAAAGACTGACAAACATTGCACAGAAGAGACTGGCTGTTTAGAGTTCTAATTTATTTTGGCACAGATAAACAGATTTACAATTCTAAGCCTTTAAGGATGATATCCAATGTTTTGTGGGATTGCAAGTTGATGCTCTGTTTGCAAGTGGAGGACTCATCATGTGTTGGATGTGAAGTGTGATGCTGCATTCCTCAGCTTGCTGTTAGGGTCTTTAGGGAAAAGGATTACTTATTCTTGCACAAGAGTGTAGGTGGTGAAGGCCCATTCTAAATGTAATGCTGCTTTTCAGTCTTCTTAGACAGGATTCAGTCACTGGCACAGAGGTAGGCTTGGCAGGGTGGATCTTAGAGCTAGTTCTGGGAATCCATCTTCAAGGCTGTATGGAAAATAGCTTCCAAGCATAAAAAAGGTTTGGGAGCTTGGGAAAGCATGGCTTCTCACCCCCAAAGTGTGTGACTCATTGGCTTTCAGTTAACAAAAGATAATACATTGTTAACTTTCAGATCCACCAAAGAAAACAGATAGTGTAACCTCTAGTGGCTGAAGTCTCTCCCAGTTACAGATACAGTACCTCATTATTTGACCATTATTTGACCATTATTTTGTCCATCACATCCACCCACTTTTGTTTGCAGTTGCAAGCCTAAAATGAATGCCCACCTGAGCAAATTTTTGTTTAAAGTAATCTCTGCAGAGGTTTCAAGTCACCTCTGATTTACACCTGAACAAAGTGTTGCCTTCACTTTAGTGTTCGCTCAGGTATGCAGGTGAGGTAGTGTAACTGGCTTTCTGCATCCCTGTTAAGACTGTTGCCTTAGCAGGCTTTGTTTGTCAGTAAAAGCCTAGCAAAAAGGGCAATGCCCACTTTGTCCTACAATAGACTGGGAAAAATGTTTTTTTAGCTTCCTTCCATTAGTTTCCATCAAACATTTTCCAAATTTTCAGGGTCATCCTAAAAGTTCTAACAGCCACAGTACAAAAGTGTAAACTAATCCTTGCTTGTCAGTATAATGAGATAAAAAAAAAATGTATCTCCTGTATTTTTTCTCCAGGACATTCTTCTGCCACCTACTGTGAGAAGGGCAGAAACCCTGCCACAGAACAACAATTCTGGTAAAAACAAACCCAAGCTTTATGGGTGACTTTTACAAGTGTAGCCCGTTCATGATAAGAAGCAAACCAAAAGAGAGAAGCTTGATTCAGATTTGGGTTCCTTAAATCTTTAAGAAGAAATCAAATTTATTAACTTGTGTGTATATTTGTCCATCCATTCTGAAACAACTTAATCAAATTCAGGAGAGTAGAATGGCTAAGCCTTAGCCTAGCAATAGTGAGCACAAGACATTGTCCACATCTCAACAGAATGCTAGTCTGTCGCATGTTCATGCCCATTACCCACTTATACCTCATAGTGTACCAACTGAGAGTCGCCAGGTAACATTGCAAGCATGTCCTCATGTTATGACAGAAAACTGAAGTATCTGGAGAAAAACCCACACTAATAGGGAGAGAATGGGCAAACCCACCAAGGCAGTGACCTTGCCAGGATTTGAACTCAGTTTTCTGTAGCTGCGATATGCCTAACCATTGAGTTGGTAACTTTTTGCAATTTTCATTCTTTTGATAAGTTAATTTATGATACATTATGTCTATGCAAACTGTATGGCAACAGATGTTTCCTAAACCTTGCCTTTCAACATCCATCACCCTATAGATTCTACCATTAAGAAGGATTTTGACACATTTATGGAAAGTTATTTAAAGAAATAAGTTGCCTCTTCTTTTTTTAATACATACCCTTCTTACTCTTGCCTCTTTTTCTTTACTTTTTTTCCTGTGACTGAAGCTTGTAGTAAAATTTGCTCCTTCTCCTTCCTTCCTTTCTCAGACAATAAGCCAAGAGATCTCCAGATAACCAATCCCCCCCACTCAAGTCAACCACTATGCTCTGCTACTCTAAACAGAAATGCGAAAAAATGGAAAGAAAATAAGATTTGCATCTCACCACTAGATCAGTCTTAAAACCTCTGTTTTATTGAGTCATGAGACCTGGAGCATAGGGTCTCTCTTGTAATGACAACCTCCGATTGGGAAAGCAAACAGAAAAGGTTACTTAGTTTGGGTGTATGTGTGTATATGTCCTTTGTTGTTATTGTATTATTTTTAACAGTTCTGAGGAGAAATGCAAGTCAGGACTTCATTGTACTATGCATACTATGTAAGCATGCTAAACGTGAAAAGTCCTTCCATTATGGGACATTAGACTCAACCTTTTTTGTCGAACATAAAGACATAAGAAATTAGGGAAATGAGAGGAGAGAATTCAGTCCATCAAGCTGATTTGGTTTGCCAAAAGCTAAATCATCCAGATATCTTAAAAGTTGTCAAGGCTTCTGCTTCAATTGCATGTCTCGGTTGTTTGTTCCAGATTCTTCTTACTGTATAAGCAAAGAAATGTTTCCTGGTTTCAGTTTTAAATGCACTTCCTCTTAATTACCACTAATTTCCTCACATACGTAATTCTCGATTTTTGTATAAAGAATTTGGCTGAAATTACTATTTGAAGGCAGAATTACATAATGGTAAAGTTTTGAACTGTGAAACAATTGTCTTTTGTTAACCTGCCATAACTGACTCACATGTGATCCCAAATGAGTGACCTAACCACCCCAAGGTTCCACCTGTAAAAATATAGAAACAGTCACACTATCATAGACCTGAAAATTGTGTTGAATTGGAGGTCACTATACAGAGGAGCTATATCAAATAATATGAGTTTCTGTGTCTATACCAGAGTTTTGTCTTTGTTGATAAATGCACCTCTTTGTAAGAAAATGGATATTATGGGTAAATGGGATAGCACAGAGAAAAGTGGTGCTAAATAGGAAAGACTGAAATCAAATAAATCACTGGGACCAGCTAACATTTTTCCAGGAGTGTATGAGAAAGTTAAAGATTGCGTATAAAAACCCTTAACGTGTGTTTTGTGGAAATTCTTAAAAATTGGAAGCTCACAAATGTTGTTCCATTATGTAAAAATGGGATCAGACTAGTCTTTTTACGTATAGACCAGTAACATTCCATGTGTAATGGGTGAATTAATGGAAGGAGCAATTAGCGAAAAGAGAGAGTAGCATATATTAAGTTAAGGTGACCTTGGCAGATTATAACAAGGACCATGTGACATCTAGATTGTAATTCTGCTTTATAATTTGTAGGATTCTAAGAAACTCTTAACTGAAGTATGGAAAACAATCTAGATCAACTGATACGTAATAATAATGTGACTTTCAAAGAGGCCTTGGACATAGTAGCTCACCTTAAAACAAAAGTGATTAAAGTCCCAAGAAGAGATAGGCAAAGTGGGCAAGGAAAATGTTCATTTAAACCATGCGGTCGGAACCCCTACCCCGTTTCTGTTGTGAGAGTGTTTGTGATGAACGGTTACTTACTTAGTAACATTAAATGAAAGCAGTGCCATTTTCATAAATCATGAAGGAGATTTACATGTCTGGGTCAAAAAGCAGGAAAAAGCCAAGAACAGGAGGATAAGAAGAAGCAGGACAATGGTAAATAATAGAGAATCTGAAATGGAAATTCTATTAAATATACTTAATTGGGGTGACTTGGAACTGAATTCCAAAAGCGGACATTTGAAGTGGATGTGAAAGCACAGAAGCATCTGAAAACAAATGTATGGATTGTTTTACAGCAGCAGAGGAGAATGGCTGATAACTTATCTGGAGTGAAAAAGTAACTGAATTTGTCAGTAAAACCAAAATTACAACTGGAATTAAAGACAACGTCTGACTCCAACAAGAAATCAATTGCCCAAAGTTGTTAGTAAGTCGAGTTCAGCCATAGCTTAATTTCAATAACTATTCATTTCAGCCCTTACACTGTTTGCAGCAGAGAGCAATGTTCTCAGGTCTTTGGACCTGGAGGACACAGTGGCTGCATTAGCCAAAGCCTGCAAAGACCAATTTTGAAAGTTACACTCTGAGCCTTTTTTAAATTTCTATTATGTTTACTTTTTAATTTATTTTTTTAAATATTATGATGTGCAATCTCTATTTATTTTTTATTGCCATGTGCTACTTACATTTACAATATTTTACATTTTTTCACTTTTTTACTTATTTAGATTTTTAAAATTTATTGTACTGTTATTTTTCTGTTTTCTATAGAAGGGTTTTATTTATATAATCTGTTTAACACAAAATTAATGAATAGTGTTTATTAAATTCTCCCTGTGGATCTTATTAATTTAGACTTTGCACTAAAGTAATAATACATTTTGCCTTGTCACTATGTGGAGTAGGGTAACCTGGAGGCTCCATTGACTTTTTGGCCTAGGGCCCCAGAGTCCCTGGAATAGCCTGTAGTCCCAGGCACTGTAGTTGTCCACGATTAAGTAGCGGCGAGGTTTTCAATATCCCAGGGGGTGGCAACACTTTTTGTAACTTTAGGATGATATTGTTTTGGTATAATTAACAATCAATGCCAAACTCTAAGCTTAATCAGCCCAATTCTAAAAAAAGAAGGAAAAAAATCAAGAAAATAGGAACTTTGTGATTTTTATCTTGGCAAAGCCCAAGAAATGCTTTCTTAAAGAAAACCAATGAATATTAAAAAAGAAAAAAAATTGGTACTATGATATAATAATAAGCAGTACTAAAATATTACAAATACATAAACTCACCAGCCACTTTATTAGGTACACTTTGCTAGTACCTGGTTAAACCCCCTTTTGTTTTCAGAACTACCACAGTTCTTCATGGCTTAGATTCAACAAGGTGCTGGAAATATTCCTCAGGGATTTTGGTCCATATTGACATGATAGCATTACGCCGTTGCTGCAGATTTGTCAGCCACACATCCATGATGCGAAAGTCCCGTTCCACCACATCCCAAAGGTACTCTATTGGACTGAGAACCTGTAACTGTGGAGACCATTTGAGTACAGTGAACTCATTGTCATATTCAAGAAACCAGTTTGAGATGATTTGAGATTTGTGACGTGGTGTGTTATCCTGCTGGAAGTACCCATCAGAAGATGGGAAGACAGAGGTTATAAAGGGATGGACATGGTAAGCAACAATACTCAGGTAGACTGTGGCATTTAAACAATGCTCACTTGGTACTAAGAGGTCCAAAGTGTTTCAAGAAAATATCCCCCTCACCATTACACCACCACCATAATCCTGAACCATTGATACAAGGATCCATGTGTCCATGTTGTTAATGACAAGTTCTGGCCCTGCCATCTGAATGTTGCAGTAGAAATCAAGACTCATCAGACCAGGCAACTTTTTTCCAATCTTCTATTGTCCAATTTTGGAGAGCCAGTGCAAATTGTAGCCTAGGTTGCCTGTTCTTAGCTGACCAGAGTGGCACCAGGTGTGGTCTCCTGCTGTTGTAGCCCATCTGCTTCAAAGTTTGATGTGATGTGTATTCAGAGATGCTCTTCTTTTGTAACAAGTGGTTATTTGAGTTACTGTTGCCTTTCTATCATCTTGAACCAGTCTAGAAATTCTCCTCTGACCTCTGGCATCAACAAGGCCTTTTCACTTAGACAACTGCACCTTTCTGGATATTTTCCCTTTTTTGGACCATTCTCGGTAAACCCTAGTGATGGTTGTGCGTGAAAATCCCAGTAGAATAGCAGTTTCTGAAATACTCAGACCAGCCCATCTGGCTCTAACAACCATGCCACTTTCAAAGTCACTTAAATCACCTTTCTTCCCCATTCTGTTGCTGGTTTTGAACTTCAGCAGGTCATCTTGACAATGTATACATGCCTGAATGCATTGAGTTGCTGACATGTGATTGGCTGATTAGACATTTGCGTTAACAAACAGTTGAACAGATGGCCCTAATAAAGTGCCTGGTGAGTGCATATGTAAACATACATATTTCATAAGCAGGTTATATACTTACAAAGTGCATTTTTTATGGGTAAAGCCCAAAAATTGTACAAACCTAGTATTACCCAGGTAAAGCTTGCATTATCCAAAGCGATTACCTGGGTAAAGTTAGAAACTCGTATGTTATTAAAGCCTTGCCCAGGTCTGCTAGGTAATGCTAGATTTATCCTGTTTTTGGGCTTTATCTGTAACATAGTAAATAACCAGAGCACTGTGGTGCATTGAATATTATTAATCTTACATCATTATATTGAAGTTACCTTTTTTTAACAGTAATTTGTACCTAATGATGTATGGTTTAATTCATTCTGAAAGTGCATTATAGTTGGAACTTTTAGAACACTTGCGTTTGTGCTCAGTAGAGTCCAAGAAATTAAATTGAATATAGTGAAAAAAGGTGACAAAAGACTAGATGGTTAAGACTAGATGATTTTTGGTTATGTCATAATAAATTTAAATAAGGAAAAATGGAATATAAAAGTAGGAAGGAAGTTCTACCACTTGGTAATAAGTAGATGATTGTTGATAAAATGTTCACATTAGTGTAAATATAAACACTCAAGTTTCTTTTTTTTAGTGCATTCACATGCCTTATAATGTGAAAAGCACCTACAGCGGTTGTCATGTTCACCCGTCTCTTTGTCCACATGACACTCTGTTCCCAGTGAGCTGATTTTGTTACATTTTTGGCACACTTTTTCTTCAACTTGTCAAGAAACTTCACCTTTTCATTGATGTATTTCAAAAAGTGCGTTCTGTACAAAGTTTGGTAATTTCTAAATCTTCTGTTGAAAACCATTGAAATTTTTTCAAACTTGTCTGTTTTAAAAAAGAGGAACATTCTGTGCAACTTCAGTCATGAATTAGTTTACTGTTTCAAGTTTACCTTAAGAGAAGTCACTTCAACTTGCATGTTTTGTATATTTTTCCTTTTACTTCTCCAGCAGCTGTTTCTGTTGACAAAACTGATCTCAAATAGATGTTGAATCAGATGGAGGAGAGGCCCTCATTCAAACCCCTGGTAGTTCACTTCTCCTGCTGCTTGTGGTATGTCTGTTTTTAATAAAACAAAAACAAATATGACTAATCTAGAAATTAATGTAAACGGAAAAGAAATATGTAAGCTCCTCTGTATAAGCACAGAGTGATCAAATAAGTACTCACTATTTATGTTACACCAAGACAACCTCATGGCTGCATTATTTGCACATTTAATGCTTCAATATTTTTCTAACGCTATAATTTATTAGCAAAGTTCCATTTTTGCTCTCCATTATGGTTCGAAGCAACAAACAATTTTAGCTCAAGACTTAAGATTTTAAGATTTTAACTCTCCATCAGGTACTTCTTTTAAACATATTAGGTTTAAAAAATTACTGGTCATAGAACCGCACATATAACACATATAACACATAGGAGCTTGAGAGACTGAGAGAGGAATCTGAGTGTCTGGGCTTGCGAGTATCCTCGATAAAATCTATGATCAAGGCCTTTAATGACCTCTTTGGCACAGCCATCAGCAGTATGTCTGTTTGCGGAGAGAGCGTCAACCTCATCGAGAGGTTTAATTACCTTGGCAGTGACATTCATGTCTCTGATGACTCTTCCAATGAAGTCAGTAGATGGATTAGGAGAGCATGAGGGGTCATGAGGTCGCTGGAAAGTGGTGTTTGGCGCTCCTGATATCTATGCAAAAGGACGAAAATCCAAGTCCTTAGAATCCTGGTGCTTCCTGTCTTGCTATATGGTTGTGAGACATGGACGCTATTCAGTGACCTGAGACGAAGACTGGACTCCTTTGGTACTGTGTCTCTCCAGAAAATCCTTGGGTACCGTTGGTTTGACTTTGTGTCGAATGAGTGGTTGGAGTGGAGTCCCGAATGAGGTACATCACCTGCATTGTGAGGGAGCGGCAGTTACGGCACTACGGCCATGTGACGCATTTCCCAGAGGGTGATCTAGCTCACAAGATCCTCATTGTTGGGGACCAGAGTGGCTGGACCAGGCCAAGGGGTCACCCACGTAACACCTGGCTGCAGCAGATAGAGGGTCATTTCAGGAGGGTGGGACTGTACCGCGTGTCTGCCTGGGGGGTTGCCAACCGGGATCCCGAGTTGTTTCATCGTGTACCAGTGCATGCTCCCCAACTTGACTTGACTTGCCCACACAATCTACAACTAATAATCAATATGCAGGGTGATTCAAAAAGATTTGCCCGATTTCAAAATGATTTATTTCTCTTGTAAATCATTACATAACAATGCAGTAAATTATAAATGGTTTAAGTGAGCATAAAGTTTATTATTTAATTTTACAAGTGCTCAATATGACCTCCTCCAGCTGTACGGACAACATCAATGCGATAGTTAAATTCATCCCATGCTCAATAGAGCATGTTAGGTGTCACTGTACTCACGGCTCTTTCAATGCGATTTTGGAGATCACCCAGTGATGTTGGGAGTGGTGGCACATAAACAGAATCCTTAATGAACCCCCACAAAAAAAGTCACACGGTGTGAGATCGGGTGATCTTGGGAGCCAGAAGTGGAGTGCCAAATTGTGGGGTCCTTTACCGCCAATCCAGGAATGAGTGAGCTCATTGCTGTTGAGAAACGCTCAAACGTCTCTTCACAGACTGAAGGGAGACATCTTCCAGTGACAGTCAGAAACTCTTTCAATTGGTATGTGATTGGTTCCTAGACGCCTCATGGTTAAAAAATATGGCACTTTGAAATCGGATGAATCTTTTTGAATCACCATCTATTTTAACCAAGCAAATAGAACAAATCTGCAGACAGTGTACACTAATGTACATATTACTTTACAAACCAAGCTGGAGTCAGCTATTCACAAATATATCAGCAGCCCCTTTTACACATACAACTTCAGAAATTTACCTTGTCAAGCAACCAAGCAATTCACAGGCATTCACTTGTTCATACACACAGGGGTGATCCAGCGATTGTCTGGGCTGATAGCATACACACATACAGTAAGATGCTCCTACAGGTACATATTCCAAGGATACTAAAAGGCACATAAAAGGTTTGTGGCTCTGGCTGCAGCTTTTTTTTTCTTTCTTTTTATCTCAAAGAAAATGCATTGGCAAGCAGCAATTATCAAGTGCTAAGTTCAATGTATTTACTTATTTACTTATTTTTGTTTTGTGCAATGTCCTTGAACCACATAGATACATTTGAGAAATAAAACCACACTATTGATTGGAAAATGACAAACTGCAGAGTCAAAAAGAAAATGGTAAGGATATGAAGATGAAAGTTACTCCATTTACTGTTTCAGAAAACTGCATGAAGAGGAGTTCTTAAGAGATGCAAGATGAATTTCTCCTTGGGATTATTAAAGTACAGTATCTATCTATCTATCTATCTATCTATCTATCACATGCCGCTCCACCACAGATTCTTCTAATCTTTGTTGTCTTTTTCAGTTTATATTTAAAGTTACGAATGTTGGTTTGGTCCAAGTACTTTCAGTAGGTGCTATACTAGAATATAAATTTAAAGCAATAAAGGATACATCTAATTGCAAAGCACCTACTTTAATCCTTTAGAAAACAAAAATCTGAACCTACTGCTCCTGCCTTGTCAAAGTGGAACAGGCAAATAGATTCATTACACCACACGTCCACAATATGTTATGATTTATCCCCACGTGAGAACTCAGTAATGATAAAAACCAGAAGTCATGGTTAATGTTAATGTTAATGTTAAACGACATTCAAGAGCAACAATTTTCAATTCAGTATCTTTCACAGCACAATGTGAGTAAAATGTTAAAAATATATGCCTATGAATAGCTCTACAAGGATTTTTAATATACTTTATCTATCTATACATATTAATAAAAGGCAAAGCCCTCACTGACTCACTGACTGACTGACTGACTGACTGACTCACTCATCACTAATTCTCGAACTTCCCGTGTAGGTGGAAGGCTGAAATTTGGCAGGCTCATTCCTTACAGCTTACTTACAAAAGTTAGGCAGGTTTCATTTCGAAATTGTACGCGTAGTGGTCATAACTGGAACATATTTTTTGTCCATACACTGTAATGGAGGAGGCGGAGTCACGTATCGCGTCATCACGCCTCCTACGTAATCACGTGAACTAAAAACAAGGAAGAGATTTACAGCACGAGTCAAACGCGGGAACGAAGGTAAATGACGTTAATTTTTGACTGTCTTTTAATACTGTGTAAGCATACATATTAACACATGTGCAATTAAACGTGTGCATTTACGGGGTGATTTCTCAGGCTTAAAAGCTCACCTTTTATCAAACGCGGGAACAAAGGTAACTGACGTTGTTCACTGTCTTTTAATACTGTGTAACCATACATATTAACACATGTGCAATTAAACGTGTGCATTTACGGGGTGATTTCTCAGGCTTAAAAGCTCGCCTTTTACTAAAAAGGTAAATGCAAAACTATTTTCAATCAGTTTATTGAAACGCTCCCGTTAAGGATTGCAATAACATATTCGCGAGATAAAAGAACGAAGTAGGGGGAAATGGAGGAAGAGCCGCAAACAGCGAAGAGCAAAAAATTAATTAAACAATTGAGAAGGCAGCGAGTGAAGCATACAAGCATGTTCATAAGGGAAACAAAGCACGGTGTAAAACGTAAGTTTAAGTTTATAGAAACGCTCCCGCTGCGGATTGCAATAACATATTCGCGAGATAAAAGTTTAATGAGAAGACACGAGGTATAAACGAACCACACGCCGTGGCGCAACGTTAGGGGCAACAGTTTCAACCATTCTATGATCTGCTTCTCGCAACTGAAAGACGGCACATGGCGGATGTTAGCCGACTTGCTGACCGCAACGTTAGGGGCTTCAACTCTGGCGCTGACGCCACATCTCAGTGCCAACACTTTGCAGACTCTACTTAAAAGACACGCCCTCCTCACTGGACAGTTAAAAACACCAATCAAACTAACGATGACATCAAGTATTACCCAATCAAAAGTAGGAAAGGAGGCATCTTCATAAAATGCATGTGGGATGATTTGCATGAGACGCTGCTTTAAAAAAAAATGATAAAAAAAATACGGGATAAATCCCGTCCAGTATTGATTCAAAACGGGACGCGCAATTTCATTCTCAAACGCGGCACGATTCCGTATTTTAAAGGACGGGTGGCAACCCTACAGTGCCAGGTAACCACCCATACAATCACATTGTGATTCAGACTAGGAATGCAATGAATGTAATTACCCCGATCTACATACAAGGCGAAAGTCTTGCAACATTCAAAGATGATGGTTTGGGATAATTAGTACTTATTAAGTACAACATTGAACATAAAAGAGCTTATCAAGCCTTGAACCGAAAAAACCAAGATCTCAGAGATCGTAAAAAAAAAATAGGAGGTAATGTCGTTTTACTCGCTGTAGATTTTAGTCAAACATTACCAGTTATTCCACGAGGGAGACCAGCAGATGAACTCAACGCGTGTTTAAAATCCATGCTTCTCCCACGCTCGGTTATATGTCGCGTGTTCTCGGGTAGGTGCACCAAAAAATGTATACATTTAAGCATGTAATGGGCAAACAAAAAATGAGGTATACCCGAAGGCACTGCAGTAGTACTTAATCTAACTTTACTTCTTAAATGTTAATGTTTTACTGTTTAATAATTTATACGCTTCTTATATGTTGTTCAAATTCTTTTATCAAAATACCACTGACAGCGCAATGCACGATAACATGGAGTGAATACACCATACGCATCCGCCCACGGCCGCCCTGGTGTGCGCAGATAGGAGTTGATTCTACAATAAAATAAAATAAAGATAAAAAGACTAATACAATCATCACCCATAAAGCGGATAGTAGACGTGACGTACTATATGTGTACCACATTTCAAGTGTATAGGTGAAACGGTTTGCGAGCTACAGGTGATTTAAAATCCTGGACAGACACACAAATTGCCACGGTAGCAAATTACAGAAGAAGATTTTACTGTTTAATAATTTATATTTATATGAAATGTGCTTCTTATATATTACTTCATATTCTCATATGATAATGATGTTAATGTTTATATTGATTTCTGTGTTATTGAAACTGCATGTATGTGTGTATATGTATATATATATATATATATATATATATATATATATATATATATATATATATATATATATATATACTAGCAAAATACCCGCGCTTCGCAGCGGAGAAGTAGTGTGTTAAAGAGGTTATGAAAAAAAAAAGGAAACATTTTAAAAATAACGTAACATGATTGTCAATGTAATTGTGTTGTCATTGTTATAACTGTTGCTGTCTTTTATATATATATATATATATATATATATATATATATATATATTATATATATAATATACACACACATAAACATTTATATACATATACATATATATACATATCTACATATACACATCTACATATATATACACACATACATAAACACACACATAAGAGTTACTGAGTGAAACGGGCTTTCATTGACAATCATGTTACGTATTTTGCTAGTATATATATATATATATATATATATATACATATACACACATACATGCAGTTTTAATAACACAGAAATCAATATAAACATTAACATCATTATCATATGAGAATATGAAGTAATATATAAGAAGCACATTTCATATAAATATAAATTATTAAACAGTAAAATCTTCTTCTGTAATTTGCTACCGTGGCAATTTGTGTGTCTGTCCAGGATTTTAAATGACCTGTAGCTCGCAAACCGTTTCACCTATACACTTGAAATGTGGTACACATATAGTACGTCACGTCTGCTATCCGCTTTATGGGTGATGATTGTTTTAGTCTTTTTATCTTTATTTTATTTTATTGTAGAATCAACTGCTATCTGCGCACAGCAGGGCAGCCGTGGGCGGATGCGTATGGTGTATTCACTCCATGTTATCGTGCATTGCGCTGTCAGTGGTATTTTGATAAAAGAATTTGAACAACATATAAGAAACGTATAAATTATTAAACAGTAAAACATTAACATTTAAGAAGTAAAGTTACATTAAGTACTACTGCAGTGCCTTCGGGTATACCTCATTTTTTGTTTGCCCATTACATGCTTAAATGTATACATTTTTTGTTACACCTACCCGAAAACACGCGACATATAACCGAGCGTGGGAGAAGCATGGATTTTAAACACGCGTTGAGTTGATTTGCTGGTCTCCCTCGTGGAATACCTGGTAATGTTTGACTAAAATCTACAGCGAGTAAAACGACATTACCTCCTATTTTTTTTTTTACGATCTCTGAGATCTTGCTTTTTTCGGTTCAAGGCTTCATAAGCTCTTTTATGTTGTATGGTATACTTATCCCAAACCATCATCTTTGAATGTTGCAAGACTTTCGCCTTGTATGTAGATCGGGGTAATTACATTCATTGCATTCCTAGTCTAAATCACAATGTGATTGTATGGGTGGTTACCTGGCACTGTAGGGTTGCCACCCGTCCTTTAAAATACGGTTTTTAGTTCACGTGATTACGTAGGAGGCGTGATGACGCGATACGTGACTCCGCCTCCTCCATTATAGTGTATGGACAAAAAATATGTTCCAGTTATGACCATTACGCTTTGAATTTCGAAATGAAACCTGCCTAACTTTTGTAAGTAAGCTGTAAGGAATGAGCCTGCCAAATTTCAGCCTTCCACCTACACGGGAAGTTGGAGAATTAGTGATGAGTGAGTCAGTGAGTCAGTCAGTCAGTCAGTGAGGGCTTTGCCTTTTATTATTATAGATATATATATATATATATATATATATATATATATATATATATACATACACATATACAAATTTACATATCTACACATATATATATATATATATATATATATATATATATATATAGATATAGATATAAATATAGACATACATATATACATACATACATTCACACACATATATATAGAGCAAAATACCCGCGCTTCGCAGCGGAGAAGTAGTGTGTTAAAGAGGTTAACACACTACTTCTCCGCTGCGAAGCGCGGGTATTTTGCTATATATATATATAAAAGACAGCAACACTTATAACAATGACAACACAATTACATTGACAATCATGTTACGTTATTTTTAAAATGTTTCCTTTTTTTTTCATAACCTCTTTAACACACTACTTCTCCGCTGCGAAGCGCGGGTATTTTGCTATTATATATATAAAATACAGCAACACTCATAACAATGACAACACAATTACATTGACAATCATGTTACGTTATTTTTAAAATGTTTCCTTTTTTTTGTTTCATAACCTCTTTAACACACTACTCCGCTGCGAAGCGCAGGTATTTTGATATATATATATATATATATATATCTGTATGTGTATATATATGTGTGTGTGTGTGTGTATATATATATATATATATATATATATATATATGTATGTGTGTGTGTGTATGTATGTGTATATATATATGTTGATATGTGTATATATATATATATATATGTATATATATGTGGATGTGTATATGTATATATATATATATATATATATATATGTAGATATGTATATATATGTATATGTATATATATGTTTATGTGTGTGTATATTATTATATATATAAAAGACAGCAACACTCATAACAATGACAACACAATTACATTGACAATCATGTTACGTTATTTTTAAAATGTTTCCTTTTCTTTTTCATAACCTCTTTAACACACTACTTCTCCGCTGCGAAGCGCGGGTATTTTGCTATTTATCTATATATATAAAGGAGAGTTGGGATCCGAGAGACTGTGTTTGTGTGTTTGTGGAGGGATGGAGAGTTAAGGCGGGTGTTGGAGTCACATGATCATCTCCCCTCCCATTCACCTCATTTCATTCACTTCATTTCGCTCCGAGCTGAGCTCCGCAGCTGGCGCGGTCTTGCTGTTCTTGATTTGCTTTTCACATGGCCAAGTATACGTTGCATGCTCAAGAGTAAGCTCAGCGCACAACTTGGTCATATTACAACCGGAGGGGCGAACTGACAACATGGTATACAAAGAGATCCTTAACAAATAATTATTGGTATAATTTCCCTCAGTTTATTATTTAAAATTTTAAAGCAGTACTTCGCCGCTGCGAAGCGCGGGTATTTTGCTTTATATATATATATATATATATATATATATATATGTGAATGTATGTATGTATATATGTATGTCTATATTTATATCTATATATATATATATATATATATATATATATGTAGATATGTAAATTTGTATATGTATATATATATATATATATATATATATATATATATATATATAGTAAATTTGTATATGTATATATATATATATATATATATATATATATATATATATATATATATATATATGTATATATATATGTATATGTGGATGTGTGTATGTATATATATGTATATGTAGATATGTGTATATGTAGATATGTATATATATGTATATATGTTTATGTATATATATGGTTACATAACCTCTTTAACACACTACTTCTCTGCTGCAAAGCGTGGGTATTTTGCTATATGTATATATATATGTGTGTGTCTGTATGTGTATATACTGTATATATATTTATATATATATATATGTGTGTATGTATATATGTGTGTATATGTATGTGTATATATATGTTGATATATGTATATATATGTGGATGTCTATATGTATATGTTTATGTATATATATGTTTACATAACCTCTTTAACACACTACTTCTCCGCTGCGAAGCGCGGGTATTTTGCTAGTTAAAAATAAATTTCACACTTTGCAAATATGGTTCAATTTTGCAAACCAACTACAATAACAATAAAAGTTAAAATACTTTAGACAAGTTAGAAAAGGTATGTATTGCATAAGATTAAGGTGAGTTCAAGGAGTTGGTTAACTGTTTTGAAATTTGAAGTAAATAAATACAAATAAAAAATCTCCTTCAAAGATGCCAATATCAAATTTTTGTTTATTAAATTTTTTTGTAACATGAGCCACTTTCAAAAATAAGTGAAATGTAATTACATGCATTAGTGTTGCTCATATAATTCATATTTTTATACCATTTTACAATATCATTTAGTCTAAAACTGCGGCTATAAAGGCTTGAGGTAACTAAAGAAGCTTTCATTTGCACAACTCAGATAATCAAAAAATTGAATTTTGTGGACAATTTTTATTTGTCTAATAGCTAATTTCTTTAGAGTACACAATGGAGAGTAAACTCTATCTTGAAGTCTCAAGCTGAAATTCTTGGCTGCAAAGCACCATGCTGGGTTTCAGGTCTTTGTTGCTCTTTGTCGATAAATGGTAATATCAGAGAATTATAAAAATCATGTATAATCTGCAAATAATGCAGTCATGAGATTGTTTCTAATGTACCATAATGACTGAGTACTGTATGTGTTTATTCACTGTTCACATCATGGCTGATTGAACCAGGTTTACATAGACAATGACTTTTTGGTATTCTTGCTCTACTTTTTTACTTTTACGGTTTCAAAAATTATATAATTTACCCTCTATGGCTTCAAGCAGCAAGTGATCCAAGTTGGTATGGCTGAGGTTTATGCAACCAACTGAAAGTTCTGCATGTGAAACTCTGCTGGCACTTAAATGACATGTACTGGTGATCTGTGTAAAAGGAACTTCTTCTTCTTCTTTCGGCTGCTCCCGTTAGGGGCTGCCACAGCAGATCATCTTCTTCCATATCTTCCTGTCCTCTGCATCTTGCTCTGTTACACCCATCACCTGCATGTCCTCTCTCACCACATCCATAAACCTTCACTTAGGCCTTCCTCTTTTCCTCTTCCCTGGCAACTCTATATCCTTAGCATCCTTCTCCCAATATACCCAGCATCTCTCCTCTGCACATGTACAAACCAACACAATCTCGCCTCTCTGACTTTATCTCCCAACCGTCCAACTTGAGCTGACTCTCTAATGCACTCATTTCTAATCCTATCCATCCTCGTCACACCCAGTGCAAATCTTAACATCTTTAACTCTGCCACCTCCAGCTCTGTCTCCTGTTTTCTCGTAAGTTCCACCATCTCCAACCCATATAACAAAGCTGGTCTCACTACCGCCCTGTAGACCTTCCCTTTCACTCTTGCTGATATCCGTCTGTCACAAATAACTCCTGACACTCTTCTCCACCCATTCCACCCTGCCTGCACTATCTTTTTCACCTCTCTTCAACAATCCCCATTACTCTGTACTGTTGATCCCACGTATTTAAACTCATCCACCTTCACCAACTCTACTCCCTGCATCCTCACCATTCCACTGACCTCCCTCTCATTTACACACATGTATTCTATTTTGTTCCTACTGACCCTCATTCCTCTCCTCTCTAGAGCATATCTCCACCTCTCCAGGGTCTCCTCAACCTGCTCCCTACTATCTCTAAAGATCACAATGTCATGAGCAAACATCATAGTCCTCTGAGACTCGTCTAATCTCGACTATCAACCTGTCCATCACCATTGCAAATAAGAAAGGGCTTAGAGCTGATCCCTGATGTAATCCCACCTTCAACTTGAATGCTTCCGTCACTCCTACCGCAGACCTCACCACAGTCACACTTCCCTCGTACATATCCTGTACAACTCTTATGTACTTCTCTGACACTCCCGACTTCCTCATACAATACGACAACTCCTCTCGAGGCACCCTGTCATATGCTTTCCTCAGGTCCACAAAAACGCAATGCAACTCCTTCTGGCCTCCTCTAAACTTCTCCATCATCATCCTCAGAGCAAACATTGCATCTGTGGTGCTCTTTCTTGGCATGAAACCATACTGCTGCTCACTAATCATCATCTCACTTCTTAACCTAGCTTCCACTACTCTTTCCCATAACTTCATGCTGTGGCTCATCAATTTTATTCCCCTGTAGTTACTGCAGGCCTGCACATCCCCCTTATTCTTAAATATCAGCACCAGTACACTTCTTCTCCACTCCTCAGGCATCCTCTCACTTTCCAAGATTCCATTAAACAATCTGGTTAAAAACTCCACCGCCATCTCTCAAAAACACTTCCATGCTTCCATAGGTATGTCATCTGGATCAATGGCCTTTGCCATCCTCTTCCTCTGTATACGCTCTTGTATTTCCTCATTCCACCACCAAGTTTCCTTTTCCTCCTTCCTCTTTCCAGATGTCACGCCAAGCACCCTTCTTGCTGTCACCCTTGCTACATCTGCTGTAGTTTCCCAGCTGTCTGGTAACTCTTCACTGCCAGCCAGTGCCTGTCTCACCTCCTCCTTGCAGTCTTCCTTTTTCAACTTCCACCATTTGATCCTTGGCTCTGCCCTCACTCTCTTCCTCTTCTTGATCTCCAACATCATCCTACAGACAACCATCCTATGCTGCTTAACTACACTTTCCCCTGCCACCACTTTGCAGTCTTCAATCTCCTTCAGATCAACTCTTCTGCATAGGATGTAATCTACCTGTGTGCATCTTCCTCCACTCTTGTACGTAACCCTATGTTCCTCCCTATTCTTAAAATACGTATTTACCACTGCCATGTCCATCCTTTTGGCAAAATCCACTATCCTCTGACCTTCTTCATTCCTCTCCTTGACACCATACCTACCCATCACATCCTCGTCTCCACTGTTCCCTTCACCAACATGCCCATTGAAATCCGCACCAATCACCACTTTCTGTCCCTTGGGTACACTGTTCATCACTTCATCCAACTCACTCCAAAAATCTTCTTTCTCACCCATTGCACACCCAAGTTGCAGTGCATATGCACTAACAACATTCATCATCATACCTCCAATTTCCAGCTTCATAATCATTACTCTGCCTGACACTCTTTTCACCTACAAAACACTCTTGACATGCTGTTCCTTCAGAATAACTCCTACCCCATTTTTCCTCCCATCCACACCATGATAGAACAATTGGAATCCACCTCCGATCCACCTGGCCTTACTCCCCTTCCATTTAGTCTCTTGCATGCACAATATATCAACCTTCCTTCTCTTCATCATATCTGCTAACTCTCTCCTATTACCAGTCATACTACCAACATTCAAAATTCCTACCCTCAGTTCCTCTCTCTTTACTTTCCTCCTCTCCTCCTGCCTCCGGACACGTCTCCCCCCTTTTCTTCTCCGTCTTGTTCTTCGGCCAACAGTAGCCCAATTTCCGCTAGCACCCTGTTGGCTAACAGCACTGGTGGCGGTCGTTGTTAACCCGGGTCTCATCCGATCCGGTACGGAAATTTGTATTGTTGTCCGCATATTGATTTGGCAAATTTTACACCAGATGCCCTCCCCATTTATTCAGGCTTGGGACCGCCATGAAGAAACACACTGGTTTGTGCATCCCCTGTGGCTGGGTTATCTGTGTAAAAGGAACAAATATTTAAAATGTACAAGTTGAAATAACCTTTCTGACGAAGGGGCCTGAGTTGCCTCGAAAGCTTCCATGTTGTAATCTTTTTAGTTAGCTAATTAAAGGTGTAATTTTGCTTGATTTCTCACTACATTCACGATGGCTAACATGGTACAACACCCTAATACTGAAGGTAAATCTGAAATACTAAACTAATCTAAAATTGATGTTGCAGCCAATGTTTCTGTTTTAAGGCAGATCATTTTTGTAAGTTCTTTAATACTTTTCAATAGGAGATTTTTAAATATTATAGATTTATACAGTTGAGATATCACAATGAAAACTTTTCTTACCTTGAAGAATAATCTTTGCCATATTTGAATCAAATACATCCCCTGGGAATAAAGTTATTTCACTGGGACAAACAGACATAAAGATGAGATGATGATATGATCAAAAGGCTGTCGGATGAATTGGGGGAGCCACCTGTATATTGTTCCCTGGCTGCAAAAAGATAATTTGTACTGAGATGTTTACAGGTTGGAGTCCAAAACAGAACTGACTTAAAGGCTGTAAATATGGAGGCTTTGAAGGCAGTGACAGGAAATGACGTAATCGGGGCCAGAAGTGTAAGTGACGTCATCTATGAGCCCGGAACCATAAGCGACGTCATCCTTGGTGCTGGAACCATACGGAATTTCCTGTGGATGGTCTGCAGAGGACAGAGAGAGAAATTTATTCCAGCTCACCACCCTCTGGTCTGACATGAAACTCTATTATTCAGGCCCTTTAGCTGCCTCTTAATCACATGTGTATGGCAGGGCACGTGGAGGATTATATCTGTGAAGGAGGTGGGCAAGATATATAGGAGCTAGGCCATGCAAAACTTTAAAAGTAATGGGTGCCAGTTTATATCTTCTCAACATATATAAAATCATATGTCTGTCTGTATGTCTGTCCATTTTTCACAAGAGAACTACTTAACTGATTTAGATCATTTTATTTTCTAGAATTTGCTTGAACATTCCAGTTGATTTTGCGACTTCTCTCATCACACTGAGAATCATGTTTCGCTTGCAGGAGTTATTTATTCGCACTAAACCGAGACAGAGGCTGCAGGCCGAGGGTAGGGGGAAGCGTGATGTCAGGAGTGGGGAGTCTGTCCACCTCTGCGTTTTGGAGTGTACCTTGCCTCCACTTAGCTAGCGATACCTTTTTGTTTATTGATTTTTAAAGATTGTCCTGTTTCACTAATACACGAACGGAGCTGCAGGGGATGACTAGTTTGATATATGATGAAATGGTCAGCCAGTGCAACTGGTAAAGGACCGGAGCAATGTGCTGCATTTGCTTGGTGTGTGTGAGGACTGTAGCAGCTCAGTTCTGGTTATGCTGCAGTCTAGTTAGTGTTTTAACAGGAAGGTCAGCAAACATGAAGCTTCGATATTCAAAGTGAGAAGTAATGAAAGCCTGCACAAGTGTTTCAGCATCTCAACTATTTAGTAAGATGTGTGATTTTGAGAAAGTGACAATAGCATTTTTGATATGTGAACTTATAGTATATGAAGCTCAAAATAAGTGATTAGTCGAAAAGGACACCTAAATTATGTACAACCTGTGAATGGTGAATCAATACACCATCGATGTTAAGACTGAAATCAACTAATAAATCTTCAGTCTTATCAGCATTCAGTTTAGGAAAATTAGCATCCAGCCAAATATTTATATCAGCAATATATTCAAACAGATAATGGGGTGGTAGGTCAGTGGTAGATCTGGTATTAA
Source organism: Erpetoichthys calabaricus (assembly GCF_900747795.2). Lineage (NCBI taxonomy): Eukaryota > Metazoa > Chordata > Cladistia > Polypteriformes > Polypteridae > Erpetoichthys > Erpetoichthys calabaricus. Next base: position 268,927,403 of record NC_041397.2, on the reverse strand, counting down.
TAGATCTGAGTGTCATCTGCATAATGATGAAAGCTGAGACCATGTTGGCAAATAATTTGTCCTAAGGGGATCACATATATTACAAAAAAGGGGTTCAAAAACAGACCCCTGATATATACCTTGTGTAACAGGGTCTGAAGAGGATTTATGTCCACCAATTGACAGAATACTTCATATCAGATAAGACTTAAACCAGGACAGCACTGTGCCAGAAATGTTAACTAAAGATAGGCAAGATAGAAGAATATTATGATTTATAGTGCCAAAGGCCACACTGAGGCCAAGAATCAGGAGAATGCTGAGTGCCCCAGTATCAACAACTTTTAAGAGTGCAGTTTGAGTGCCGTCTAAAGTGCAAAACCCAAATAGGTCTGTAATACTTGCAAAAATAAATGGGAAGTGAAATCATTACAGAAATATAAAGATACATATTTTGTACAGTTAACCACACAGTCACTTGTTAGTTTACGATTTGAGATGAATGGGTTTGACTTATTCTGAAGCCCTGAAATTGATAAGCTGCTTAAAAATGGATGGATGAATGGCTGTGGTTTGCCCTTACTTTCAGTTCATGTCCCTTAAGATAGCTCATATTGCGGTTAATACGTACCAATAGGGTGCACTGTATTTCATCATCTCCAGACCCTATTGTCTGAATCCTGGCCTAGTCAGGGTCTGTGTCGAATCTGAATGGTCCTCTTGTACTCCTGCGGATTTTCTGTGAGTTTTTTGGTTTCCTCCCACATCCTAAAACATACAGTTGAGGTAAGTTGAGGATTGAATGAGTGAGTGTAGGTGTGTGCATAAGCGTGCCCTGTCACAATCGATCCTCCCTAGTAACCACTGCTGCTGGAACACTTTCCACAAAACCCTTAACTGGACCAAGTATGTTCAGAAAACTGTTTGGAAACTTTAGTGATTAAAATAAAATGATTAAACCGTAGCTTATTCAGACACTTAATAATTCTACCTCACTAATTTGCTTTTTGCTTATGCTTTTGTGAGGTCACATTTTGTTTAAATAAACCATCAGTGGAAGGAAACATTTAAATAGCAAATTGTTTTGCCCTTTATTTTATCAAAAGCGCCACCTGCACGTGTCCAGTAATCTTAAACCCAGCCGTCCATCTGATTGTCCCTTCAGACCAGGAAGTGTCTCATATGCTTAGGGCTGAGTTTCCTGAAGCCAAGGCGTATGGCACTTGCTGCTACTGGCCTCAGTGACAAAAGAACGGAATTTGTGCTCGATGCTTGAAAGGAAACAACATCTGTCTATTTATCTTGTGAAATTGTTCAGCATGCTGATAACAAAACAGCAGAGGACATTGCACTGCAGCTTTGACGTAGTCAAGTGGCTCTGTGCCCAAGGGGGCTGAATGCACTTGCTGTTTAGTGACAAGGTTACAGCACGCCAACAGAGCTGGCCTCTGTCTGCTGGGACTCATATAGGTATTGTTAGAGCAAACCTCTTTTAAGACCTCACACAACGTCCATCTCCAGGAATTGCATGCTGCAAGTAACTGACCAGAAAAATGAAGCAATTGAGAAAATGAGGGTTATACATTCAACCGAAAGGTGTGGATATTGTGGGTTTAGCAGCTCTGGGCACTGTTCAGTAGAGGATAGGCACACAATGGTGGCCAATGGAGCCCCAGAGGAAATGTGAAATAAACTCCTTAAAACTTACTGCTAAGCTTTACTTTGAAACCAAGATTGTTCCTACTTATTGATTCACATCTTGAGACTGCACACTTACTGGAATAGTAGGGTGAAGTTGCTAGCTTCCAGATTCTGAAGTTACAATAACTCCTAAATTGAGACACAATTCAAACAGTGGTGCTTTTGGAATGAAAATTCTAGTGGGGCCGCACATACCTGAAGGAGATAGAGATGGTGTCAGAAGAGGTGTGCAGAGGGTGATGAGTGGACCAGTTCAATGAGCATTTGGTTTTCAGGTGTTTGGGGTGATTAGGCACCAGTTTGAAAGATGTGACTCTACAGATGATGGTTACTTAATGCATTTATGATTAGAGGAAACATAATACTAGTTCAGCAAATAAACCAGGCCGATGGGAATGGAAAATATTCTGCACAATGTGTGTACAGTAATGTCATTTAGTACTCATGCAACTATTGACAAAGCACTAGTGCTTGTGAATATGTACTAATCACTTTGAATGTCATCAACAGTGAATGACTCTCATTAATGTTGTGATTGTGGGGTTTCATGGCTCTGTATGATATTTTTATATACTCCTCAAGTCTTTGTCTTTCCATTGAGTCATACATTTACAGGTGAGCGCTTCCTCAAAGGCGTAGTAGATAAGCTGTTAATAAATCCAGCTGTTAATACTGTGTGACCATGAGCAAATCACTTCACCTGCTGGAGCTCCAATTGGAAACACAAAAGCAAAAAATGAAATGTAACCAATTGCATCTCTCAAGGAGGAGTGGTGGCTCTGAGGCTAAGGATCTGCGCTGGTATCCCGAAGGTTGCTGGTTCGAATCCCCGTCAGTGCCAAAAGAGATCCTACTCTGCTGGGCCCTTGAGCAAGGCCCTTAACCTGTAATTGCTCCAGGGGGCGCTGTACAATGGCTGACCCTGCGCTCTGACCCCAAGGGGTATGCGAAAAAAAAAAACTAACAAACACTGTTGTAGGTCGCTCTGGATAAGAGCATCTGCTAAATGATGTAAATGTAAATGTAAATGTCTCAAATGTTCTAAGTCACCTTAGAAAAAGGTGTCAGCCAAATAATAAGTAATAATGACACATGCCACATCTGAGATCCATAGAAACATTCAGTCAGTCAGTCATTGTCCAACCCACTATATCCTAACACAGGGTCACAGGGGGTCTGCTGGAGCCAATCCCAGCCAGCACAGGGCACAAGGCAGGAACAAATCCCAGGCAGGGCACCAGCCCACCGCAGGGCACACACACACCCACCAAGCACCTTAGGATCACCAATGCACCTAACCTGCCTGTCTTTGGACTGTGGGAGGAAACCAGAGCACACGGAGGAAACCCACGCAGACAGGGGAGAACATGCAAACTCCACGCAGGGAGGACCCGGAAAGCAAACCCAGGTCTCCTTACTGCGAGGCAGCAGCGCTACCACTGCGCCACCGTGCCACCCTGAAACATTCATGATTAAAAATGAATTCTGACACATGGCTGTGGAATTACCACACACTGAAATATGTAATTTATTAGAATTAGAACGCTTATCATGGTTTCCATGTGTTATAAATTGGGTTTATGAACACCTAGAGCATATTTCTGTGTTAGTATGTTTTGTTTTTGAGAGTTATTGTGGCAATGCCATTTTGTCTCTTGTAGTGCTATGGTCGCTTTTGTTTTGAACATCTCATGTTGTTTCCAATTACTACACCTGTTATAAGTCACACATTATGTTATTGCATCACCCAATATAAGTTGGCAGCACACAGCAAGTTTTGGATGTGTTACAAAATGCAAACAGTTGAATTTTGAGATAGCTGGGGTAATTGAAACAAGTTAGTTTCAAAACATTTTGCTTGCTTTTTTGAGTAAAATTGTTGACGTTACATTTTGTATTTGAAAATCAGTATTTTGATATTTCCTAGTATTTAGGCTCAAAACCTTTTTAGGACTTTACCTCTACTCTCTCTCATTACTGATTTTGTATCTCCCAACCATTTAATCACTCCTTTGGCTACAGACAATCCTTCGAGATAATAACTCTGGTGCCTTGGAATGTGTCTGTCAGGGATTCAGTTTTGACCTGTTGTTTTTTGACATTTAATTCTTTGCTGTTTTTCTTATTCTCTTGGCTTTGATTTGACTTAATTTTATTTTTTCTATTTATCCCCACTCCCTTAATTTTTGTTCATGCCAATTATGACTCTTAGGCACAGTGCTGTTGAAATTAACAATTATTTGGGAGCATTACTAGCTCCAAAAAATGGTAAGGAAGCATTTATAATGCTGGGAGTGGGCATACTGTGATAAAGTCCTAAAAATCCAACATGTGACAGCATACCCAAATGCAGGGCTGACGCTTTAAATAATAGGAGTGTGAAGCCAGCAGCACTTAGCATCAGAAAAGGAGAGCCTCCGCTTGTGAGCGCAACAACCACAGTTCATAATGCTGCCTGAGGCAGGAGACATTTTTGGTGCACGTTTTACCCCAGCCCCTATAAATCCTTCTTAGGCAGGAGATGATACATTCAATTCACATGTAATAAGAATTGCTGTAAAGGCTTCTCAAAACAGTTCATTCTCGGAACATCGGTAAACATTTTTTTTTTTTGGAAAAAAAAGTAAAACAATAAAAATGACTAGCTACAAAACTGGTATTAAAAACAATTCAATGTATAATACAAGACTGAATGCAAAACAAATGTGGCTGTATCCTCCTCCTGCACGCTTCTCTAAATACCTTGGCTGTTTCAAACAGTCCTGCAAGCCAAAACGCGCCTTCCCTTTTTAACTAAACACACGAGGTGTGAACTAAAGAGATTTTTAAAATTAACTGTGACTAATGACGTAAAGAGAGTCCGGAAATTTACCAAACTTTACAAAATGACATAATCAGTACATATACTGGGTGTGTTACAATACAATGCAATGTTCATGAGCATGAGCTGCCATAAATATTAGGAGGAGGGGATAAAAAACATATAAGTTACATCATAGATAATAACCAAGCAGCAATAATATTAATAACAATCCTCGAAATGGCAGGAGACACAAACGTGGAAAAGGAAAATTAAATAATCAACATGGCAACACAACTGCATACATTGCTAAAGATTTAGTTCCAAGCATACACTCTTAAAAATACTGGTTCTTTAATGGCTCTTTACTGGCTTGTGTGGTTCTTCATATAACCGTTGCTTGAGAAAGCACCATGCCATTCTGTGATGGGTTCTCTGAATAAAATAATGGTTCTTTATGCTTTTGAAAAACTTCCTTATGTGTAGAAAAACAAACTGAAATCTTTAATGTATGGTAGGCTACCTAGAAGGACAGTAACAGATAAAGAAAACCTCGACTTAGCCTGTGTTATTGCATCAATAAAAGTCCATTTAAAATCTGGGCCCATTTGTATTTCATAAATCTGTTGCTATCTATTCATGGTTATTTAATACAGTATACGGAGCTGGTTATAGATATAAATAAACATTTTTTCTGGACCCTTCATGTGGATGGGTCTTTTGGGAACTAGAAATGGTTCCTCTATGGCATCACTCTGAAGAACCACTCTGACACCTTTATTTTTAAGAGTGTATAAATATCACTCAAATGAGCTTACACTAATATTTTTGTTAAAACTCCGTAGTTGTCATCCTTTGTTGTTCACTACTTTCAATGCCTTGATGATTATGACTATACTCTTCACATTCGCTAAAGTTGCATTTTTACCTTTTTTCTCCCTCTAGCAACTGCTCCAGTATTTCTTATAATTTTTAAACAGTGGTATATAAATAAGGCACTTGATGTGTATGTAATTCTTAGGGTTCACACTTTCCTTTTATTCTTTGTTAAAAAAAAACAAAAAACAGTTACATGACAGTGCTGCCCAGTTCCACCCCACCCTGAATCCACTACATTAGTATTTCTGTATAAACACTTTAATTTGTACAATGAATATATAAATGTATAATAAGCAAACACGCGTCACAAACTTAACTGTAACATTTCTGTTTTGCTACCTAATTAGGCCTAAGTAATAATAATGATGATAATAATAATAATAATAATAATGGTCAACAATATTAATGTGCTGTTGCTCTTGGCTACTTGATATAGCCACCAGTATTATTTGTGACATATGACATAACAACAACACAAACAACAATTTGAATACTACTACTACTAATAGTGTACTAATCTTATTTGAGACACCTGTATGCTTTCAGCTTTTGTTTGCAGTATTTGTTTTATTTTACAACTTTGTTCTTCGGCTTCTTTCCCTGCTTCCCGTTTATTTCTAAGATGTTCTGAATTTTTAGACCATTTTAGCTTTTGGATTCTCCGATTCTGTTTAATAGTTTGGTACTTAAGATTTTTTAATTTAGGATTTGTAGATGATTACCTTGGAAGTTTATTTTTTATGTTGTTGTGTTAATAAAATTCTGTTTCTTTGTTCTTTCTTTCTGTTTTTCTTTTGCAGCTCTTCATTAAAATTCTTATGCATTTGGTTCAGTTTGTTGAGTAGTTACTGTTAATTTTTCTAGTTTATCCTTTTATAAAGTTTTCAGTTCCAACATCTATTTTTTAATGATTGTTGATTAAATTATTTTAAAATGTTTATTTAATAAATCAATGAAATACATTTACATATTGTGTTGGGCGAGGTTTTTGAAGGTTTTGATCATCCTGTTTGGCAGTTTATCCTAACAGTTTTTAAGAGGAGAGATTTAATTCTCTACTTAACAACATAGTTTTCCTCAGCTATGTCCATGATGTGTTCAAGTTTTGTATGCACTGGTTAGTCATCCTTTGGCGCAAGAACAGTGAGCTCATGAGAGAGCGACCTGCATATGGCACACCCTGAAACATTGTCACCTCTCCAAGCATGACATCAGTTACACAGTACAATGGCCTCCATAGTTCAGTCGTCATTATCCTTGTATGTAATTGTGCCTTTAACCACATACTGCCTCATATTCTTATGGATTGCGTGTTATCCTTTTGAAATCCATGGCAGAGTATAACCATTAAAGAAAAAGAAATATAGAGACAAATTTAGGATAACATTCAATCTAAAGCTAAGGAAATTTGGTGAATCAGGCAAGTATGCCTCAGAAACACAGATGCCACATTTTCTCCAATTGAGACCTTTTCTGTTTCAAAGTGGAAGTTTTAAGACTTAGATTTTCACATTTGGACCCCAGCCCCTTCACCTCCATTTTAAATGCAAGAACAAGCTATGTATTTTATAAAAAGTGTTTCACAATTTTATGTGGCAATGAATATATATGATTGTGAAGAACTTCACAAACTTATCCTTTAACTTACCAAGCATATCTTTGTGACGAGAAAAGGAAAAGCAATTACACGTGTACAGGAATTAATTTCTAATTTTAGCACAAAGTGATTTGGGAGTCAATATTTTTATCTGGAAAAAAAGAAGTGAAACTATTGAATTTTAATTGCTGTCTAACAGAAAAGGAAGCCCAACTCACTGTGAATTAGACCTCCACATAAATCTGGAGGCCCAAACTAGAAAGCAGCACTGATATTGTGTCAAAAGTGTATTAACCAAAAAGGACAAAAATAACGATCTGAGCCAAACCCACTGACACATGTAGAAAAAAAATGAGTGTTACCTATTCAGAAAGCGTGTGGACGCAAGCAAGACAGCCTTGGGGTTTAAGGCAGCAGATAATGCAGCGTCTCCTCTGATTTCCTAAAGACATGAAGGTTAACTGGCCCACTATGAGTGGATGTGGGTGTGTATGTACTGTATGTGTGAGTATATGATTTGCGAATGACTGCCTATCCCAGCAGCTTTACACCCACTGTTGCATAGATCCGTTCCGTATCGCCACTCCTCTGAAGTAGATAAGCACATTAAAAAATGGATGGATTGATGCTGCTAATCAGGAATGGCTAAGCTTAATCTGCTAAAACAGGGCTAATTTAATTGTGTGGAGCAGTTTAAACAGTGAAATAAAGTCACAGAAAAACATAAAGTACTTAAATAAAACTGTTTGTAGACAGTGAAAAAACATCGGCAATTGAAATACAGAAACTAAATCCCTTAATTAGTAAAATTGTTTGGCAGCTGTAGTCAACACCCCCGCTCACTAACAAAATAGTCACCAGCTGCCACAGAAGAAAATTCTAAGGTTAAAAGCATCTGTGTTAGCCGTTCTGTGGCCTTTAGCCGGCAAGTTTTACTGGAGGTTTTTATGTGCAAAAACAAGCCAAAGGCCCAGGGCAACATGCTTCATTCTTGGAAGTGATGGATAGGAACATATGAGTCACAAGAACATGAAAGCACAAATCCATTCACCCTACGGTTGCTGCCTGCCAATACTTTTGATTGCTGGGCACTTTCGGGGTAAGATGAAGAGATAAATGAGAAATTGCTAAGGAGCTGTTTTCATTTCCTAACTGGAGGTGGAGGTGGAGGTGGGTTCTGTTTTTCATGAATTGATCATCAGCACTTTTATAATGTTCATTTCATTAGAAATGTATATTTTTTGTTACATTCAGGTCTCCTTCTAAAAATTATAATATAATTAGCATTCACTTCTATAATGAAAATATTGTTAAATTTTTTATCTTAATTTGTAACTGTTATATGCAGTAACTTGTATATGGACTTTTATTGGCATGTTTCACATAGTTGCACCTAACAGGGGAACGATGAGAGACAGAAGATACTTCGACTCTGATCCAACTGCTGCTTTACATTTTGGTGTTCATCTTCATACAATCAGAAGGTCCTATTTCCACTTTTAGCAATGTGCTTTAACTACACTCAGAATGTAAACAAATCTGTTGTCTAATATAAATAATTCAAAAGTTTTGTGTTCTTTTAAAAGTTTTCCTAGGTGGCAATAGGATGCCAGTAACAGTAGTGGATCAATCAAGGAAAAGGAAACACGAAGAAATCCCCTCTAAGACATGTTCTTCTTGGTACATGGAATGTGTCTGTAAAAACCAGTGTCGGTAGGTACTGTAGAGAAGTATCTCAAATGTAAAAGCTCATTTGTGGCCGCCTAAAGCTTTAATTACAATCCAGGGATGAGGAGAGCAGAGGAATATGAAATGTCATTAACCATGGAAGTAATTCAGAGGAGGTCCCACCAAAAAAATTAGTCTGTGCAAGGCTATGGAAAGACACGTAATCCACCATTTTGGTGAGCATGTGTGTCTTTTGATGATATTGTATTATTGTAAAGCATTCTGAGAAGACAAGTAAGAGTTTTATTATACTGACTATATATAACAGTAGTTTAATTTATCTCTATCTATTGTGGCACACGGCTGGGGGTGGCACCCAGCCGAGACGCCCAGGAGGACAGGAGGAGGGCTCATGCCTCCTCTGGACCATGAGGGGGCGACCGCCCTGGTTCCTTTGGAGGCCACAATTACAGAGCTGGGAAGCTCAACCCTGTAGGGGCCCGTGGTCACCGCCAGGGGGCACCCCAGTGCCTGGAGAGCCCTGGATCTCAGCACTTCCGCCACACCCGGAAGTGCTGGGGGGAAGAAGACTGGGGACACCCGGAGGGCTTCCGGGAGCACAGCTGGCACTTCCGCCACACAGGGGAGTGTCCGCGGAGGAGTGTCGGGAAGCACCTGGAGCCCATCCGGGCGTGTATAAAAGGGGCCGCCTCCCTGCAAATGATGACTGGAGTCGGGTGGAAGTGGACGAGAGTCGTGTTGGAGAGGAGTGGAGGCGGCCTGAAGGAAGCAGGCACTGGAAGGAGAGGTCTGGATTTTGGGGGATTGGTGCTGGAGGCACTAGGTTTGTGCATTAATCTGTAAATATTGTACATAATAAACGTGTTGGGTGATATAACAATGTCAGTCTGTCTGTGTCCGGGCTGCTTCTCACACTATCTATCTATCTATCTATCTATCTATCTATCTATCTATCTATCTATCTATCTATCTATCTATCTATCTATCTATCTATCTATCTATCTATCTATCTATCTATCTATCTATCTATCTATCACTTGACTTGATCTCCAGGAGGACATTGCATTCTGTCTTTAGAAATAACATACATCTACAGTCCGTAGTTTAGAATTTCATGGGTCAAAATTGGAGACTGAATCTGAATACAATGAAATCTTGGTTCATCAGGCAATGTTGAGACGTAATTAAATGAGCACAGATTTACCAAACAAAACCAAAAAGATCACAGCTAAGAATAACAAATTGGGGGCAGCATGGTATTGCAATATTTGACACTGTTGTGCCATGGATCCATTGTCATGGGTTTAAATCTTGCATGTAGTCACTGTTTGTGCTGAGTTCTCCCCATTCTCCTACCTGAATTTTTTTCTAGTATTCCAAAGCCTTCAACAATTTAAAGATGTGTTGGTTAGGTTAGTTAACAAGTATAAATTGGGTCAGTGAGAGTGTGAGTGGGTGTCAGTGTAAGCTTTGCTTCCGGGCCATTGATGAACAAAAGAGGCAAGTTTCAATTCGCATGTGGTTTTGTGATGCTAAAATTCATTTTGCAGGTGGCTTCACAATTGCAAAATGCATAACAGGCTAAACAGTATATTATGGTGGTTTTACACCATAAAGAAATATTGCTTACTAAAGTCTTTTTTACATTTCTGTGTTTACCTGTATTCTTTTCTGCAACTGTATAATGCATTTAATCTGTAACGCACTGATACAGTTATTTCTATTTATGCCTCCCATTCATGTCACTGTGGAAGAGCGCAGTGTGTTTTTTTTTTTTAAATGTGACATGCTGCATATTTTCTGCACATATACACACTACAACGCACCATCGTGCACATTACTCTGTTTTTGTCACAGGAAAATCTCACTACACGGGAGAACCAATTATTTTCTAGAAACATCCTTTGCTTGTTCTCGATTCCTGCAGAAGAAGTTGAGGATATGCACACTTCATGGACCATGGAGTTTCAAATTTCTTTTCTGTCTCTGATGCATCCTTAGGACTACAATCACCAAGATTGTTATCTGTTATTAAAACACAAATAAAGTGTTACAGTCTGTTGCAGATACCCCATTTAATGACTGCATGCCAGAAGAAAAAAGGTAACAAAATATAAGGTCCATATGGATTTAAGGAACCTTCATCTCAGAGTGAACAAAACATACTTGATAAGGTGGCTCCATCTCCGTCTAAGGCTAAACTGATTCCTCTTTGGGGGTTGTTAATGTAGCAGACATGGTGGTGTTGAACCAGAAATGATGTAAGAGGTCCTCCGAGGCATACTCCTTCACTCCTTCACCATAGTCCTTCCCTGTCTTATGTACCTGTGCAGAGCCTATGAAACACTTCCTGATCACCACAAAGCTGACACATTGTATTTGACAGTGGGGATTGTACTAGCAGAACACACCTGGCGGCTCAACAAAATATCTCCATCAGACAGAAAATGAGTCTAGTGTTTTGTTATTATTATTAGAGGTCTTTATTAAAATTCTAAATCATAGACCGACTTAATTAATTTTAATTTTTCCAGACAAAACTAACCATCTTTCTTCTTGTTTCAATGGCACAAACTTAACTGGTCTTGAAAGCCCCAATATCATCAAGACCAAAAGAGCAAATAAGATCTAATGTTTGACTGTGATTATGGGTAATTTTTATATTTCCTTTCCTAAAACCTGGAAGAAAACTACTGTATTCTTTTTGAATATTAGGTTTATTGATCCATTCACTTTTCCAATTTTTACAGTCCATCCATCCATCCATCCATTGTCTCCCGCTTATCCGAGGTCGGGTCGCGGGGGCAGCAGCTTGAACAGAGATGCCCAGACTTCCCTCTCCCCGGCCACTTCTTCTAGCTCTTCCGGGAGAATCCCAAGGCCTTCCCAGGCCAGTCGAGAGACATAGTCCCTCCAGCGTGTCCTGGGTCTTCCCCGGGGCCTCCTCCCGGTTAGACGTGCCCGGAACACCTCACCAGGGAGGCGTCCAGGAGGCATCCTGATCAGATGCCCGAGCCACCTCATCTGACTCCTCTCGATGCGGAGGAGCAGCGGCTCTACTCTGAGCCCCTCCCGGATGACTGAGCTTTTCACCCTATCTTTAAGGGAAAGCCCAGACACCCTGCGGAGGAAACTCATTTCAGCCGCTTGTATTCGCGATCTCGTTCTTTCGGTCACTACCCATAGCTCATGACCATAGGTGAGGGTAGGAACATAGATCGACTGGTAAATTGAGAGCTTCGCCTTGCGGCTCAGCTCCTTTTTCACCACGACAGACCGATGCAGCGCCCGCATTACTGCGGATGCCGCACCGATCCGCCTGTCGATCTCACGCTCCATTCTTCCCTCACTCGTGAACAAGACCCCGAGATACTTGAACTCCTCCACTTGGGGCAGGATCTCGCTACCAACCCTGAGAGGGCACTCCACCCTTTTCCGGCTGAGGACCATGGTCTCGGATTTGGAGGTGCTGATTCTCATCCCAGCCGCTTCACACTCGGCTGCGAACCGATCCAGAGAGAGCTGAAGATCACGGCCTGATGAAGCAAACAGGACAACATCATCTGCAAAAAGCAGTGACCCAATCCTGAGCCCACCAAACCGGACCCTCTCAACGCCCTGGCTGCGCCTAGAAATTCTGTCCATAAAAGTTATGAACAGAATCGGTGACAAAGGGCAGCCCTGGCGGAGTCCAACTCTCACTGGAAATGGGTTCGACTTACTGCCAGCAATGCGGACCAAGCTCTGGCACCGATCGTACAGGGACTGAACAGCCCTTATCAGGGGGGCCGGTACCCCATACTCTCGGAGTACCCCCCACAGGATTCCCCGAGGGACACGGTCGAATGCCTTTTCCAAGTCTACAAAACACATGTAGACTGGTTGGGCAAACTCCCATGCACCCTCCAGGACCCTGATAAGGGTATAGAGCTGGTCCACTGTTCCGCGACCAGGACGAAAACCACACTGTTCCTCCTGAATCCGAGGCTCGACTATCCGACGGACCCTCCTCTCCAGGACCCCTGAATAGACTTTTCCAGGGAGGCTGAGGAGTGTGATCCCTCTGTAGTTGGAACACACCCTCCGGTCCCCCTTCTTAAAGAGGGGGACCACCACCCCGGTCTGCCAATCCAGAGGCACTGTCCCTGATGTCCATGCGATGTTGCAGAGGCGTGTCAGCCAAGACAGTCCTACAACATCCAGAGCCTTGAGGAACTCCGGGCGTATCTCATCCACCCCCGGGGCCCTGCCACCAAGGAGTTTTTTGACCACCTCGTGACCTCAGTCCCAGAGATGGGGGAGCCCACCTCTGAGTCCCCAGGCTCTGCTTCCTCATTGGAAGGCATGTTAATGGGATTGAGGAGGTCTTCGAAGTATTCCCCCCACCGACCCACAACGTCCCGAGTCGAGGTCAGCAGCGCACCATCCCCACCATATACAGTGTTGACACTGCACTGCTTCCCCTTCCTGAGACGCCGGATGGTGGACCAGAATCTCCTCGAAGCCGTCTGAAAGTCGTTCTCCATGGCCTCCCCAAACTCCTCCCACGCCCGAGTTTTTGCCTCAGCAACCACCAAAGCCGCATTCCGCTTGGCCTGCCGGTACCTATCAGCTGCCTCCGGGGTCCCACAGGACAAAAGGGTCCTGTAGGACTCCTTCTTCAGCTTGACGGCATCCTTCACCGCCGGTGTCCACCAACGGGTTCGGGGATTGCCGCCACGACAGGCACCGACCACCTTACGGCCACAGCTCCGGTCAGCTGCCTCAACAATAGAGGCACGGAACATGGCCCATTTGGACTCAATGTCCCCCACCTCCCTCGGGATGTGGTCGCAGTTCTGCCGGAGGTGGGAGTTGAAGCTACTTCTGACAGGGGGCTCTGCCAGACGTTCCCAGCAGACCCTCACAACACGTTTGGGCCTACCACGCCTGACCGGCATCCTCCCCCACCATCGAAGCCAACTCACCACCAGGTGGTGATCAGTTGACAGCTCCGCCCCTCTCTTCACCCGAGTGTCCAAGACATGTGGCCGCAAGTCCGACGACACGACCACAAAGTCGATCATCGAACTGAGGCCTAGGGTGTCCTGGTGCCAAGTGCACATATGAACACCCCTATGCTTGAACATGGTGTTCGTTATGGACAATCCGTGACGAGCACAGAAGTCCAATAACAAAACACCACTCGGGTTCTGATCGGGGGGGCCATTCCTCCCAATCACGCCCTTCCAGGTCTCACTGTCATTGCCCACGTGAGCATTGAAGTCTCCCAGCAGAACGAGGGAGTCCCCAGAAGGTATGCCCTCTAGCACCCCCTCCAGGGACTCCAAAAAGGGTGGGTACTCTGAACTGCTGTTCGGTGCATACGCACAAACAACAGTTAGGACCCGTCCCCCCACCCGAAGGCGAAGGGAGGCTACCCTCTCGTCCACCGGGGTAAACCCCAATGTACAGGCTCCAAGTTGGGGGGCAATAAGTATACCCACACCTGCTCGGCGCCTCTCACCGGGGGCAACTCCAGAGTGGTACAGAGTCCAGCCCCTCTCAAGCAGATTTTTACAGTCCTCTTTCTCCTAACTTGGACTTTTCTGATCTCTGCTGTCTGTTCCTAGTTCTGTCAAACAATGTCAAGTGTTTTTACACTTTTTTAGGGATAAGGTTAGTAATACTTAACAGCAGTTTTCTAAAATTAGCCCTTCTTTAATTTCTGATTGCATAATCCCACAAGTTCCCAAACATTTGTAGATTGATTTTGTCACCACTATTTACTTCTGTATCACTGATTTAATTTCAAAGTCAAAATCTTCCCCTCGCACAACTCAATCCTGTTCTTATTTCTCTTTTTAAGCCCAGTGCCAGTTATTGCTTGTCCCTTTTCTCACCTTATTACGGTAATACATCTCTAGCTTAAGGCTGTGTTCTGTCTTCTCTTAAAACTGTTTCTGATACACTTATTCTTAAGAAATGTGGTATTGACCCATCCTGATAGCTTCAAGCCCATCTCCAACCTCCCATTCCTAGCAAAAGTGCTAGAAGGGGTTGTCACGAAGAAACTTCAGACCTATTCAGCTAAACAGGATCATTATGAACCTCTTCAATCTAGTTTTTACGTGTTATCCAGCACTGAGAATGCATTCTTGAAAGTAGTTAAAGATCTCCTTTTATCTGCTGATGCTGGGGTACTTAACATTCTCCTGCTCCTTGATCTTAGTGTGGCCTTCGACACCATAAATCATAATATACTTCTATGTCATCTTTCTTCAACTGATAGTTCTGGCAAAGTTATGCCCTGATTTAAATCTTACGTATCTGATAGAATTTTCTCTAAACCCTCCTCTGCTCTATTATCCAAAAGTGTACCTTAGGGTTCTATTCTTGGCCCCTTTCTAATATATATGTTAGCCTTAGGATAAACTATTCACCAAAATGTTCTCAATTTTCCCTGTTATGCTTATGACATTTATTTAGCTTAATATCAGTTACCACAGATCTGTTACCCTGTTTTTTGCTGGAATGTATTTCTGGTTAAAAATTTGTCTGGATGCTGATTTTCTTAAATGCATTGCTGATTACACTGAAGTGTTGTTAGTAGGTCAATCTGAGATTTCTGACTTCAGTCTTAACATTGATGGCGTGTTGGTTCAAGCTTCACAAGTTGTGTGTAATTTTGGTGTCCTTTTTGACTCATCACTTACCTTTAAGCCATATATAAGCTTAGTTATCAAAAATTCATAATATCATCTTCACAATATCATCTGTCTTTGCCCATTACTTATGAGAAGAAATGGAGAAGCAACCGTACATGCTTTCATTAGTTCTCACCCCAACCATTGTAACACCATGTTTTCTTGTCTTCCTGTGAAAACAATCACTAGAGTGCAATGTACCCAGAGCTCTGCTGCCAAATTTCACACACACACCAAGTGAACGGAATATCAAATATAATCTTGCACTCATTAGTATTGATGAACAAAACAGAGAAGTCTGACACACAAACTGACACTAAAATTCATTTAGCTGGTGATTTCACAATTTGAAATTCTATAAGAATTCCCTAAAATGTTTTTTTGGAGTAGAAAACAAGGAATATAACCCCCTAAAGACTTCATGTTCACGTCATTATGGAGGTGCAGTACTACATATTTCTTATACAAAGTCACACCAAAACGTACCATCATGTACATGCTGTGATACTCCACAGTAAAACTATAAAAATTCAGCTTGCACAGTTCTGCTGTTATCTACCAATCTATTTTTTCTGTTTCTTGATTCCTACAGATGAGGACTTGCATGAACTGTGCGCTGTGAAGTTGCGAGTTTAATATCTGCCTCCAATGCATCTTTAGGACTGTGATTGCCAAGATTGTCATTATAATTGGAAAACTGGACATCTTCTTACCAGTACAAACCAAACCCATGCCTGATGGCTCAAGAAAATATCTGTACATGACAGGAAAAGAGTCCAGGGATTTTTTTTCTCAGTGGAGATCTTAATCAAAATACTAAATGACAGGCAGATTCCAGACAGAAAATATAAACACCTTTCTTATTGTGCTAATGGGATGAATTTCTCTAGAAGCAAAATGGCATTTCTTTCTTTTTTTTTTTTTGCAAAGTATAACATTGAGTTTCACTGTCAATTACATGCATACAAATTGTTTCACTTGCTATCACTCATTTTGCATTGTTTAGTTCCTATAAATCTTGCCTACCCCTTCACAGATATAACCCTCCATGTGCCCTTAGGTCCCCTGGTACTGGGCTTCTAATGGTCGCATAGATTAAACATGAGGTGTCATGGCCATCCACGGGAATTCCTTACATTAACGTTTAAACTAAACTGAAAACTTTTTTTGTTTGATCAACATTATTCTTCAGTCTTAAGATTTTTAACCCTTGAAAATGTGACTTTTGCTTGTTTGTTCCTTTTTGGTATTGTTATTTGCTTCTGTCTTCTTATGTTTTAAAATTTTGTGTAAAGCATCCTTCTGTTTGAGAAGGCTTTATATAAATGAAAAATATTGTTTATTATTGTTACTAAACTGGAATGGAAAATGGATGTAAAAATTTGTTGGCATAGAGTTTCTATGTGTAGTGCACATGCAATATTGAGGGATGTCTCCCCTTCATAGGATGGAAACATGTATCAGTTGTTGCATAATCATAATCATCATAGAAAAATTGCCATTTAAAGCTACTCAGGGACAAATTCAGTGATTTGCCAAGAATTAGCAACACACAGACAAGCAGTGATAGATATAAGGTTAGAATGCTGACGTGAAGGTAGCATAATGCCCACTTGTGATAGGCAGCCCTGCCCATTTGTGATATTCACAGCATGCAGAACATAACACTGAGTAATTTTCTATCAAAAATAGTTTTTATAAGTGTGTTTCAATGGCATGGATCAATAGACAAGGACATGTTTGACTAAAGTATAAAGGGCAGAAAGATACAGGAAAAAGTATATAATGTCAAAAGCAGGTAAAGAACCTGCAGTGCCAACCTTCTAATAAATATCTGGTGATGTCAATCTTTTTGTATTGCCTTCTCCTTGTTGATAACTCACTTAATAATTAGTTTGTTTAAAGTTACCAGCTTAGCCCACCATAGTGTAGAAGATCACCTTGGCCATCACAGTGTTGTAGAAGAGGTGAAAAATGTCATTATTTTGTCAGAAACAGTTACCATATGTTCAAACATTCTGACAAAGAAAATCCATCCCTTTATTTTTGTTATATGCTTAAGTCACCTTTCATTTTCATAATTATTGTAAATGTCTGCTTAGTTTTGTTATTTTACAGCTGCACATAAGTGAGGTTACTTACAACTTCTTGCATTCTTAAACCAAAATAGATATCACAGTAATTAACAAGTAGCTAGTTTCTTCTGTTATGAAGCTACTACCATATGGTTTTACTTTTTTATTTACATGGAAATTAATAGTGATTTTAAGAGACCTTTCAAAGTTAGGACTTTTATCAGTTGCCTTTGATATGACACAATCCTCTCTACTTCAGGTACAGCTTTCACCTTATACTGCTGTTTTCTTTCTCATTGGCTATAATGTTGGCAGAGACCACCCAAATATTGCCCCAGGGATTAAAAACTATGTTTTCAAAAATGAAAGACTCAAATTATTTTAATCTTGTATCGTATTCCTCAAGCCACTACGGGTCACGTTGTAAAGAATTAATTTAGGTTCTGTGGCAGGTGAAGGCAGGTCTCTATTTCAGTCCAAATTTCAATCAGCTGTTACTGGATGTATTCTAGTCATTTCAACATCATGTCAACACACACACAGCCAAGCAAGTTAAGAGTTGATATGTTCTGCGTACTCCTGTTGGCTACCTAGCGACAGAGCAGAGAAGAAGGTTAAGTGTTATGGTGTATGAGGTAATTAACAGGCAAGTTAATTCGCACTCTGGCATTTTGGTATAATGAGACAGTTGGATAATATGAGTGGTGAAAGAGCATTACAGTATTTTAGAAATATTATATAGTATGTATTTTAATAATGACCCCTTACAGACAAAACTCACTATACCACATTCAAGCTATTTGCAGGAAGAGTTAGGTTAGATACTAAAGATAAATATGTAAGCATACAAATATCACACTCCACCTAGTGAGAACAAGACCTTGAAGACGGTGCCAAAGCTTGCATGTCCCTGTGACTCTGAGAGCTATGCCAGCGGTACTTTAGATTCTGGTAGGGACCTTTTTGCTGAGTGGATTGAGGGGTAGGGTCCAGACAAAGAAGTAATCCAATCAGTCAGTCAATATCTGATACAGAGTGGGGAGCTGATCTTAGTGTGTCTTACCCATGTTTCATAGGTACAGCCTGGGACCTGTCAATCCACATTTGTAGACAGTGTGGTGAATTAATGTTTGCGACCTACCAGTTTTTAAGAATAATGGAAAGACAAACAAAGTAATAGCTCTAATTTCTTGGAGGTTGAAATTCACCTTGCAATGACAACCATTGTACTATATATGCAGGAAGACCAAAAATGGTAGAACATGGTGGAAGAAAGCAAATAGTAGTTGATTGAGAAATATGAACAGAGTCCTGTCTGAGGAAACAGAAAAACAAAACTAGCATGAAGTGGAAACTTGAATGGAATTTTTACATCTAATATGCCAGTGTGTCTGAAATGCAAGGAATACAACGAATATACAAAAATTGAGAGTTACTCAAGGAGCCATAGAGAGATGCATGCTTAGCATCAGTTTGGTTATTATATTTTTTATAAGCTTCTGGTAGTTTGTTAGAATTCCTTTTTTTGGGTCCAGTGTGGGAATTTTTTCATGGATGCTGCCATGCATTTCTGCATTGCTTTCGACATCACTTCCACTGTATCCAAGTCTGACAAATAACCTAAAGACTGTGCGCTTAGCTATCACTTTCTGATTCTCTAGCTCTTGCTTTTTTTGAACTTCATTTGTCTAAAATTTCTGGGTTTTGTTTTGGGCTTTGGTATTCAGTATGGTTGTTTTCCTTTTATAATCGTTGGATGCTTTTTGACAAGTCTCTTCTCTAGATCCACGTTTTAAACAACTGTCTCACAAATTCTGTGAGGCAGCACAAGCCGCACACAGATACAGAGGAAAGGTGTTAAAGGTACACATAGGCCAAGAAATAGCAAATATTTGAAAATGATTCTATTACCTGTCCTTGATAGGTAGCATGGCTAGTTATACATTAAAACAGAACAAACATAATTTAATAGGACAACTAAATGAATTAACAAAATAATATTCATAGAAAACAGAAAAATAATCAGTAGCGTTTACTGAACTAGTGAAAATGTGAATCTATGTTCTTCAGATAAAATGCTACAAAAGGACAGATAAAACAACAGTAAACTCTCAACCTGTTGTTTACAAATATAAGAATTTATACTTGATCATGAATTCTGAACATGTATGTACCATGTCCTGAGCCAGAGGTGGGCATGGATGGTTGGTCGCCTACCCATTCAGAGTCCCTGACCACCCAGTCACTTTTCAATTTTCAAATTGAAATATATTTATATAATATATATTTTATGTAAAGCGGTTTGGATATTTATGCTAGTATTATTTAGATTTTTATTTTTAATGGCTGGGTCTTTGAATTTGTGTGTCAAGTTCTATAAACTTTCTTATCTGGGTGAAATTTTATTCACCCACCTAGTTTCATATATGCCAACCCACCAACAAATTTCTGACTATGTTACTGTCCTGAGGGATTATCAATAGATGGGCTTGCAGGGACTGTGCTTTCATTAAAATAAACCTTTCTGCCCATCAGTAAAGTGCACACTAGGTTGTCGCTACCTAACATTGTTTGAATTTCCAGAACATATCAGGTCATAAGTTTTTGATTAAGATCAAGATCAAGGTTATAGCTCCATAAATTTGCGAGTAATCGCATGACAGATGGAGAGACCTTAGCACTAGAGTCACTTTTTGAAATAAAGGCTGGACTCGTGACCAACAAGTGAGGGAGAGAGGCAGGTCTTAAATTCAAAAAGTCATGTTCATGAGGGTTTAATTTACCGTTCTGGATGTGTGCGCTGAGGATTCTGTAAGTATCTCTTTAACAATATTTTAGCAAAAATGTATAGGTTTTTGCACATTTTGTGCATATGACTGACTAACTGAGTGGATTATGTGATACAAGTAATATGATTTTTTTTCTTTTTTCCATGGACAATGTAATATCTTTTGCTGTTGCCCTGCATTTTTCACCATTGACATCTATTATATCATAACCTTTTTTTCTCTCCTTTCTGCATGAAAACATGAGAATTAACTTTGTTCTTGTCCACCACTACAAAGTACATGTGGGGTAAGTAACACATAAAAAATATTGTTTTTCAATAGCATTTTCCTTTGACATTGAGAATTAACCAGTGAAGAACAAATAACAAAATACAAGAGGTCCTAATTTTCATTTTATTGATGTGTTTCTTATTGAACCTTGTAAAAAAACAAAGTGTCACCAAGTGGAAGAAAATATTATTGAAAATTATCTGAGACTGCAGAGGAAGTTGTGTTCTATTTGAAGAAAAATAAAAGTACATTTAAAATAAGTAAAAACAAGAAGACACTTAGAAGATGCATATATATATATAAAGCCCGTTGTGGCACTTCTTGTGTGATTTTGGGCTATACAAAAATAAATTGTATTGTATTGTATATGTTCAAAGGTCAGCAGAGTTGAGTAACACCAGTCTGGGGACTGTTAAGGAACAAATGTTACAAGATAAGGGTACAAAATTGATTTCCGCAAGTGAAAAACTCAAAACAAAATATAAGGCCAGTTACAATTTCCAGATTTTCAAAACCTAGCAGCTGTCAGTTACACAGAAATTTACCAAACAAGAGAGTCTTCAAACACTTCTTAAACACACTGAGGGAGTGCCACTGGCCAGATCTACTGTATCTATCTATCTATGAAAGGAGTCTGGACTGAGATTTGACAACACGCAGAGGTGGCAATCACCGGACACATATCATCAGGAGACCTGAGTGGTCGAGATGGAGCATAGGACCTCACAAATGTTTCCATATATTTAGGTTCAACGTGTTGTCCAACACCCAACACTTAAACAAAAAAAAAAAAACAGTTCAGAACTAAAAATCAGAACATAATGAACAAAAAATTATAACAATACTGTGGAAATACAGCAACTTGCCCTTTACCCAATTTGGGAACTCATTTCAAGTAATTTCTGCTGGATTTCTCAGTCAGGAGATATAAAACAATATGTCAAGGCAAGCAAAATTCATATTTGTTAATTGCTGTTACATTTCTCTACGGTACACTTGATTATCCCAGAGGGAAATTTATTGGCAGAAGGAATGTACAAACATAAAACATTATTTTACAGATTCAAGTAATAAGCCAAGAAACAAGAAATGATACTCATTTTTTATAGAACACACAGCTAATATTCCTACACATAAGTATATTGAACTCTACACTTAAAAGAGTTCATCGAAGCTCCCATTGCCACTAAAATTCAAATGCTGATACCACTAAGAATAAGAAAAGTCCTTAAAACTTTTGTTTGCCAATTTTGAGAATCTAAATCTGCAGCCTGATGGTAACAAATGCAGGAAACAGGATGGCTTCTGTCTGATAGAATCGAATTGGCCTTACTTCTAACCAGTTTGTGGCGTAGTTCAGTAAGAGATGACTACTGCAAACCAATAATGTTATTACTAACTGACAAGCTTGTTTAGATAGTGTTTGTTCTTAATACTGTGATTCCCAAAGTAATAAATAAAAATAAATATATAACAGTTGCTGCAATAACTGACTTATAAAAGGAGACTTCTCTTCCAGAGGTAGTCATACGGCAGTCCAAAAAGGCAAAAAGCGTAGATCAGAAGATGAAATGAAGTTAAAAGTACAGGCAACAGATCAAAAACCAGGAGAGCTGAGATTTCAGACTCAGTCCAAACACTTTGCTAAATCATTGTTTCAATTTATAATTAGGTCAAGCATTGGATCAAAGACAACTCATCAGTGAAAACCACAAAAATTTAAAACAAAACTCATAGTCATAGTCATAGTCAAAGCTCAATGTTCTTTGCTAAATGGTCAAAATATTAGTTAAAAGAACAAGTTGCTCTACATTTTTAAACAGCATTTATCCACAATCTTCGACAACTTGGAAGTGCACAACTCTAAACATTCCATTGTTTCCAAACAAAAACTTCCAGCTCTTCCGTGATCATAGCAACTCTAAACAGAATAATTCCCATAATGGCTGCATCTTTAAAAACAAATGGCAGCATAAAATGGCATTAAATATTTTTAAACTTTATAAAACAATAGTATGATAGCAAAAATAAAATCTTAATTGGAAATCTCTTACATGCATAGAAACAATGCATGCCACAATGAAAACAGATTCAAATTAAACTAAAAACATCATGAACCATAACAGTGACATTATGGGGCTGTCTACTATGGATCAATTCAAATTCTTAAGAAAGAAGAACTTTTTGTGTCCATTTTTATTGGTTCTTCTACAATCAGATCACAAATAGTCAACAGAAATTGTTCCTAAATATTTATGGTTTTGCATCAATCCCACAATCTGCACTGTTTTATTATTAAGTGAGGGGAAGGAAGGAAACAACAAACATTTACAGCTATATCCTTGGTTTTAGAGATATTTAGGTATAAAAAGGAATCATGGCATATAAATCGTTAACAGCAGTTCTTTGACTGTCCTTGTTGTGTCAAAGACTAACAATGACTGAGTCATCATAAAATTTTAAGATTTGTCTATCCTTGTGTTAACTGAAGAGGAGACAGACAGCATGCCTGAAGTGAACCTGTGGATGATGAGAGCTCATCACAGAAACAGCCATCACACAGGCTCATTGTATTAATTAGTGGTACAGTCTAGAATCCATCCAACCAACTTTCAGTCCAAACAGAAATGATCCATTCGCTTCTCAACTAAAGTGTAAAGCTAGATGGTATGATATTAAAAGCCATTTGCCATTTTTTTTTACCCATTTAAATGCTTGTGCAGCAGTTGTACAAGTTTTGCTGGGGTATCCACCATCCTTCATAGTTTTGTATGCAGACTAGTAATGGTCATCAGCTTCTCAAAGGATTTTGACTGGCAACTGGTCTGATGTTGCGAAAGGCTTTCTGATGTGCAGTTTTGTCATATGGAATGAAAAGTTGAAAGCCAGGTAATAATTATTACCTGCTCGTCCAGATTCTGCTTGTTCTGCCTCTCCTCCCAGTGCTGTTATCACAGCTGTGCTATTTTCCTTCTGTCCAGTTCTTTTTTTTCTTCCCCCTTCTGCTGTGTTGGCTCCCTTTTATCTTCCTCTGTAGGCACAGCATCTTGATTGTGAACTGCATGAAGCTAATGAAGCAATTAAGACTGAACACCCTTCACATGCAGGCATGCTCTGTCTCAATCACCCCACCAACCTCCCGCAGCTGTGTGAGCATGCACACCCACAGAGATTGAGCCAGCAATTTATTTATTCATTAATTAAAAAGTGACCAGCTGCTTCGCCTCAGACTCACTATAACACACTTCTGCTTTTACTATGAATGCCAGCCATCAGTTTTCATATCATTCCACAATGAACACAGGCTATTAGTTGACAGCAGTCACTCTCAAGGTACTCCTTATAACTAAGTGTTGGATTCCTGATTTCACATTTCACATCCTCCTGTAATTCTCTCTGTTCAGTTATAACTCTTTACTGAAATACTTTGTTCTTGCTGTTTACCTGTGCCTTTAAATCTTTAGTAATCCATGGCTTATTGATAGGCTGTACCTTGATAGATCTAACTGAGCTTACATTGTCTTCATAGAATGAGGCATAGCTGCTTATTGTGTCCATCACTTCATTGATATCTAAAAATAACTCTTTTGGTAGCAATTACATCTTCAAGTCTTCTTGTGTAAGTTTCTACAAGCATTGAACACTTTAATTTGGGCAGTTTTTTGCCATTCTTTCTGGCTGATCATCTCAAGCTCCATTAGATTGGATGGGAAACGTCTGTAAACTGCTATCTTCAGATCTTTCCACAGGCATTCAATGAGATTTAAGTCTGGGCTTTGACTGGGCCACTCACTGACAGTCAGAGACTTGTCCTGAAGCCACTGCAGCATTGTCTTGAGCTAAATGCTTTGGGTCATTGCTGTGCTGAACGGTGAACCTGAGATCATATGTACTCATGCAAGTTTTTTTTCAAGCACCCATTGGCTACCCTCAACCTTCCCTCAATTCTGGCTAAATTCCCTATTCTCACTGCTGAGAAGCACCCCCCTAGATTGATGCTGGCACTTCTATACTTTACCTTTACCTGGTAATAGACAGGTGAGGAGCAGTGCCTGGTCTTCACGAGACATAGTTCTTTGAGTTCAGTTCTTCTCTCATCAGACCAGGTAATATTTTTCTTTATTCTCTCGTAGTCTATTAAATGCCATATGGCAAACTTTTACACAAGGGTGACTTCCAACTCAACCAACAGAGCCTGAAAGGTGGGGTGCTGCTATAATGGTTATCCTTCTGACAGGTTTTACTATCTCCCTGACCAAGGCCCTTCTTGCTTAGTTACTCTGGCAACTCTAGGAAGAGTCCTGGTTGTTCCACTCCACTTTCATAGCAGCCATACCACATGCACTTCAGAACAGGTAATCCACCTGAAGCTAAGCATATTCAGGCTCATCCAGTACTTGGATGGGAGACCAACCAGGAAAAGCTTGGGTTGCTTCTGGAAGAGGTTTTGGTAAGGTCAGCAGAGGGCACTTACCATGTGGTCTGAATGTGGATCCCAATGCCCAGTACAGTGATGGGGGCACTGTGTTGAAAAATGGAACCGATGACATGTAAAATCACATTCCTGACTTTTAGTGGTTTTTAATTTCTTGTAAATATCTGCTCTTCTACCTGTTTTGGGTTCTTTTCTTGCTGAATATCCACTAGTTAGTAAATAATAGGTAGTGGCCAGGTTCGTTGATAAATCTGGAGGTAGATAAGTATGTTCACGTAAATTCCACTAAGTCAGGTACTCAATTGTATGTGATCCACGTAAGCCTATTAGGAGGTGCAACCAGATGGAAAGAAATTCAAATAACAAGAATGATAAAAAAATACATCCTGAACTCATTGACTTGTACATGACCCTGATGATCAAAGTAGCTCTGACAACAAATTAGGCAAAAGCGGATGATAATTGTGGAAAATTGCTGCAGAACACAAAGAGACAATCCTGCTCCTGGCTGATACAAGAGTTATGAGAATGTCCTTTATCCTATACCTAACAGACCACAGACACCTCATTCTGTGGACACAATTGTTGGTTTGTCATCTCAATTCTCAAATTTATTTCACAAATTTAATCCATTCAGAGCAATCTGTATTTTGTCTGAAAGTCTGTTCTGTAATATAGCTTTTTGGATGGATGTTTTCAGGCCCCAGTTCTACCTTTCCTAATCATGCTTCTGTAATACCTGGCTTTAAGTCTTTGGTTAAAACATGAAACAAGTGAATGTAAAATTAGGCAGTAAAGATAGAGAAGGCCAGTGATGCCTTTTTTGGGTGGCAAACCTTGCAAACCCATTTGCTTGCCTATTTGGCAGATGGCCAGGCTTTCAATCAATAACTGGCAACTCTGTGTTAAATAATGGGAACTGGACTCACCAGATTTGGTGTCCCTTGAAGGATGATACTTTGGAAACGTCGAGGCATTTACCTTTTTGAAAGGTTATCCCTTTTTCCATACCTCACATTTAAAATGTGTGACTTCACATGCCACTCTCTTCTGATCTGCTAAACCGCTTGGTGTTATGGTGGCCATTCAAGAAGACATGACATGAAGTAGGTACATATTACTCACTGTGTGACTGAAAGAGTTCACTACTTGATAAACCTGAAAAACTATAGTCCATAGGAATATTCCTGGATTGCCACCAGGGTTTTATATGCAGCTGCTTTTTGCATGCCTTTTGCTGTAACTTTTCTGGTAAACCAGATTGGTAGGCTCAGAGATTGTACTTCATGGTAGGAACGAGTAAGGTTCTGATGACTACTTTCCCTGTAAACACAAAGTTATAGCCATCTAAAATATAACATCTGAATGGTTTGCTTTTATCAAGTGCACTTCTGACTCAGTAAAGAAACTATAAAAGAGTCTGCTTTATACATAAGCACAAGCGATAATCAAAATTTTTTTAGCCTGAGCCTGAAAGAGGTGCCCTACAGTGCTGATTATGTGAGTGGGGTAAGATTATCTTCTGTGTGCTAAAATATTTGAATTACATGGTCCATGGGTTATGTTTCTTGTTTCAGAACCAAGACAATATGGATGTTATAAAACACAACATGAAGGATCTTGCTATCATTTCATATCTAATGCTGCAGAACAATAGGCCTTTGGTGATTCACTCATACCTAGTCAACTTCTACCAAGATGGGTTCTCATCAAATGCCACAGTGAAGATATGGATTGTAGGATTCCATCAAGCCAGGCCATTTCTCACATATGACCTAAACTCGGGCTGGACTTTGACATTAATAACGCAGGAAACATTTGCTACCATAGTCAGAAACATAATGGAGAATCAAACACTAAGAATGACTGAAACAATTGGGATTAGGTATGGATCAGTTGAATCCAGTTCTTCACAAACAAGGACAAGGTCTGACCAGAATGTGCATCCATCCATCCATTATCCAACCTGCTATATCCTAACTACAGGGTCACGGGGATCTGCTGGAGCCAATCCCAGCCTTCACAGGGCACAAAGGCAGGGCGCCAGCCCACCGCAGGGCGCACACACACACCCACACATCAAGCACACACTAGGGACAATTTAGAATCGCCAATGCACCTAACCTGCATGTCTTTGGACTGTGGGAGGAAACTGGAGTACCCAGAGAAAACCCATGCAGACACGGGGATTACATGCAAACTCCATGCAGGGAGGACCCGGGAAGCGAACCCGGGTCTCCTAACTGCGAGGCAGCAGCGCGACCCACTGCTCCACCGTGCCACCCGACCAGAATGTTGATTCTTGAAATGAAACATCATCACATATGTAATATTTCAAGGAAGATTTTAACTAATGAATTTGGAGAAATTTAAGAAGCACTTCATAACTAGGGATTTAACTTGGAAAATCACTTTGACCCAGAACACAAACAACAATTGAAACAATGGAAAAATGGTGATTCTCCAACACCAAAACAATGTTAATTCTCCAACACAAAAACACCAAAAAAATTTCAAGGTTCAGGTTCACACCAACAAGATTATGTATATAATCATTTGTGACATTTAGGGTGTAGCCCATATTGATTACATTCTTTTAAAGGCCCCAACATAACATTCTGTTGATTTCTTTTGGCATACCTGTAAATGCTGCATAAAAATCTAAAATCTTGTTTGTTGTCTAAAACAATGGCTTCTGAGATATCAGACTTAGTTACTATGAATTTTTCACAAGTTGATTGTAATCCTGTTGTAATATCCAAAGCATTGCTAACTTTTGAACCTTATGCAGTATAAACTCACTTACTAAAATTGCATTTTTTTTACCTCCATAACATTGCTTACCCCATTTTTTACATAATTGGAAAGATGCTACAAAGACAGAAGAACATTGGCTACCAAACTCTTCATGCATAAAATACAATCTTGTGATTGTCACCTTCAAAGTTTTGTGTGGTTTAGATTCTGATTTTCTAGTTGTGCTCCTTCATCCTCACACTTATTTTAGAATAAGCATGTTGGGCCAATTAATTGACTCCCTCATGCTATTAATTGTTCTATTATATTTAAAAAGCCAGATACAAATAAGTTAAAGTCATGTGGCAATTTACGGCCAACAGAGTTGAGGCAATTTGTACTTAATGTTGAGGTCTATAGGAAAACTACAGGGCAATAATCTTCTAGAAATTGGCAAAGCTAGCTGTAGTAATAAATCTTTCATTATTATTATTATTATTTTACAGGGTCTCATATGTTTTCTGATTCTTGGAGGACCCTTTAAGGTTTGTTTTGTTTGGCACTGCTCCACGTGGGTAATTCTTATGATTTCAGCCCACACTGCTCTCCTTACACCAGTGTTTCTCAACCTTTATGGTTCCACAACCCAGTTTTGCCAATTTTAAATTCATTGACGACTCACTAGCAGCAGTTGCAAACCACCCACTTAGTGAAACAAGCACTATCAGGGGTCCCCCTTAGTGAAATGAACTCACTTAGAAATGGGGAAATATATTTTGTAGTGCTGCCAATTGCTTAGCCAACTCACTATGGAATCAACAACTGCAACCCCACAACTCATTGGGAGCAACCCAGTAGTTGAGAAACACTGGCTTAATCAACCCACTCATAAAACAATGGTAACCCATGACCCACTGGTGGCACAACCCAGTGACTGAGACACAATGTATAACATAGACCTCATGTGTGGATGCTAAGACTCAAAAGATTGGTTTATACTACTCTGTATTAACAGTTAAAGTATGTGTACCAGTGACCCACACAAGAAAAACAGAGCTTTAGTTGCAATGACCTGCACATTTTGTGTCCAACATACAGCCAACCATACAACAAATGGCTGGTCCCAAATGGAGATGTAAGTTCACACATGACTATATATTATAAATATCCAAGTCTCTTAAAGTCTCAATATCACATGTGGGCCATGTATTTGATTCTATGTATTGTGAACCCTGTAGGCACTTTTGAGTTAACTTTAAACCTGAAGGAAAACTATGGATGCCAAAAGTGTAAATAAAATACGGTTTTATTATGAAGGAGAAATCATCACATGAGGAGAATACAAAAAAATACCAAACAAAATGAGAAAATAAGAAAGCCTATAAACTTATTATTGATTAGCATATTGTGTTACTGTATGATTCCTGACACACACAAATAGAAAAAGGGGTGCAGATATCAAAGAACAGCTAAAGGCCAGGCCTGCTTTCTTCTATGCCCACTGCATTGACCTTACCCCAGGCAGCCTAGCCCCAAACATAAATAGCAGACTTTATTTGTGGAAAAGCCTAAAAAAAGGGGACAAAGGCTGTTAAATATCAAAAAGTATAATAACATCTACAATAAGGAGGAGAGGAAAACCACAAAACATCTGGTCCCAATATAAACAAAGCAAGGTGTTGCTTAATATTTAAAGAATGAAATAAAGAATTCAAAAGCTGGACCACAAAAAGGCAAGGCAGGGGAAAAGAACAAAAATAGGACCTCCCTAATAACGAAAGTAAATAAATGCAAATTATAAGTTAGAAACAGATCCTCATAGAGAAAGAAGTCAAAGCTGAAAAATCCAAACAAAGTACAAACACACAAAAACCCACAGAAATTAATATCAAATGTGCAATGTTGAAACTACAATTACCATTGTAGCTTTTATACCAGATGCATCATGAGGTGGCCCTGCCCCCTTAGGCTGTACATAAACCTGACATGGCTGAAAACAAATAAAGCTCATGCGTACAAACTTGACATAATACAAAACTGAAAAATTATCAACACCACTACATTAAATAAACAAAACACAGACAGAACTAAACTGAAAACAGAATTGATAACATAATACACAATTGTTTAAAAATAATAATAGAAAACAAAGAATATACTTTGAACTGGAGAAGAGACCCTTCCTGAAACATAACAATAGGGGCTGGTCCAGCTTTCCATACTCATTGTGCAGTGATTCCTTCTGACTTCTTACAATCCTAAACTTCTTTATACACTGGCCTGTGTTCCACTCATCAGCTTAGCCCTTGAATCAGACTCTACTCCCAACTCCAGTCTCACTGGACTGGCAGGAAAAAGATGGCTTCATACTCTCAGCTTGAGACCACTTTTCAGGTAACCCCAAGGACTATGATTGATTCCATATATGCTGTGTAAAAACTTTAGATCCTTCTGGCTGTCTTTGGTAAAAATGCATTTCCAAACTCCCACCAATTAAGAAATGGGCTGTTAGAAATTAAAGGGAAATGCATTTAAGACTGAAGCCAGGAAGCACTTCTTTACACAAAGAGTTGTAGCATTCTGGAGCAAACTACCGAGCCATGTAGTTGAAGCAGAAGCCTTGACAACCTTTAAGGAAAATCTGGATGAGATATCTGGACAGTTTAGCACAACAAATGGGCTCGATGGATTAAATGGTCTGCTCTTGTTTGTCAAATTTCTTATGTTCTGGTTAACAATAAAAAATTGCATGCTAATCTCCACTGATTTGGAAACATTTTATCAAAAGACAGTTATGCTCCTCTGCCTATCAAATGTTTACTCCACAGGACAGAATTGAAAGGGGGGAAGATAGTATTGTTAACAGGTGAGACTAACAGTAGATTTTCCACCTTCAAATATCGGCTTCACTCCACCCAGATTCTCAGTGAGCACCGACTCACACCCTGTCTGTTATAACTGGTGGGATCTGTAGATAGTGGTATCATATAGTAAAGCATACAGGAAGGAAGAGGTATGAGATCTTCCTTAGATTGCTAACCTTCAGGGTATCAATGGGCACATGAGGCATCTATGCAAAGTTTGAAAGTATGGATGTTTGCTACCAGGTAATAAGGAATAAAGCACAATAAAAGCCGAGTTTTCTCTGTTTTAGATCTCTGTAAACAATGTTAAGGTCACATTACATTTTTTAAACAATAGATTATTATAGTCACTGGGACACACTGGAAAAAAGAATACTAGTTTAGGTAGGTTTTAGTTACTTTGCCCAGAGAGCATAAAAGCGAAATTAACTCAGGTACAAACAAAACAATACAGAGAAGCAAGATCAGAAAACAGTGACAGATTGAAGAACAATTTAGGTTAGGTTAGGTTTAGGTTTATTTGTCATATATAGGTTAACACAGGGTCAACATTACAATGAAACGTGTATGACAAGAAAAACAAGTCACTCAGTCTAGATCGAATAAAGCTAAAAAAAATAAAACAAATTACAAGTTAAAAATAGACAAGCCATATAAAATAAAATGTGTACGTTTTAAAAGAAGTTATAGAGCAATATGAGTTGAATGAGCAGCAAGTACAAATGACAGTTATTGCACAGATAATGTTTTATAAGCACAGATGCATATTCCATAAAGTGCAGATGCATGTTCCAGTCAGTATTCAGAGTGTGTGCAGGTACAGTTTGTGTGTGATTAGTGCAATGTAGATATAATAATGCAATGTAGATGTAATGTAAGTGTATGTAAGTGTTCAGGTGTTGCTGTTGAGAAGTCGAACGGCCTGGTGGTAAAAACTGTTCTTAAGTCTTGTAGTCCAAGCAGCCAGACAATTTGAAGCACGCTATGTTACACTGTTACAAGATAACAAAGTCTTTACTCTATTCATATGCAAATGTGATCAAGCTTTCAAAGATGTTTTTTACATAATACTTGACAAAACTATTGTGTTGCATTAAGGAGGATTTAAAGCTTTAAGAGTATTTTTAATAGGTTTGATTAATGCAAGATCTTCATTATATTGTTGCTTGGTGTATTTTACACTATACATCCAGAATAGAACAGAAGAGGGGAATATGAAATAAAATGTTCATGTTAAAGTGTAGTAGTAAGACTGACAATAATCAAGATCAAAATTAAGGTAAACATTATTATATTAATGGGAAATTAATTTAACTGTGTGCATTACTAGCCTATCTAAGCATTATAAGCCAAATTAATCCAGTTACTTGTGACAGATTGGAGGGCAAGAGTTCATCCTGGCAAAAACCAAAGCAGGAATGCTTAGACAGGGCACCAGTTCTTTACAGGGTACATTTGTACACGTTCTGGCACTCATTCAAAGATACCAATTAACCCAACTCATCTAAAACTGGAATATCCACAGGAAAATCCAGGCAGGCATGGAAAGACCATGCAAACTCTATGTGGGAATGCTGGAATACAAACAAAGGACTCTGGAGCCACGAGGCAGTAGCGCTAAATTCAGCACCATAGTTCTGCCCTGTATTAGAAATGAATTGAGAAAAGTGGAAAACATAAAAACAAACCCACAAAGGTCTTCACACATACTGTAAATGCTGTACAAATCTCAACAGAAATTTGATCTATTTTAGTTAGCCCATTCCAGTCTGGTTTTCAATACTCTTTATCTTTAAGCAGCCGGCAGGTAACACAGTATTGCATTTTTTATATTCTGTACAGTTGGAATCAATCATTTCTAAAATGGCTAGAGTATAATGTGGGTTGGACAGGATTGGTCGGATCATTAAGGATGTGATTAAAGTCTCCACCAACCTTTCCCACAGACATTTGATTAACCCCAATCACTCTGTTCTCTGCTTTAATCTTTATACTGCAGTTTAACTTTTATCTTAGACTAATTTCTGTTCTCTTTTTTGTTTACAACTTGAAGTCTTGGAATTTATTTTGTATTTTCAAAGGAGATTGTTTATTTTGCAACAGCACTTGGAAGCAAATTACTGTGATAGGTTTTACTTCAAATCTATTTGAACATTTTTATTTGTTTGTTGAGAGTGTAGGATGGAAAACTTCTGCAACAAGGAAAAGGTACTTGACCTGAATTCATTGTTGTAGATTTGCTTTTTTCATCCTCATAGTATCACAAAACTAACTGCTTCAATCAATTATATTGAACAAAAAGGATTGCTTTAATGTCTGATTTTCAGGCATTTGCAATTCTTCTTTCATCATCACATTACAATAAATGGAAATAGTCTCAGCATGGTACCATAGCAAGATGAAGGAATTGTGATCATTTGATCTCATTTCTTAAGTCTCTTTGTTGGCCTTTTGCCAGGTTTAGTATTGTATTTAAATCTACATTTTTAGTTTTGCACACTCTTTTCACATTTCCCAAGTTATAACTGATCATGCACTATAAGACATGGGTTCTCTTAAAATTTTGAGGAAAAGTAAAATGACGGTAAAGCTTTTAGTTACTAGGTCCTTAATCTTTGAACGATTTCACAGAAAACTGGATGAGCATCCCAATGGTCTTCTCGCCAGCATTTGTAACAGGATTAACTGAGATAAACCTTCTCATGCTGGAACTGCTAGTATGGTAGAGCATGATGCATTCACTGCATATTCTGCATATCAATCTCTATAAAGCACAAATCTGTCTGTTTGTTCTTTATGCGCAACATTGTTTTTCAAGCCTCAGAAATTTAGCACACTGGTTCTTCTGAACATAATTTACTTTTTTGCCATATACCATTCAGCCTTCCTTCTCCTCAGGGACAGAGTTAGTACCATGGAATACTATTGTGTGATGTATCAACAGTGCCACATATGATAAGAGCATGCTGGCCTTTCCCAGTTTACGGAAATGTCGCCCCTCACATTTCACCCCCAACAATTTGCCTCCCACACTTAGTCCCTCACATTTCGCCCCCACCACATTTTGCCCTTACCACATTTCGCCCTCTGTACTGTAGATAATGTATAGGTTACAGAAATTTATTATTTATAATCTAATTTATTTTGGTTTAATAAATGTACAGTACATGTTAAAATAGACAAAAAATTAACCAAATACGTGAAAGACAATTAAACTTAAAAATATACCTGGAATTTTAAGGTTAACAAAAAGCATATGAAATATATTTAAGTAGTGCTCATTAAGACGATTATTATGTCATATAATGTTTTGAAAAATATATCAGAGTGTCACACACGTGTGTTTAGGAGACAGCTAAAGGGCTTAAATACAGGTAGTTCCATGCCAGACCAAGGGGAGGCAGAGTGCACTAATTTTCCCTCTCGATCTTTTGCAGACCATTCTAGGGAAATCCCACCTGGCTCTGGGGCAGCCACTGACGTCACTTCTGGTTCCGGTCGGGATGACATCACTTCCGCTACTGGCCTTTAAAGCTGCCATCTTGCTACCTGGAGATCAGTTCTGTTTTGGACTCTGTTGAATGAACATGTCGATGTTTTTCGATACTTTTTGCAGCCGTAATCGATTAAATGGGTGGCTGCCCCAAACCTTCTCGGTGTCTTTTGGTCATTTTTCTGACACAGAGTTTCAATAAAAATTACAGTCCCATTTTCGATTTAGTCTCCAGGCCAATTGCACCAGCTATACATTAAAGTCACTGTTATCTCTGTAGTCAAAACAAATTAATTGAACATTTAAAATAATGTGTTGAAAACACGTAAATGTGGTTGTCATCATCTACCAATTTTCTTTGGCCTCTTATTGACAGAACTCTTTTTGCCATTGTAAATTTTTATAATATTATATGATGCAGTGTGTGGTGGGGTATATATTGATATTGCACTGCCTGCAACACGCTGGTTGTTCTTCAGCACTGCGTTGCACCACCAATAGTCAGGTGGCGAAAACAGCAAAGATGTGCTGCGTAATGGTCGTAGTGTATTCGGACACGTTAAATTGAGTAACGGTGTTGAAAAAAATGTGCAAAATACAGTAACTCTAATTCTATGGAACGCTATTTTGATATTTAAAATAAAATCGAAATAAAAAAAAATAAGTACAGGTAATAATAATTTTAAAATAGTTTAGGTGATAGGAAAAATATCTGGGGCAAAGTGTGAGGAGCGAAATGTGGGCGACAGCTTTTCCAGATCCCGTGATTCCCACCTGCTACATGTAACTTTTTCAGGATAAGTAGGTTAGAAAATTCATGGATGACCATGTCATCTCATATTGTAAGTTTTTTACCTAGTAAGAATCATGGTGACAAAAGACTAAGCTGATAAGAAATAACTTACCTAACCAAAGCAGTAGTATTACCTTAGTGGACTTCTTAGATGTTATTCGGCCAGCTGTGGGGTACAATTGCACTGGCATGTCTCCATTTCATCCCTTGAATTCCTCCTGTAGTGCCATGCCCTGTATTCTATGCTTGGAATCATTTCCTTTGTCTTTTTTATTTTAGTTTCTATTTAACCATTAAGGTTTCTCTTTCATGTTTTCATTTTATTTGTTTTTGTAATATATTTATTTGGAGTATGGATCAGAATGTGACACTATTATTTATAGTAGCTGTGTATTTATTTTTCCATTCTTCAATTTCAAGGTAACTTTTCATTTCCAAAAGTCTTCTGTTCACAAATGTGAGTCTCTGTGTTGCATTCATACAGATGGCTTCAAAAATAACCATGCTGTGATTGTTGTTGACCAAAAGGTCAGTCCCTTCTGTCTCTCTTTTTCTTTTTTTATTGTTAGAAAATAGATGAGGTCTACACAGATCTTACCCAATAGTGGACCAGAGATGAATTGAGTGAACATTTTTTGTTTATTTTTCAAGAAGGGTTTTCCATTCAGTGTTTGCAAAGTTGAAACCACTTTTTTGTTGCATATGTTTGATTTAACTAAACAGTATGATATTGTATGCAATGAGAAGTCAGGCATAATCATACATTTTATTGACTAACTAAAAAGATTACAATATGCAAACTTTCGAGGCAACTCAGGCCCCTTCTTCAGGCAGTAATGCTAGGTTTATCCAGGTCTGCTGGGTAATGCAAACTTTACTTAGGTAATGCTGGGTTTATCCAGTTTTCAGGCTTTACCTGTAACATATACATTAAATATTGTATGCAATAAATATCAGAATGTCAGGATACAAGCAAATAAGAACTCACATGTTGTCATTATTTATATGGTAAAATGGTTTTCACTTTTGTTTTCAGAATTTTTTTTAGCTGCCATTAATTGATTTATTGATAACTTGAACTTATGCTTAATGTACAAGAAAAGAACAATACAGGTCCTCTACTCTGCAATGCAAGTATTGAGCTGACCTCATTGATGTTCAGTAAAAACAGTAACCGTAGAGAACCCAGCCAGAACCTCCTGCACATCTCCATGTCAGCTCCGAAGGGGAAACTCAGTCAAGAGGTCTGCTTTAGGAACCAATGCTGTGCACAGAGGTAAGTATGACAATATCTAACCTATATTTTTCAATCTCATGTACAGGATCTGACACCTTTTCCACCAGAGGTTCTAAATGTTCCAAGATTTTGTTTCTATTGCCAGGATCAAGATGTCCTTATTATTTTTTATCAATTCACCACCAAGCATTTCTCCAGATGTATACCCTCTGCATTGCGGATACTGAGCACACATGGTAATTCCATGCAGCTTCTCCATTTTGAACTTGACAGGGCTAGATGGGCTGTTCACATTCCAAGCAAGCACTGTATAAAACCAAACCAAACTTTCTCTAGCTCTAGAATTGAACCCTGGTGTCTTAGTTTATATGAGGCTCTATTAGATTTACTTATAGCATCACAGCATTCTGTTGTCTGACTTCTCTCCATACATAAATTTGCAAAATGTAACCCTGATAGATAGATAGATAGATAGATAGATAGATAGATAGATAGATAGATAGATAGATAGATAGATAGATAGATAGATAGATAGATAGATAGATAGATAGATAGATAGATAGTGTGATGGACGACCGGCTACAGACTCCGGTCGCCACCCCCAGGCCGCTAGGAGGAGCCCTCCGGACAGCATGATGGTGCCCCGAGTTCCAGCAGGGCCTCATGGACTTTGTAGTTTGTATACATAGCCCTGCTGGATACCTTGGGGGCCGCCGGGAGTCGCTGTAGGGGGGCTAGTGGGCTCTTATGTGCCCTATAACCCGGGAGTGCGTCATCATCACGTGACAGGAAGGAACAACGTGCTCCCGGGCTGAAGAAAGGACTGTTTACCCTGACCCGGAGAGAATAAGGACTTGTGGGTTTGTCTAGGAACCACTTCCGGGTCAGGGGATATAAAAGGAATGTGGGAAAGCCCAGACACTGAGCTGAGCTGTGAGGTAGGGTGGCGAAGTGTCTGGGCGAGGAGGAAAGAGTTTTGTAGTATTGGTGATTTATTGTATATGAATAGTGTGGAGTGGAGGGTGCTTTGTGCACGTTATAACAAAATAAATAGTTATTGTGCTTTTACAACGTGTCTGGAGTGGTACCTGAGGGTTCAAGAGGTGGACAAAGGCCACAACTGCGACAATAGATAGATAGATAGATAGATAGATAGATAGATAGATAGATAGATAGATAGATAGATAGATAGATAGATAGATAGATAGATAGATATGGGTAAATCAAAGGCAATTTGAAAATTATACTGAAAATGCAATGGATAGAAGCTGACGCAATACAACACATCCGTAATGGCTTGTCACTAGTTCAAACAAGCACAGTGCAGCATTCTGCTGTACGTCTAGTTCAAGCCAAGGTGAAATGAACATGGACACTCTACTGTGGGACTGCACCGAGTTAGATTTCTTTGGACAGAGGGAGTGAAACCTGCTGAAATTCACCAAAGGGTGAAAAAATTACTTAATGAAATGTTTCCGAATGGGTAGAAAAGTTTAGAACGGGAAGAACATGTGTAACTGTTGAAGCTCAAACTGGTCGATTGTCAACATCACTCAAGCCCATATCAACATGGCAAATGCCTTCATCAGAGAAGACTGACAGATTACGCTGTCCTCTGTGGCTGCACATTTTGATATCAACTGTGGATCTGCACATGCCATAGTGCATGATAATTTGAGGTACTGTAACGTTTGCGCAACATGGGTACCCAAAGAGCATAATGATCTATAGAAACCAATGTCTTTCAGTGAATTTCAGCAGGTTTCACTCCCTCTACCTGAAGAAATCAGGAATCTATTGTTCAACTATGGTGCAATCCTGCAGCAGAGTGTCCTTGTTCATTTGACCTTGACTTAAACTAGACTAATGACAGCTCACTGTGTTGTTTGTGTTTGAGATACCCATAAGCCATTATGAAAGTATTGTATTTCGTCAGCTTCTATTGGTTGTGGTTACCGAATAATTTTCAAATTGCCTTTACTTTTGGATTTTCACATATATAAACACACACTATGATCAGAACACACACCAGAATGCAAAAAAGGAAAATGAAAAAGAAATAAAACTTCTGACTTGGCTGTCATAGTCACAGCGAGGCATTATGCTGGTGTATTGCTGAATAATTCATTTGCTGAAAGTCCTCAGTTTTAGTAAGACAGAGAGGATGTGCAATGTTGTTCATAATGGCACTCAATTTTGTTTTAATTCTCTCCTTTGCTACTACCTTCAGGGGGTCCAGAGTGCATCCCATAAGTGAGCCTGTTCTTTTAATTAGCTTGTTGATTCAGTGGGCATCACAATACTGACCCAGCACACCACAACTTAGAAAATTGCACTGGCACACACAGAACTGTACAACATGCGAAAGGATGTTATTTACCACATTCCTAAGTAAAAAGAGCCTGCTCTTCCCTTTCTTATACAGTTCATCTGCGTTTTGAGACCAGTCCAAACCAACAGTGATGTGGACCCTTAAGTACTTGTAGGAGTGCACCACCTCCACATTCACTGTCTGAATAGAAACCAGACATAGATGCTCTTTGGTGTGGCAAAAGTCAATAACCAGTTCCTTGGTTTGCTGTTGTTAAGTTGCAGACAATTCTTTCTGCACCAAGAAACAAAGTTCTCCACATGACTCCTATACTCTGTCTCATCCCTTTTATCAATACACCCCATAAGTGTATTTCTTCAAATTCCATGACCTAGTGCTATATTTATAGTCTGTGATGTACAGAGTGAAGGGAAAAAGAGACAGGACTGCTCCTTGTGGAGCACCAGTGTTGCTCACGTCTGCATCAGAAACACAGTCTTTGAGTGTCACAAACTGTGGTCTGCCAGACAGATAGTCCATTATCCAGAACATCATAGGCTCATCCACCTGCATTTTAAGCCTCAGGAAGGTCTGAAAACTGGTGAAACATACACCACCAGTTAAGGTATTTTCATACCGCTGTTATGTGTTGAAATAAACGCTAAAATATGGATTGATATTAATGTGTTCCACTCAGCCCACTGACCAGCAGTGGTCTCTGTCACCTTCTGGAGCACTGGAAGCAGCACAGTCAATTAACCTGTTTCTGCAATCCCAAAAGGATACTAAGAATTGTCACCACTTACGGAGAAAGCATTGAGTGAAGAGTGGCCTAACATTGGTATTAATATTTTCCCAGTGAAGTTTAGAAGATGTGATGATTGATGCCAGAGTGCTCATAAGTAATGTGGATGATTAAATGTCATTTTCATATAGTGTTGTCTAAAGTGCAGTATTTTTAATGTAGTCACTACTGTGCTGTTTTCTTATCACTATTGTATTTATAAGGCACACTGAAGACACTGAGGAACAAAAATAGGTTTCAGGAGTACAGTGCTGTCATCATAACTGGCAAGCTTTCCTGTAGCATGTTTTGTGTCATGCTCGCCTCTCATAATCCTAAGTTCCAGTCCCCAAGCCAAAAGCTTCACCCGCATCTACAATTCTAAAGACAGAGTGAAAGTGCCAGACTTTTAAATATAGAGATAATAACATCAAATAAAATAATGAAACCCGCTTAATGAAATTGTGGGGTGAAGGTGACCAAAGTCTATCCTGGCAGAAAGCAGTCCTGGAGATACTGTCAGTCCATCACAGGTCCCACTCACACACCCACCCACACACACACATAGCAAGAACATGCAAACTCCACACAGACAACAACTGAGTACAGGATGCTGACTGAAGCAGCACTGTTAAATCCTCTGTTACCATGCCTCACCCACAGGCATAATAAAGTTATAAAATAAATGGAGAACATTCCAAAATCTAGGATGAACGTAAGCATGGCATGTACTGCAAATGAAAGTGGAATCTAGAAATATACTGTAACTACAGAATGAAGCTAATTTGAAGCAATTAGAAGTAATTAGAAGCAATTTTAAGTGTCCTGTAACAAATATAAATACCAAAAGAACAAAGTTAAATAGTAGTGTACTGTAAATAATTAACTATATAAAAGAAAACATTAAAAACATACAGTAACTCAGAAAATAAACCAGAAAGTGCAAATCAAAAATACAAGTGAATTAGAAGAATATTTGTTTTAAAGAATGCTTTCACAATAAAAAATCATATAAAATATGTAAAAGGTTCTAGTCAAACTTCTACATACATACTGAAATTCAAATTCATTGCAAAGGTAAGAACTGCACTGACATTTAGTAAATAAATAAAATAATAAAAGCAGTGGTTTTCTTTTACATACTTTCATCAAGTAAATTTACTTAAGTATAATCTACAAATAATAAAATAATTGTAAATATAACACACATAATGATGCATGTTATATTTTGACAGCAACACATAACATCCATTTTGTGCAAATGTCAGATACCAACATTCTTTTTGGTGGAGTTACAAATAATGGAAGACTAAAAAAGAGAAAATATATTACAAAAACCAAAGCACTTTCAGCGTTTGACTCAAATCAAATGGTTAACATTATAAATTATGACATTTGGCTAGGCCCCTGATCTGTGGTTACCTGCCTCTTCTACTTCTACAGTACTTACCTACTACACTGTACACTACCAGTCAAATGTTTGGGCTCTCAGAACCTTTTCATGTTTTGATAGAAATTCTTACCTTTTCTTAATCAAGATACCATTAAATTGATTTAAAAAATGTAACCAATACATTATCAGTGTTGCCATGGCTATTACTGCTTGAAATGACTGATTTTCATTTTATTATTCACATACGACTACAAGTTTAATTTTCAGCAGCCATTCCTTCAGTGCCCTAATGGTAAACTCATCTTAACTTATCTTATCCTTAATTAATCATACAGTATATAAATGCTAGTTAGTTATTAGAGAAGCCTTTGTAATTGCATTTGCCCCACTGATACCTGATACTGCATTCTGTTCACTTGGGTTGCAAGTTACTGGCATATCTTTAAATTAAATTGTGTATTCAAAAATAATGAAAATAAAAATGCTTCCTCAAGAAACATGACAGTCTATTAGTTTTTCACAGAATGAAGGCTGTTTTATGCAACAGATTAACAAGAAACAGAACATTTAACATAAAGTTGTCTATTACTACCTTGAGAAATGAGGATTAACTGGAATTAACCAGGATAGAAAAAGAAGGGAAAGGCACAGATGAACAACAGCATAAGCGGATAAGAACATCCGAGTGGGTATTGTGTGAAACAAATGCCTTACAGGTCCTCAGTTGTCTTCTTCTTTAAATATATGCCAAATACCAGTGTCATCTGCAACAAAGAAAAGACAATTCCGGGATGCTGACCATAATATGCTTTTCCAGGCAACTTCTGTCCATTGAACAGAAGTCATTTCAAGCAGTAATAGCCATTATAAACACTAGTAATGTCTTGGCTGTATATTTTAATTAATTTAAAGGTATCTTGATTAAAAAAAGATACTAATTTGTATCAAAAACATAACAGTAGCAATGTCTGAGCTGTATTTAAAATCAATTTAAAGGTATATTGATTAAAAAAAGGTACCAATTTGCATCAAAGAAATGAACATTTCTGGATAAGTCCAAACTAGTAGTGTCTGTCATTTGTATAAGTTCTCCTCTGATGACACTTTCATCATAGGTTACCCAGGCAATAGACATGTGCATAAAAAGGTGTGGAAGACTTTTTCCAAGTGGTGCAGGGAGAATTACTCAAAATCAAACATTACAAAATCACATTATTTAGCAGTGGACTTCTGGTGAAACAAGGAGCCCCTGAGATTAGTTATCATGACATGGGTGAAGATAATTGTGGTGCAGGCCTACTACCTGTATATAAATATCTGAAAGTTCACCTAAACAGTAGTCTGAATTGGGTAGGTAATAATGGACCAAGTGTACAAAAAAAAACCAGAATTAAGTCTTTTTTCTGAGGATGCTCAAGTCCTTTAATGTATGTGACAAGAATGTCCAACTAGTCCATTGTAACCAAGCCACTGTTCTATGTTGTAATCTACCGAGAGAGTAACATCAGCATAGAAGTTTGCCAGATGACCAAATAAGCTAATCACAAGTCCAGCAGTGTTACAGAACTGACACTGCACTCACTGGAGATTGATGCTTAAAAGAGGATGATGGCAAAATGTAAAGGCAATAATGGGTAATGCTGCCTGTCCTCACCACAACATCTTTTCCAGAGTAACTTGAGTCAATGGCTCATTCCACCATGGTGTGCTAAGAGGTGATATTGGGGCTGTTACTTGCCTGTAGCCATTCGACTACATAACGTACCCTCCCATTGTTTCTTTGTTTACCCTTGCCCAGTTATAATAGACACACTGGCCCAGGGGCATTATTTTTTATATACCATTATTATCATAATATATGTAAAGTTCTGGGTTGTGCAATTATATGTTAGTTACATTTTTTTAATACATTTGCACTATGTTTTATATTATCTGCTGTTATAAACTGAATTCACTTTAGGGTTAATTATGTATCTACAGTATCTGTCCATATATCTATTCCTTTTTCAGTAGGCATGTTCATACACACCACCTACAAGGGTGAATTTAGTCTTGTCAGTCAAACTGAGAGAATATCTTTGGACTGAGGATGGAAACCAGAGTCCATGAATACATAAATCTAAGCAACTTTTCCTAAAAGTAATAAGGCACTGAAATATATAGATTTGAGCGTTAGTCATAATTTTTTTATACTTGTATAACTGATATGCCATTGCAGTTATACCGGTTTTACTACTTGATTTGTAAATTTGATGGTCTTGTAGTTTGAAGAAAAATATAGTTTTACTGTATTAATTTATTCTTGCATAATACTTTTCATTAAATACAGGCTCCAAAGCATTACACATATTTACAACTTAATACTGTAACTGCAAAGTACAAATCCTTACCATATCTAAACACATAAACACACAACAGTAAACAAACAGTACAATACAAATGTATGGGGACGTTCAAAAAGTTTCTGCACTTTTTTTAACTCTATATATTAAGAATTTCAAAAACAAATATCACTTTTCTACATAGTCACCTTCATTTGCAATGTAATTTTCCCAGTCACATGACATTCTCAGACACGACCAATTACTACTCCTCCCACCTTCACCATTTCCAATAAAAATATAAAAGTGCGGAAACTTTGCGAACGTCCCTTGTATCTTATTACATGTAAACAAATTAATAACGTAACATTCTCAGACTCGCTTAAACCAATTCAGCATCACAGGTTGGGGGTCGTAGTCTACCCTGGCAACATCACAAACCAGTCCTGGAAGGAATACCAGTCCATAATGGGGCACAAAGCAAAGTAATGCTAATATAAATTCCAGTTAACATGAATTATGACTAGGTGAACATTTCATAAGCACATGCTGAAATTCACAACTCTGGCCCCTGCAGCTCTGAACTGGATTACCTTGGTTTGAATGGATAGATTGACCTTATATGCATTACAAAGTCATGTGATTTTCTAACCCACTTAGTCCTGAACAGGGTCATGGATGGAGTAGGGGTGCTGGAGCCTATCCCTGCTAGCATAGGGTGCAAGACAGGAAAAAACCCTGGACAGGGCACCAGTCCATCACAGAGAGGCATTACGAAGTGTTTTATAAAGTC
Source organism: Erpetoichthys calabaricus (assembly GCF_900747795.2). Classification (NCBI taxonomy): domain Eukaryota; kingdom Metazoa; phylum Chordata; class Cladistia; order Polypteriformes; family Polypteridae; genus Erpetoichthys; species Erpetoichthys calabaricus. The sequence continues at coordinate 268,883,778 of NC_041397.2, read as the reverse complement.
AAAGATGATCATCAAAGGTGATCAACAAGCTCCTTGACTTGTGACTTAGTGCCACCCTCTGAAAATACATTTTGGACTACCTAGCTGGAAGCCTCCAGCATGTAAGGAGTGACAGAATCACTTCTTCCATATTGATCCGCACACCAGGTATCCCCATATTCACCTATAACTTGTGTGACCAGGCACAGCTCCAGCTCCATCATTATATTTGCTGATGTAACCAACAATATTTGGCTCTGGCATAAACCTCTCCCTTAACGTCAGTCAAGGATCTGGGTATAGGCTTCAAAAAAGCAGGAGGCAGACAACATTCCCATCTACATCAAAGAGGATGGCGTGAAGATGCTCACAAGCATTACATTTCTTGGAGTCATAATCACTGTTGACCTGAATAGGGCACATCACATCATGGTTATTATCAAAAACGTTCATCATTTTTAACAGAGGAAAGCTCACATATCTGCATCTACTGCTCACCAGCTTCTATACCACAAGTGCACATCGGAGTTAATCAACACTGACTAACATCCTAGTCTGGTACTTCCTCAGCTAAGGACTGAAATGCACTGCAGTGTGTGGTGAAGTCAGGACTTATGTAATACACTCTGCTTTAGAAAGAGAAATAGTCACTCTTCACCCTTCTTTGTTGAGGCATATGTAACATGATCTGTACAGCAACTCCTCAGCCAACCATACTCACATTAGCATAAGTATTTTTATATTTCATACGTTACTTTTATTGCAGTTATATTCTTTAACTATGTTTGTATTCAATGCCTGTTGGGAGTACTATATGACTCTCAATAGCCTGTGGAAGACACATGAATAAGAATAACATTGTAATATGTACATGACAATAAAGCTAAAATTGACTATCGTTGGCTCTGCAAGCTTTGGTCTGTGATGGCTATTTGGCTTCTCTAATGGCCAATTAAAGATCCAAGCTTTGATACAGCATACTTTGTTTCTCATAATTTCAAAGAATACGCCAATATTTTTTTTTCTGTTCTTCAGGGTCATTAACTTTACTCTGTGACCTTAAGGTTGATGTGTATAGCACTCAGGGCCCCAAAAATTTCTCTAGCCCAGGAGCCCGACCTTCTCTTTAATCCAGCCCTGAACGTGCAGCTGACAAATCTGCATGCGATGACGAAGTGACGCTGTTTTGAGAGCAAAATCAAGTGGTTCTACTAATTTGCTCAGTGAGCGTATGCAATTCATTAAACATCAGGTTAATTTTCTGTCTCTAGAATAATGAATGCAACCAAGCAGTTTCGTTATTTTTTCAATCCACCCTAAATACTGTATGGCTCAAAATATCACTATCGCAACAGCTAATCAACATACTGTATCTGTCGAAAAGAGTCGAGGAGCCATCAATAGGGCGTAGGAACTGCGTCAGGAGCGTTGGCGCCCCCACATCGGAAATGACGTCTATATTGAGCCCGCTTGGTCTATGACATATTTCCAGCATCGTCTACAATGTATCCTTCTTGCTGTGAGGTCTTCTGAAATGTTTCCACATAAGTACAGTCTGTCATGAATGAGACCCGCGTACTTTTGTATTCCCTCTCCCTGGCTTTGTAAAACATACCAGTGTCTGGCTCATTTTAAGACCCCGGGGCGCCGCTCACGTCTGACTAACTGCGATAGAATTTTGTCCAATGGGTGAACGCGCCGTCTTTCCTGTCAGCTTCTATGGCTGAGCTTTTAGCTATTGGAGTAGCTGTCGGAAGTGACTTTATAAGGACTGCCTCTGATAAGTAAAAAGGTAGCTTTTCCATTGGTCCGTTGCAGTCCACTTCTATGCTGCAAGATTTGCTAATTTCCCTATATTTTCCTCTGGGCTTCTATGCTTGTACTTGACGCCAAAACGTTAATTTCTGCATTTATCCGTCAGACCGGGAACCAGTTCGCTACTTTCCGTAAACTGGTGAAAGGCTGGGGGTACGTATCCTATTGGCCGAGAAACCTAGGTTTACTCCGCCCATCCCCGGACAACGCTCTTGTGATTGGTCGATTGGGCCTCTTCACGCAGGGCGGCGCGTGCACTTTTTCATATTCTCGAACGGCATTTGGGTTATCTATTGATCGTAAGTTTTATCTCATCTTAAGCACTCTTTCTCAGGATTGAGCGCAATTTACGCTAACGGCGGTCAGCGGGTCGGAGTGACAAAGAGAGCGAGCCGAGAGACAGGGACGGAAAAATCCTAATTTGTCGGAGGGGGCATTAAAACAGATTTTTTTTAACCGTATCGCGGAGCTGGAAGAATAAGACTTTATTCCGAAGGTTTTTTTTTTTTTTTACTTAAAGCACTGCCTTTAGAAAGAACACGTCGGTCATTTGAAATAGTGTAATTTATAATCGGGAAATTGAAAAAAAATCATTTGAATTGTTGGTCGGATTGTGCAAAGGGAGCCGCCATGGCTGCTGCTGCCGGATCATTGAGTCTCCACCTCAGAATATGAAGTATTTTTTACATGTAGGCCTTAGGATTATTTTTGCTTTTAAACAGCAGGTTTAGAAGAAAACTCGCCTCAACTTTGGCTTTTCTTGTTCGTTTCTATTTTGTGTTCTACATAATCATTCGAAGGGATGGGTCTAAAAATCCTAAAGTAATTAAAAAAACATTTTTGGCTAACAAGGTCGAGTAGTTTCCATGAGGAATTTACATCAGAGAGACATTGGAGAATCTAATTTTGTTTGAAGGAAAATCCAGTCTGGTTAAAGGGATGATTTGAGTCTAAAGACTTGCTGCAGAGAGGAAAAAGAAGAGAGAAAGGAAACGATTCTAACGGGAAAGGACGAGGGAAGTGCTTTCATTTTTTATTTATCCCAAGACTTTATAATTAATGCCAGACGCTTCTTAAGGAGAATAATTACCAATAAAATACATCGGGGAAGAGAAACCCGAAGGCGACGAAAGCCAGAAAGGGGTTCGATAAAGGATTGCGAGAGAGGAGGGAGAGACCATGTCAGGACGGCCCAGAACCACCTCCTTCGCGGAGAGCTGCAAACCAGTGCAGCAGCCGTCTGCCTTCGGGAGCATGAAAGTCAGCAGTAAGTAGCTGCTCTCCTCTCTTTAGTTCCGCACCCGACTGCCGCTTTGCGCCGAGCATAGCCTGTTTAACTTTAAACACTGAGGTCTGATTGCCTCACCCTCATTCCCCGGAATATGCCGTTACTCCAGTGATTGTGGGCCGAGGACTTCCTGCTTGTTAAACACCATTCTTACTGAATTCCTTTAAGTATTGTGGAAATTCTGTTCGTTCGGTTTATGCGATCGACTGTCGGGGAAAGATGGACGGGCTGTTACCCCATACACAGCTTTCTAAGTGTGAACTGGACTGTTACGTACATATGTGAAGTGTGAATGCAGATTTAACGTGTTATGTATTACGGTATTTGTACATATGCAAGTACTATAGTCAAGGATGTAACGTATACTCGTGTAGATATGAAAATTTTATCGAAAGGTCCAAATGTGGTGTGTGTGTGTATATATGTGTGTCTCTGTCTATAAATGTATGTGTTTAATCAAAGGGTGATCTTTTCTAGAGGGCAGGAGTGCATTTCTTTTGTTTAGTTCATTAGGTGTGTGCAGTTGATGTTCACGGATGCGTACACATGTATGTATGTATGATTGTATACTGTATCTTAAGGAGTAACTCTGGTTAGGGTACTTCTCCTAGACACCTTCATAATGCGCCTTTTTAATGCTGGAAATGAATATATGCAGGAACAGTATGGAGTATTTGAAATAACTAATTGTATTGGTCGATAAATACAGTGTTCAGTTTGAGGAAATGTACACAGCGATGGACTGGCAGCCTTTACTCTTCAGGGTTAGTTCCTGCCTTGTGCCCACTGCGACAAACAAATGGCTTCAGCTCCCTGTGATAGTGTTTTGGATGAAACAGGCACAGAAAAATGAATGGCCCGAGTTAGAGAAAGGCTTTATCAGTATATACTGCATCTAAAAAGACAAATGCAATTCCATTTGGGGAAAAATACATTTTAAAAACAAACTATTTAACTGATGAACCTTTTATTAGGCGTTTTCCTTAAGTCTACTTGGTAGGTAATAGGCAGAGGTGTAGAATAAAGGGCAGAAACGGGCACAAATAAGGTTTTACATTAACTTATTTGGCAGACACCTTTATCCAAGGTGACCTGCAACATTTATGATACAATTGGAGTACAGGCAGGTCAAGTGACTTGCTCAGGGTCACACAGTATCAGTAAGAGGGATTCAAACCGACATCCTCATGATAAAACGGGTTTTAGGGCCAGAGCTGGCATGAAATGACAGCCTTTTGAGAAGATAATGGAAAATGTTTAATTATTGGTGTGCCTTTCAGTGGTTTTTAAGATATGAAAAGCAGGTTAAGAATAAAGCCGAGTTTATTTTTATTTTGAGGTGTCTTTTAATTCATTTGGTACAATGCATATGGACATTTTAGTTAATCAAGAGAGATGAAATCCTGTTGGTTCTCGAATCTTACTTTCAAAATACAAGCAAACTGTATTTTTTATATATGTCTTTTAATCTAACCCTAACTACACTTTTCTATAAAGCACAGATTCTAATATTCTGTACACATAGCGTGGAATGTTCAGTTGCTAACATGTATGTATTTAGTAAAATTTCTGCACATTTATGTACATACAGTATTTTTATAACATTCAATTTAGTTTTCAGTTCATGTCATTCTTGATAAGACTTTGAGCCCAGTACACAATGTAATAAAATCCCATGAGTATGAAAGAAATTCAACATAAACACAAGGCAATAATTTTGAAACAAACTGGGAAACTTCATATATGTGTGGATGTAGTCCTGTCCATTCACTTTAGCTGTACCCAAACTTGGAGTTGGCATCAGCTCTTAACTCTGTTTAAGATGTGTGTAAGGTTACAAAAAGGGAAGAGAAGCTGTATACAGAGTGTGAGGTTATTATTTGTTAGCAAATTGTAAGAGAAGTACATGGGCTTTATTTCACTTGTGGTGTTTGAGTATTTACACAGAGAGAGTCATTAATTCCCAAAATCAATTACTACTATTGGTGTTTGCTGTTAAATGTTTTCATAGGCATAGAAGAGTGCCAGATGGATCTGCAGAGAGAATTCTGTGGCAAACAGGTTGCACTCACTGGCTTAGATTTAGACATTACCATCTTGCTATAAATGTAAAAGAGTGAGTTGATGTTCAGTTTTTATTATGCTTTAGGTTTCCACCTAAGTTAAGGCCCTAACCCCCCCCCCACCCCCGTCTTATTTCTTGTTTATTGATTGTAGGCATGGATTGCAGTGCTTTGCTTGTCAGGGTGTAGTATGCATAAGATGACACTGCAGAGTGAGCTGCAGTCTTTTTTTTTTAAATGTAGTTTATTATCATGCAGCTTAATGTGTGATTTTTTTTTTTTGTTGTTGTTTCCCAGACATTTTTTGAAATATCTTTCTATTAAAGTTTTATATTAATCCCATCATTATACAGTAAAATAAAAAAACTCGCATAAACTTGTCACTTAGCATTCTGTTACTTCCTTTGTACAGTTTTTAGTTTGTAGCTGCTGCTGTTTTAAAAAACAGTGATTTGTTCACATTTCATAATTCTGGTGTCTCAGATTCAGAATGTGTAAAAATTTCTTTTTAAAAGTAAAAAAAAAAAAAGTTTATTTCCACTTTATAATTCTGAGTTCATTCTACTAGAGATTTATCAAGCCTGCTTGTTTCTCAATTAGTTGACTGAATAGCAGAAGCTTTGACTTTATTGTCGATCTATTTGGCTTTCAGTTTTAACATCTACAGATCCTTATTCATCTATACATCAGCTAGTTGGGACACCCAGTGTATTCTGATTTAGTGACATAACACTATGGTAACTTTAAAAAAAAAAAAAAAAAAAAATGAAAGAAAGTTAACGTTTATAGTCAATATTGTGACTCTGATAGAGTTGACACCTCTCTACACATTTCACTTGGGTTTGTTTTTGCATTCTATTTGGAGCTTCATGTTTGCTTTCGTCTTTATATGTGTTTTTTTTTTTTTTTTAACGGTCTAAAGGTACATGTGCATTGGTAAATTATTGTTGTGGCATGTGTTTTTCTATATTCTTCAGTGTATTCAGTGTTGACTTTGGGGTATGTTCCTACTTATCTCCCACTAATGCTGAGCTATTCTATTTTTTCCCCCTCAACCGTTCAGTGGGAAATGTACAAAGTAAGTTGATTGATACTGTAAATATAGTAACACTTGATCTTGAACTTGCACCTTCTAATTAAAAATATATGCTTAATTCTGTAATGGCAGTTATCTTGGCATGACCCTAAATGCTAAATAAGTTAATTAAAAATAAAATGTAGATGAATTATTTTTGTTTTCCAGAATGCTGACATAGTTTTACAGATAGTTACCTAGTGGTGTGTATGTTGAGAAAACTTTAGGCAGGTTTTAAAGATATTATCATAGCCTGGCAGCTGACCTATGTTGCACGACAGTAGTAGTATTCTGTCGTAAATGAAGGAGTAGCCTCAATAACGATACCATAAAGAGGCAGGTGGTGTGAATTACAAATTATTTAAAAGATGTAGGCATGATTATCCTGAAGAAATTATCCTGGGTATATTAGTATGGTCCCTAGTATGTTCAAAGAGAGAGAGAGAAATCTTACAATGCATTATTTTTAATATGTTGTTTGGTGGAAAGTACACAAATTGGAATTTTTCTGAAAGACTAAATACAGAGAGGGGGTCATAAGTAAAATAAGTCAGAGGGTGAGTGCTGGCTTTTTCTACAAATGTATAGTTTAACCCATTGTTTTTTATTCTAATTCTGCAGTATCCTTTCAGTTCATCGATGTCTAACTGACAGCTACAAGGCCACAGACTTTTATTGCAACCCACCTGCTAATTCATTATTGAGGCTTCCTTTTAAATAGAAATCCTTTTATTCAGGTAAAATGCATTAAATGTTGTTGATGGTTCCGTATATGAAAAAAACAATTTCTTTTTGTTTATATTACATAATATGGTATTGTTCATTGTATGTGTTTATTAGAGAAGATGACTTTGTCTAAGTGCCTTACCACTCATAGGTATGAGTTTACTGCCTTGGACAACCTGCCACTAAGCAAATTGAGAATTCTGTAATTTCAAACATGGCTATGTGAGAGGTAAACGGTAGTACTGTTTAAACGTGGCACTACCTGAAATGTGCAACACTATGTTCTTCAATATACATACCCCTCGTCAGTACTAATATCACTTCAGTCAGTTTTATAGCTGACATCTGGAGCTCTTATGTGAGCGTCAGGTTATTGTTGAGATTGACGACACATTCAGACTACAGATTGATTTAAAATGTGCTAGGAACTACATGGATTTGGGGTCCCTCTTCTGCTTCAAACCTGGAAATTTTTGTAGAGCATGAAATGATACAATATAATTTCCCCAAAACAGCTTCTTCGACTGTGATGGATATGTTACTGAGTCTAAAAAGTTAACTGTGCTTGTGGGTAATGCTTGAAACTGTGACAGTCCCAAGTAATCTTATGACTACAGTGCTATTATTCTTTATTACTGTATATATGAAAGATATTTGATCTATCTATCTATGAAAGATAAAACCCTCAAGTATAAACTGTGTGGTCAATAGCACTTATGTCTGCACACTCAATTGCTGTACTAAGGGTGCTACCATACCGGAAATTTTAAAAAGCTTATTAAAGGTAAGTTATACCTCTGAGCATTTCAAATATGGCTCACAACCTGCCCATATGTGGTACACAAACTCCAACTGCTGCATGGGCAGAAAAAAATCTCTAAATGCTAAAAACAGTGGGAATTTGGTGTTAGTGATAAATTTATTATGGTTTCTCATAAAAGTCAAATTCACTGTTTTCTTGATTTTCCCCCCACCACCCCAAAAAAAAAAATCCAAATGATGTGAAGATCACTAATATAGTAAATGGAAAGTGATTTGCAATCAACCACTCCCACCCTCTCAATTCCCAAGAGATCCTTTCCCAAGAATGATGTTAAAGTTATTCATTCAAGAGAGCCTTCTCATGAGCAGTGGTCCATGATAGACTGTCAGGCTTGGGCTTATGTCATATAAAGTGATGTAACAAGAAAATATGACAAATATGGAGATTTTGGGTTTGTATTCTAATACTGCTACAATGAACAATTACTTGAATACTTAAACATTCCCTTGATGGAGTTCAGATCTGAATGTTAGTCTCTGTTCATTACTGTCGGATGATATTTGTCAGATTTACCTAGGCATGCGGTGATCAGGTTTTTTAAGTCTGCTACCGATCACTGATTTCATGTTAGTTGGTTGGCCGGTTCTGTATATATAATATAAACTTACACACACAATCAATTTAATTACTATTGGCAATTAAACACTGCTTAAATGTAAATATACCTGCACTTATGTGTTTTAATCATTAATTACACTACAGCTATTTTTACTGTTAAAGTATACATTTACTATATTTACGTTTTTGTTTTTTTTCTTCAGTGTATCAGCTAGACATTCATAATTCTTGAGGTGTAATTATAAATATGGATTACCATTTTAATAGTACAGTACTTGTTTCTTACCAAAACACATACTGTATGATGCACAGCAACAAATAATAAACACAGTACAAATATTTAAGAAAGCTTCAAATGTTCATAAGTTGTTGTATCAGGAAGACACAAGACTAACATGCTTAACAGGTTTATAAATAAAAGACATTTTGCTGTTAAAATAACAAGACTATTGCTAATTAAGCAACAATTTCAGATTAATCTTTATTTTTTCTTTTTCCAATTAAAAAGCTGAGGCACTTAAAACAAGCCTGCAGTCCAAATCAGTTTTAATTAATTAATTTTAGTATGCGTTTTCAATAAAGGACAAAATGAAAAGGTCTGAATTCATTAAAGCAACTTTTCTTGCTGTTTAAATGCACATGCTGACTTCTCTGATTCCTTTTTTCGAGTTCCATACTCCACTTACTTTAGCCTTAACGTGAATATTCCAGTTGTCTCTGATGTTTTGTAAAACAAGGCTTGACTTGTTTTGTTTACAATACAGGAAGTTCACTGCAAAAAATAAATAAGATGTGTGCTGGGTCAATTACTGTAATAGCTTGTGTAAAGGAGCAGTGCAGCTAAATTACTGTAAAGGCTAGAAAAGCAGGGGCCGAAAGGATCGTTTTTTGTGATTGATCAACTTACCGATTGCCAATCAAGTTTTTAAGTGAAAATCTGGTGATTTAGATTGGCAGCTGATTGATCGGGGCATCTCTAGATTTCTATTTTCTGCATATTTTATGTCTGTAAATAATATCATAGAGTGCCTTCATAGGGTAAAGTCTGAAGAGACTGGGAGACCAGTGTGCCTCTTGATCCCAGCTGAGGATTTTATTTGACTGGGGCTTCAAAGTGAGAGGTAGCAAAACTTGTGTTCCTTAAATTCTCACATGGAGACAGTTGAAAGACAAATTCACCTTTGAATTTTGCACATCTCTAGTACATCAAAGCAGTTCCTTCTATTGGAGAATATTAATTTTGAACAGTACCGATCATGTTGTGCCAATAAGACATCTGTTGCTTTATGTGGTATTCTCCCTTTCACTGTTTATAATGTCCTGTTGGGTGTTTGACAGTGAGCTGTTTCTAATGGAGTGTTTTTATTTATTTATTTATTTTGGCTTGACAGTGTGCAGCTGTTGTTCGCACTTCATAATTTTTTGCCCCAAGAAGCAATGTGAATTTAAGTCCATTTATTGAAAACTGTTACTTTTATACTGCTTCTGTGAGCTGCAAAGGAGCCAAGTAAATGCAGTAGAATTATTTACTAAAATCTATTGTGTCGTCCCCCTCACCCCTGAAAAAAAGGCATACTATGTATCTCACAATCCTTTTGAATAAATTTAATGGGTAATAGCCTTTACCTGTAGCAGTAGGTACAAAGCAGATCCTCAAGGCAGTCAGTTTCACAGAGCATGGAGTAATGGAAGTCCGTTTTTTTGTTTTTTTTTCTCACGTGAAGGTATTCAGTGAAAAATGAAAAGTATAATTATTAAGGCGACATTAAATTTTCATGTGGTGTATTTTAAAAACACAAAAACTTCATGAGCAGTACTAATTCAAGGCACAAAGGTATGTCCCAATTGCATATAAAGACCTAACTGGAGGGACTACCTGTTTGCACGATCCAGTTCTGCTTTTTTTTTTTTACTTTGTATATATTTGAAGCAGACATATGATTTTAAATTCTGAATGACTTTATGAATATGTTAGATGAGATGTTTGAAATTCCAGTGCTTTTGTCCATTTCATTCTTAGTGTAACAACGCAGTTGTATATTTACATCAACTTTTGTCATATGTTGTTAACATCTGAATTTAGGTCATCAAGCTGGGGTGGGATTGGGAATATTTTATCTCAGTTTGGTAGAAGGGCAAGAGGAGCTTGCCATCTATATTTACAGTCGTTACAATGCCAGTCATAAATTAAATAACCTTACCTTATCATCCAAAGAATTCTGCTGGTTTCATGTTATACATTTATTATTGAATTTTGCTATGAATACAAAAACATGACATGTATAAGTTCTCATTTATTTGTTTGTGATAGCTTTTAAGTATGTTTGAACAGTTTGACAAATATCAGCTTTAAAAAGAATAAGGTTTTAATCCTGCAATGTAAATGTATCCTTGATGTTGCAATTTGCAGCAACTATGCAATAGTCACACAGTTTTCTTTTTTTGCCTTTTATCTTAGCAGTGTCTTTTTTAATGTTAGCCAATCATTCATTGTGTCTTTTCTTTAACTTATTGACTCTACTCAGGTTTTTCGCCTTGCTTGTACTTTTTAACCTAGATTTTTGCCTGTGATTTGCACATAGAATCTTTAACCTCACTTAGTTTTTATAGTTAATCTTGCATTGATCATTGCTTTCCAGCTCAGTCTCTTGCCAATTTACCGGCCTCATGTTATTAAAATTGATTGATGTTAACATAAAACCACTAACATTTTTTAATTCTTACCTTGGGAGAAAATCTTTAACTATTAATGACTAGATGCTAACCCTAAGGTAAAGGATGAGTGTGTAAGGGAGTGCTTAAGTGGGTAATCTTAAACTTTTCTTATACAAGCTTGTCATACTAATGTACTAAAATGTGTTATGTCACAAAACATATTGTAAATTTTATTGATTTGATAAATATGCACATCAAAGAAAAGTCCTGTTTATGTGGTGTTTTTTAAAACAGAAGAGCTTCCTTCCATCTATTTTATTTAAGAAACAGCAAATTTCCAGTACCTGGTTTTGGGTGGCTAAAGTCTGTCTTTGTAGCATCAAACACAATGGAGTAGCAAATGGCACAGACGCTCACAATCTCACAGAGACATTTTGGAGTTGCAAATTAATCTCACAAACACATTCAGGGTCCTGTGGCTGAAAAGTTATGCTTGGATCATTCTGTGTTCCCAGGTCCAAGAAAAAACTGAGCCTGGCCTTGCTTAGCTTGCAGGATCAGATGAGAGATGTAGAGCAAGGTTCAACTTTGAGGTATACAAAATATCCCTAGAAATGGATATCAGAAAGGAAATAAAGGAAGATCAGATGGGTAGAGCTCTTGGAATGAATGAAGGAGAAGAGAGTGGTGATGTAATTGTATTAGAGGCTTCTTGGTAGAAGGAAAGAAAAAGAATATCCAGGGAAAAGGTAGCTGGATGATTTGTCAAGGATGGAAATCGGTGGGTGAGAATGGTACAACATGGTAATGGAGGCTTGGACCCTGCATGAGCTGTAATGCTAAAGAGACTGATAAAATAAATCTGACATACAGTTTAGGGATTTGGGAGAAAATAATCCGTAGCAACGATATTTTGAAGACATGTGAAAGCGTGTAAACTTCAAAAATCCTTTTTGAAGAAGTTTAATTCTTTTTGTTGTATAGTTCAGTTTGCTAGATAGTGTAACAATGCTACAATGTGTTGGGTACTTTAGAGTTGTGTCCGCATTCTGTCTCCTCATAACAGGTTAGCTTATTTACAGTGTAGTCTTGTAAATTCAGAGCTCATTGAGTGCTGATTCTGTTCTTCCTGTCATGTAATAATTTAATGCCTGGTGGAAAACCATGTTGGCTAGACTTAATTTCACCAACAATAAAAAACTATTTGTTTATGAAACAAGCATATATTGTAGTATCTAATGTCTTTATACATTGAAATAATCATTTGTTTTAGGAATTAAGTGAAAATTATGCCCCAACAACACACATTCAGCTCGGAAAACCCACATATTCTTCCATGTCAGCACAATATCTAAAGGGGGAGTATAAGAATAAATAAAACTGCACACCATTGCTGTCATGTAGAATTCAAGAGGAGTATAAGTTTTATTCATAGACAGGTTTATTGCTGATGAGAGAATACAGACCGTTTTAGTTGTCTGTAAAAATGCTCATTAAGTAATGTGACATTTCAGAATATTTATAGTAACTGAAGGTACCTAACCAAATATAATGTGTACATTAAGCATTAAGTCGGTGATTTGTATTGCAAAATTCTTAACATTTTGAATAATTTTTCAATATTTGGTGGGATTATTGCACATTTTTTTATTTCATTAAATACACTTATATAAGTTGGATTTTCTGTAGGATTTGAACATTCCTGCAATACAGAGAATTTTTACTTGCTACTTATTAAACTGAAATATTTTATCTTCATTATTAATAAAGGTAACAGTTGTGTAAAGGTGGATACCTTGAAAAGTAAAAGTTTTCAGTGAAATAATTGTGATCTCTTGCAGTACCTCCAAAATAACACAGTATGTAATAATGCAAATGTAAAGGTACAAATTCATGAGTATATTATGGTATGGACAATAGAACTGACGGTCACGGTGTGAGTAACAAAGTTAGCACTTTTCTCTTGAGAAAAGCAGAGGCTTCCGGTAGCAGCAGCAGTTATACTAGTAAGCGTTGGACAGTAATATAGACCACACAGCAGTACGCAGCTTACATGTAGTGTGGCATCTGTGTGGTGTTATGGTACATTCTTTTGGAGATTGATTGTGCCATCACTGGGTTTAAACTGATATTGCATGTACCTGAGCAAGTTAAACTGCCTGTGCACAAGTTTGAAACAACAAAACAATGTAAGCAGTTTTTACTTTATCCAAGGTAGCTTACAACAATTAAGACATCAGCCAAAAAATAAGTATGAATAAACATATACTTTGTGTGTATTTTTTTTGTAAGTGAGTGGTGTTGCCTTCTGACACAGTGTGGCATGTGGTGGTGAAACTGTGTAGGTGGAAAAAAGAAGGTGAAGAATGAACCATGGGCTTTCTTTTTGCTGATATTCCTTTTAGAAAAAAAAAAAAAGCATTTTTTAGTACAACTTTAAAAAATGCTGGCACATGTACTGAATCACTTAGACATTCTTGCATGTACTGTATGTTGTTACCAAAATGTTCATGTAATAAAGATTACACACTAATGTGAAAACTCTCATTGCTCCAGTTCAATTGAATAAAAATACACATTTAAACTTCCCTGAAATTGCATTGCAAAGGTTTTGTATACTTGGACTACAAACTTCACCACCAGCATCAATTAGATGTAGGGAAAGGAGCATATGTGAGATGGCACGTTGTGGACAGATTGTGCCATGTGTAAAAAGCACGGTAGTGTCTTTGTGAATATGGAAAGACCAGTGGGACATTGTACTTGGCCACATATGAGGTGCCTTTAGGGGAAAAAAAATGATTTGAGTACAGCTATATCAAAGCGTGGCACACATATTTGAATTGCACACCCCCAGTTTTACGACAGATCCATACACAAGCAACCAAAGCCCACTGTTTGTTCCTGCTTTTGCATACATTCTCTGCGATGCTATCTGCACATTGTAATGTTTTAACACAGTTTGGAATACAAAGGACACAGCTAGCATCAACTTGGTGTTTTGGACCACCAAGTGGCATGCTGACCACCACACACCATCTCATGCCTTCTTTTCCCCATGTTAAATTGGTTAAGGTATGTACTTAGTATACCGACAGCTTTGCTGCCCTCAGAGATTTGGAACACTTTGGTGCTGGCTGTGTGGTTTATATTCAAAGTTGTGCAAAAACTTTACACACAAGGTTGTAAAGTGTGGACTTTTTATTTAGGAGGTTTTTGCACTGCTGAAATGCATCTTTCATTCTAAAATAGAATTTATTATTTGGTAATTTTTTTTTCTCTATTTGATTTGTTTAATTTGCTGTTTAGATGATTGTCAAAGTAAAATTAAATCTTCTTTGGTCTCAAGTTTAATATGAAATTCCAGTAATTGTTTGGATATAAATTAAGTCAGTTAGCCAGTATTTTTTTTAATCCAGCATCTTACCATACTTTGAACTCCTTGCTTTCTTCATCTCGCTGATTTATACTGTCTGCCTACTGTTGCATCTGACGGTACTATCAGTTATGTCTGTGCGTATAACAGATCAAGTACGCTATTAGTGTCTGCTTAAAGCAGTAATGTTGAATATGAAAACTATTTTTTTCCTCTAGCATAAGCCACATTTGCAATAATAATGTACTTTCTTTACCCTTCTGATATTCCTTTGAGGATTACATTATACGTTAGGAAATTCATGTGTTTCAGTATGTAATGAACTTATGAAATTTTAGTTAGTGGATTTCCACAATGACCCAAAGTCATGCTGTCTGATCAACAGTTGTCTCTATTTTGCTGTGGTACAAATATGTGGGTATGGTCATGCTTGTGTGCGCCTAAAATAGCCAAGAATTTATCCAGTTTGAGGTAGGGTTTCTTTCTTATACATATTGGATCTTTGTGATTATGACTTCTATTCTCTTGATCTTGTATTGGAAAAGGAGATCAGAGGATGAATGGCTGTTCAAATAGAGGAACTCTCTGTGATTGAATCAGTATTCTCTGTATTTGCAGTTTTCCTGGGTATCACACTTCTTTTGTTTTGTAAGGATACCGGACAGTCTTTTGAATTGCTGATTTGTGATGTTACTTTGAGAGTTAGGTGATGGATTCTGCCTCAGTTGCTTTTGCCTCTTCGGAAATGCCTCAGTGGCCCCACCTTTCCTTTGCATTTTTTTTCCCCTCTTCTGTAGCTCAAGCAAAGCTTGATGTTGTCTCTTTATAGGGGGCCCAGCTACCTCAGATAAAGTTTCTGTTTGCATTTAAAAGTGTCACTACTGTGATTCATTCTCATAGGTGCCTGTTTGACCTCTGGAACATGACTTTTCTTTCCTTCTCTAGCTGTCATGTACAGCTCACAGGCTGAGGGTGTGTGGATTTGGAGTATATGAAGACATATTGACTGTTTACCCAGCCCTGTGCTTATATTTCTGGAGATAACATGAAAAATTTGTTTTGATGATCGGTAAAGTGTGCACTTTTACCACTGGAAGTGAAGAAACTGATCATGAAATTGCCATTGTGTGGATTTGTGAATCTGGTTTCTGATTTATGATGTCACAAGGCAACTTCAAAGATGACTGGATGCTGTAAGCGACTGTTTGAGCAGCAACATCGATAGTTCTAGGAACAAGAGAAATTCCCCCAAAAATTTGTGGATTTGAGCGAGACGTCATTTTTGATCATTATTTGAAGGAAACATTTTACAACTTGGAAAGTAGGGTTGTTGTAATGGAAACCTCCTTTTTTCCTCATTGACAAACTAGCCAGTCTTCAGCTTCAAGTCTGTTTTCCTAAAAGAAAAACACCCTAATACCCCAATAGTTCTGTAATTATTACAATATTAGCTTTATCTATCTATCTATCTATCTATCTATCTATCTATCTATCTATCTATCTATCTATCTATCTATCTATCTATCTATCTATCTATCTAATCTCTTAATGTTTAGAGTATTTTAGTTTTGTATTAAGCTTGATAATGAGCAGTCTGATTCTTGTCACATGGTGCTTTGAAAGATCATAGTCTGGTCTGAAAGTGGGTAAAAATGAATTGCTTTACTAACACACAAGCAGTACATAGCTTTTTTTTTTTTTTTTTTTTTTTTTTTTTTAATAAAATAGTTTTAAGGCTTGAAACGTGAGTTGCGAGTAAAAACAATGTTAGCAACTAAAAATGACAGTACATAAAAGATCTGGTGGTACAACTGAGTTGCATTTGTAAAATTAGTATTTTGTAGGTGGCTGGAATGGTCAGACTGTAGATGGGAACAGAGTTCCCCATCTACACTTTTTTTAACTTGCGTTTTTGCTGTAGTTTTGATGGTTAACCTCCTCATTTGGGTAGTCCCAGAAAATGATCATTAAACTGGTGGTGGGGATGATAATAGTCTGGAACATTAGTTGTTCCGTGGGAAGTGCATTGTTCCACTTCTGGCATTCCAACAGGTGGAACTGAACCTCCCTTAAGCCCCTGAGTCATGGTGCAGTGTGGTGATATTGAAATACTTAGGAAATTTGATACTGTGCCAAGAAGTCATATGCTAGTCATGCAATCTGCCATCCCCTAAGATTACTAGTCAGACATCTTCCTAGAAGAAGGGATCTCGGAACTGCAGTTGTTAAGTCAGATTTTCTCTCCAATTCAGTTTTGTGGAATGTGCTGGAAGCCTGATGCAACAGGGAACAGACTGAGAGTGAGCAAAACAATAATGTACTTGCTCTTAAGGATTGATATTAGCTTTTGTTTGTTTACAGGGCTCAACATTTCAAGGTTGCCATTGGTCACCATGTTGAGGCAGTTGGCAACCACTTTATGGCTCCTTGTTTCCAAGAATGTTAACCACTTTGGTGATGCACTGATTTTTCTGCAGCAAATCAAAAATTGTCAGTTTTTGCTAATTATATGTAATTGGCAGATTGGCACTTAACCTCCCAATTATTAGTTGTTTTTCTCAATTAAAATAAAACATAAGCTGTGCTCCTGCGCATTGAACCTCCTGGCTTTTGTTTATATGGGCAAAGCAAGTTCAATGGTGTAAAGACTGGCCACCATGCAAGATTGTATGAGCCGTTTGTGCATGTAACAGGAATAGTAAAAGTTTCACTTTCAGTGAGAGAGATGAATGTGAAAGACTGAAAAATTCCACAAAACCCATAGCCACTAAAGCGTCTGCTGTGTGGAAGTATATTAAAGTAATTTGAAAGATCTACTAACTGTAGCATATCCTGGGAAAAAGTTGGCTGAGATGGAACTAAAGCAAAGATGTTTTTTTTTTTTTTTTTTTCCCCCTGTAAATTTAATAACCCATTTAAGATAACATCACAGGGATGAATACGCTGACTTAACAACTTTTGTTACATACAAATAAAAACTATGGCATTTTGACAGGTGTGTTCTCTGCATTTTGATTGTTTATTCAAAGCACTAGAGTATTGTTATCTTATTAATCCATATGTTACTAGTAATAATTTTTGAATGTAAATGCAAGGTGCAGAGTGGAATCATATTCAGTGCAC
Organism: Erpetoichthys calabaricus; assembly: GCF_900747795.2. Lineage (NCBI taxonomy): Eukaryota > Metazoa > Chordata > Cladistia > Polypteriformes > Polypteridae > Erpetoichthys > Erpetoichthys calabaricus. The sequence goes on along the minus strand of NC_041397.2, from coordinate 268,866,297 downwards.
TTTAAATACTGAAAATTAAGGATGCAAACATTTAGAAATAACTCTTTTGCACTTAAAACTTCAACTACTAAACAATTGCTCAATAAGTTGAATTATACAACCCCAATCCTCCCTTGCTAGGTCTGAACAAGTCGTGTGACACAAAGATGGCATGTTAATGTGATATATTTCAGCGGGCTGGCATATAATTGCATAGCATCTTAATTACTTAAGATATTGGTTGCCATTTTGAACAGCCTTTATTTTCAGTTTTGGCATTTGAACTTTGATAACTGGTTGGTAAGCCACTTTTAAGTTAGTGTTGAGTCCTGGTTTATATGTATGTATGAATGGACTACAATATGTCAGTTTCTTTTTAGGTGTAAATCTCATCCATACAACAAGAGATAGATAGATAGATAGATAGATAGATAGATACTTTATTAATCCCAAGGGGAAATTCACATACTCCAGCAGCAGCATACTGATACAAAAAACAATATTAAATTAAAGATTGATAACAATGCAGGTAAAAAGAGACAATAACTTTGTATAAAGTTAACGTTTATCCCCCCGGGTGGAATTGAAGAGTCGCATAGTTTGGGGGAGGAACGATCTTCTCAGTCTGTCAGTGGAGCAGGACAGTGACAGCAGTCTGTTGCTGAAGCTGCTCTTCTGTCTGGAGATGACGCTATTTAGTGGATGCAGTGGATTCGCCATAATTGATAGGAGCTTGCTGAGCGCCCGTCGCTCTGCCACAGATGTTAAGCTGTCCAGCTCCATGCCAACAATAGAGCCTGCCTTCCTCACCAGTTTGTCCAGGCGTGAGGCGTCCTTCTTCTTAATGCTGCCTCCCCAGCACACCACCGCGTAGAAGAGGGCGCTTGCCACAACCGTCTGATAGAACATCTGCAGCATCTTATTGCAGATGTTGAAGGACGCCAGCCTTCTAAGGAAGTATAACCGGCTCTGTCCTTTCTTACACAGAGCATCAGTATTGGCAGTCCAGTCTAATTTATCATCCATCTGCACTCCCAGGTATTTATAGGTCTGCACCATCTGCACACAGTCACCTCTGATGATCACGGGGTCCATGAGGGGTCTGGGCCTCCTAAAATCCACCACCAGCTCCTTGGTTTTGCTGGTGTTCAGGTGTAGGTGGTTTGAGTCGCACCATTTAACAAAGTCCTTGATTAGGTCCCTATACTCCTTCTCCTGCCCACTCCTGATGCAGCCCACGATAGTAGTGTCGTCAGCGAACTTTTGCACGTGGCAGGACTCCGAGTTGTATTGGAAGTCCGATGTATATAGGCTGAATAGGACCGGAGAAAGTACAGTCCCCTGTGGCACTCCTGTGTTGCTGACCACAATGTCAGATGTGTAGTTCCCGAGACGCACATACTGAGGTCTGTCTTTAAGATAGTCCACGATCCATGCCACCAGGTATGAATCTACTCCCATCTCTGTCAGCTTGTCCCTAAGGAGCAGGGGTTGGATTGTGTTGAAGGCGCTAGAGAAGTCTAGAAACATAATTCTTACAGCACCACTGCCTCTGTCCAAGTGGGAGAGGGAGCGGTGTAGCATATAGATGATGGCATCCTCCACTCCCACCTTCTCCTGATATGCAAACTGCAGAGGGTCGAGGGCATGTTGAACCTGTGGCCTCAGGTGGTGAAGCAGGAGCCTCTCCATGGTCTTCATCACATGTGATGTCAGAGCAACAGGCTGGAAATCATTCAGCTCACTAGGACGTGATACCTTTGGGACTGGTGTGATGCAAGATGTTTTCCAAAGCCTTGGTACTCTCCCCTGTTCCAGGCTCAGGTTGAAGATGCACTGTAGAGGATCCCCCAGCTCTGATGCACAGACCTTCAGCAGTCGTGGCGATACTCCATCTGGACCCGCTGCTTTGCTGGCACGAAGTCTCCTCAGCTCTCTGCTCACCTGCGCTGTTGTAATTGTGGGTGGGGATGTCTCTCCTATGCTGGTATCAGCAGAAGGATGTGTGGAGGGTGCAGTACTCCGAGGTGTGAGTGAGAGTGGGTTAGGGTGGTCAAACCTGTTAAAGAAGTTGTTCATTTGGTCTGCTCTCTTCACGTCTCTCTCGATGGTGGCACCCCGCTTCGAGCTGCAGCCATTGATGATTTTCATCCCATCCTACACTTCCTTCATGCTGTTATTCTGCAACTTCTGCTCCAGCTTTCTCCTGAACTGCTCCTTCGCCGCCCTGAGCTTTTCTGTAAGTCTTCACAAGGTTTTCACATACTGTTGCTGATATTTTGGCCCATTCCTCCATGCAGATCTCCTCTAGAGCAGTGATGTTTTGGGGCTGTCGCTGGGCAACACGGACTTTCAACTAACTCCAAAGATTTTCTATGGGGATGAGATCTGGAGACTGGCTAGGCTACTTCAGGACCTTGAAATGCTTCTTACGAAGCTACTCCTTCATTACCCGGGCGGTGTGTTTTGGGATCATTGTCATGCTGAAAGACCCAGCCACGTTTCATCTTCAATGCCCTTGCTGATGGAAGGAGGTTTTCACTCAAAATCTGATGGTACATGGCCCCATTCATTCTTTCCTTTACACGGATCAGTTGTCCTGGTCCTTTTGCAGAAAAACAGCCCCAAAGCATGATGTTTCCACCCCCATGCTTTACAGTAGGTATGGTGTTCTTTGGATGCAACTCACGACGAGTAGAGTTTTTACCAAAAGTTCTATTTTGGTTTCATCTGACCATATGACATTCTCCCAATCCTCTTCTGGATCATCCAAATGCTCTCTAGCAAACTTCAGATGGGCCTGCACATGTACTGGCTTAAGCAGGGGGACACGTCTGGCACTGCAGGATTTGAGTCCCTGGCGGCGTAGTGTGTTACTGATGGTAGCCTTTGTTACTTTGGTCCCAGCTCTCTGCAGGTCATTCACTAGGTCCCCCTGTGTGGTTCTGGGATTTTTGCTCACCGTTCTTGTGATCATTTTGACCCCACGGGAAGAGATCTTGCGTGGAGCCCCAGATCGAGGGAGATTATCAGTGGTCTTGTATGTCTTCCATTTTCTAATAATTGCTCCCACAGTTGATTTCTTCACACCAAGCTGCTCACCTATTGCAGATTCAGTCTTCCCAGCCTGGTGCAGGTCTACAATTTTGTTTCTGGTGTCCTTTGACAGCTCTTTGGTCTTGGCCATAGTGGAGTTTGGAGTGTGACTGTTTGAGGTTGTGGACAGGTGTCTTTTATATTGATAACGAGTTCAAACAGGTGCCATTAATACAGGTAACGAGTGGAGGACAGAGGAGCCTCTTACAGAAGAAGTTGCAGGTCTGTGAGAGCCAGAAATCTTGCTTGTTTGTAGGTGACCAAATACTTATTTTCCACCATAATTTGCAAATAAATTCTTTAAAAATCAGACAATGTGATTTTTCTGGATTTGTTTTCTCATTTTGTCTCTCATAGTTGAGGTATACCTATGATGAAAATTACAGGCCTCTCTCATCTTTTTAAGTGGGAGAACTTGCACAATTGGTGGCTGACTAAATACTTTTTTGCCCCACTGTAGGTAGGACCCTCACTCTTGGTTTGTAGTGAGGCTGAAGAAGAACCAGGTTATGATCTGCTTTCCCAAGCGCAGGCAGTGGGGTGGCACTGTATGCGTCTTTAACGTTTGCATACAGTAGGTTAATAGTCCTCCACATACTGGGAGAAGGCAGGTAATGTTTTGTCCAGTGTCACATGGTTAAAGTCTCCAGCGATTAGCACAAGCGCCTCAGGGTGCTGCATTTGTAACTTAGCAACAGCAGAATGGATGATGTCACCCTCTGTCTCAACGTCCGCCCGAGGAGGGATGTAAACAATAACAACAATGACGTGTCCAAACTCTCTGAGCAAGTAATAGGGACACAGACTTACGGCCAACAGTTCGATGTCCCTGCAGCAAGTGGAGACTTTGACGTTAACATGTCCAGAGTTACACCACCGTGTATTAACATAGAGAGCGAGTCCTCCTCCTTTGTGCTTCCTGCAGGTACTTGTATCTCTGTCCGCTCTAACTGTGCTAAACCCGGGTAGCTCCACGTTAGCATCTGGGATGGTGGTAGTTACCCACGTTTCGCAAAAGCACGACAAACTGTATTCTCTGTAGGTTCTGACATTTTTCACCAGTGCAGCCAGTTTGTCGATCTTATTTGGTAGTGAGTTCACATTTCCCAGAATCACAGAAGGCACTGAAGGCTTAAAACACCACTTTCTCGCAAGCCGCTTCATTTGTAGCTTAGTGCCGGCTCTGCTGCCACGATACCGCCTTCTTACCTCGTCGGGTAAATAGGGAACCACACCGGCACTAGCATTTGTTCTCGGCGCTCAAAGTGGAGTACTTGAATAGACGAGTCTCGGCGTGTAAAAATCCATGCCCATGTTGTAAAAGTAAGTGTGTCCAGGGAACGAATCGACATAAAATAAAGTGATAGGAGTGATTAATAAAAGAGAGAAAAATAAAAGTAGAAAAATAAAGTCATACACGAAGCTGCTGAAAAGATGGGTTTTATGATCATTATGCATTGCCTAATTCATCTTATGGGCATGTACAGAATTTATTCACTGATATTTTCTTTATGTATCTAAACAAATTAATGTCTTAAAATCAATACTTATCAAACATTATAGTTTAACTCTTTTAGAGCTAATTTTTTTTTGTTTCTTTTCTCCCAGGGCTGAATATTTTTCCAAAAACTAACTTTTTAAAAAAAAAGAACACAAAGCAATTGAAATCAACAAAAAATATTTATTTTTGACAAATGTTACTGTCTTGCATGTTGTATGAGCCTGCATACTCTATGATTTCACATACATATCGCATACATTTTACACAGCAAAGTCCTGTAAAGTCTGATCTCGCTCAAAGCAGCCAATTTCAGTCATTGCCCCATTGCACTGCTTACAATATGTGTTGCTTTGGTGCCTACTTTTCAATTGCCTGTTGCTGCACTTTCTCACATATATTGTTAGTGTGTACTGTAGAGAGACAAGTCACCCGTTTGCCATCGTGCCATGCCACTGTCACCAAGTTTTCTGCCCGCATGAAAACTGTATTGTCACCTCTTTTCATCTTCAGCCTGTCTGGCTTCAACTGTGAAGCCATGTGTATCCTGTTCACCCTCACTGTGCCACAAGCTCCAATTCCTTTGCTCTATAGCTCCATGAACAATTATGGGCATGTATAAAAATTGTCCAAATGTACACAACATGACCCAAATGTTCATAGCCCTGAAGTAGCTCCAGCACAACTTGACTTGTCAAGGGACAGTTCTCTCTTTGAAAGAAATACTTTCCTGTATATGTGATTACTTTCAGGCAGAAACCAGTGTTTGCTTCTGCCAGTACAAAATCTTTTATGCCATACTTTGTGGACTTGTCTGGCATATATTTGCAGAAAAAAAGATGTCCCTTTTATTTTATCATAGATTCATGCACAGACAAATCACAGCCAGGCTGATAAAATTGTTTCTATGTTGGTTCCACAATGTCAAGCAGGAGCTGAACTTTATGCATGGCGTTATAGCCTGACTCACTCTCTTGTTCGATCTCCTGAACACTGTCAATAAAATCCGATTCTGAAAAATCAGAGTCCGACTCCGCGATAATGCGCAAAACATTGTCTGCCGAGTGTTTTCTGCATTCGCTTCGCTCCCTTGTGACATGTCGATGCCATCTTGCCATTGTTTACATTTCACAACTCATGCACACGCAAGGATTAATTGCCGAGTCAATGAGTCTAGCATTCCTCCAAGCACAGAGGGAATGCCTACGACGTGACAGTGAGTTTTGTCGCCATTAACAGCTGATTGTCGCCCTCTATCCCTGGATGTCGACTTTTGTCGACATTCGCCCTAAACTCCTCCTGTCGACAAAAGTCGACATCCGCCCTAAAAGAGTTAATGTCATTGTTTCATGAATTAGTAAAGACCACAATTATAACTTTTTCATTTACAACATCTTGTTTGCAAAAAGTTGTTTAAAGCCGCTTTTTAACATTGCGTTTTTGGATCAGCTTTATCATCCAACTACTTGTACGGTTTTTGTATTTTTGCTGTTCTGAGGTTAGTTTGTGTCAGCATATTCAGGAATCTTTAGCTGGTTACCTCTTTGAAAAGTAAGATTTAATTTAGTTAATAGAAATGTCCAAAGTTATAGAAGACTAAATGATGGATGACAGTAATTTTTAAAATTTCTTTCTCCTTTTTAAAGGTTAATCTGTAATTTCAGAATTCCTGTACTACATTTTTATTGTGTTGTTTCCAAGGTAGCTCAGATTAGTGGTTAGGTGCTTCTATTACTTATGTCTGTAGATGTATCCCGAGTTACTTATAGAGTAAGACTGGTCTTACTCTATCCTGTGTGGATGGAGCAGTGGAATCAGCACTTTATGTCAAACTGGTGATGCATGAGCTTAAATGGGTTTTTTGGCATCTTCTTTGGCTGCTCTGCCTCATCGTGGCACTATGTGGTACCAGCTGCTTTGCTCTTTTTGCCCGAGTATACATGCGCACAAGGCAAGGCATCTAATATAGCTCCTCTCACCCGGCACCAGAGGTAGCTCATCTGTCACACTATCTCCCAGAACTTCACCGTAAGCTGACCCAAGGCCATGGTCCACATCCATGGCTCGCCGGCAGCTACACTTCCAGGCTGATGGGCTTTTAGCCAGCTTCTGCAGGTATCCCCACCCTTTCTAACATGTGCTTGGCCACCCGAGGAATGTATCCCTCTTAGATTTGGACCCAGGAGTGCATTAATAAAAAAATGCGTAATAGTAGTGATGATATATAGAACCACACTAACAAATATAAAAATGGCAGAAGTCATGTCTGGAACAGCTTTGTGTTGTAAAGCAGAGAATTTTAGTGAATGATTGCAGGAATTGCATTTCTTATAAAGAAAAAAAAAGCCAAGCACACATGTAGCCGCCACCTTTTTTTTTTTTTTTTTTTTTTTGTCAGTTTATCTTGTTATGAAGTTAAGTTCAAAAATAAGTTTGTGCATGTTATGAGAGCACAAAGATGTTAAAACATCTTAACAAAGTCTGTTTTACAACAGCTCTGAAATAATGGAGTAATGTAAAATAGACAAAATTAATTTCCCACAGAAAGCTTTAAAGTTTGGATGGATGTAAAAATGGGAGAGAGCGATTTCAACAATTAAAGCACCAGGAGTTTGACATTTGAAATATTGAATGAATTTGATTCATCCATTAAATTACTCTTTAGTAAGTTTATTTAACCTGCTAATAATGCAAATATAAATCTTACAACAGCAAATGTTACAAACCTAACAGATTAATGCTCTGACAAACCAGATTTTAAAAGTTTGTTGGAAAACCACTTTAAACAGTTTAAGTGAAAATATCCAGAATTATCCTTCAATTCATAAATTCAGCATTACAGATAAAATGTTTGAATTTTTATTTTTAGTATTGATTTTAAGCAGTATTTTTAAGTTACTGGAGAGAAAATCTTCTTATATAATACGCTACCATGGCTGTCCGTTTGTCTGTCCAGGATTTTAAATTACCTGTAGCTCACAAACCGTTTGACCTATTGACCTGAAATTTGGTACACACATACTAAGTGACGTCTACTATTCGCTTTCAGGGTGGTGATTGAATTCCAGGGTTATTCTTATTTTTATTTCTATTTTATTCTAGAATCAACTCTCGGCAGCGGCCAGCAGGGCGGCCATGTGGCACATGCATATGGGAGCCTTTCTCATCCCTATCACTTTCGCTGTTGCTTCCCCTACCTGTTAAATCATTCTTGAGGCAGATTGAAGACTTAAATGCCAGCTTAAGTGAAAAATTAAAGAAAACGTACTAAGTAATTGCAACACAAACGCTGAGTTTTAATGCTAAAAGATGCTGATGAAAGAAGAGAAGAAGCGGGCCGCTAGGGTGGAGAAAAGAAGACCTGCTCAGGAGGCAGCAAGCGCATCAACCTCTGAGCAAACAAATGCTAAACGTACACAGAAAGAGTATGAAAACTATGAATGCTCAAGTCAAGTGTATTCACTGCACGTTATCGTGCAGTGTGCTGTTACTGGTGTCAGAATAAATTTATGTATACATGGTATGATAAATTGGTAGTTCATGGAGATATCCTTGATGGGTTGAAATTCCCTCAAGATTACAACCTCCCTGTAACCAACCCAGTTCCACTTGTTACATTAAGGAAATTCATGTATCTATAACACATTGAAATTCCAGGCTAGTGCTACGTTTTTTTCAATAAATTTATGAATGCCAGTACTGGTTTACTTAAATGATAGTTTGATAATTACCGGTATTTTAAAGCTGTTGTTACTATTTATGCAGTATATTTAATATTATATTACAGAAAAAGCTACAATGTTGTTCATTTGAATAATGGAGCTGACTTTGAATAAAAAGCTATTGAATGGAATTTCAGTTTTTGTCATCTTGTTGAATAAGTATTGAGTATCTTAATTTCACTGGTATTGGTATTGAATGCAAAGTTTCTGGTATTGGGACATCCCTAGTTGAGAGTTAATTTCTATTGCCATTTTCCTATTAATTTTGGACTTTTTATTTTGGAATACATGTTTATACTTTGTATTTTTAGCACACATGTACTCGTGCTGACTCTGTATGGGCTTCGAGTTAAATCAGCCCTGGTGTGTTCTACAATAAGGCTAACTAATAACTAATATAACTTCTTTTGTCAGATTAGCACCAGGGTCACATTGCAGAATCATTTGGATTAACACTGGTATTGTGAATGGAGCAAATGTAGATTTTGGAACAGGGGGCATAGATAGACGGCATACCTGCAAGTACTTTGGAAGCACTTCTCTGCTGCAAGGATCCTGGTTTGGATCAGCTCATAGAGTCAGGGAGAGTGAGTCTGATGGTGTTGCTTTTGACCCCAGAGGAACAGTGTATTTCTGAGCTGGTGGCAGAAATGTGTGGGCAGTGGATGAGGCAGATGAAACTGCATGGTACTGAATGGAAGGTGCTGTGGAAGATTAGGGAGGTGGCAATGGCATTGGAGGATGGCTGGCAGTTAATGTTAATTAAGCTTGTATAGATTTACTTTAGATAGATAGATAGATAGATACTTTATTAATCCCAATGGGAAATTCACATTTATTCATTCTTCTTTCTACCTAATTTTATTTGCTTTTCTTTTCTTGTTACTTTCGCTTTGACATCTTGTGAAGCACTTTGAGCTACATTCTTTGTATGAAAATGTGATATAGAAATACATTTTTATTTTGCATAATCTAAACTCCTGTAATGCAGTCATAATGTTAACTGAGGTATTAGTGTATTGTAAAGAATGTGTGTTTGCTTGGAAAATAGTAATAATAGAAGAATTTCAGCTTGCTAGCCAACCCGCGGCGTAGCATACGCCGCATAATTATGTATTGATGGGTGAACACTTCCTGAACGACACAGTTGTCCAAATGGCGTGGGTCTGTGGATACCACTGTGAGTGAATGAAAAGATAGACCTCTGGAGAAAGCAACATACAATTGTCCGTGACTGAAAGCGGAATCGTCTGTGACGAAGAAGGCACGCTGGTGAAAGTTACTTCGTCGGTAGGGATAAGTGTCAGTACTTGTAGATTAAGGTGTAGCGAGTCTTTGTTGTTGACGCTTAATATAGCTTGTGTACTGAGATGTTCCGGAGTCACAGTTGAGAAACACTTTTTTAGTGTCATTTAAGCACAGGGAAAAAAATGAACATGTGAAACATCCGTAATGTAATAAGCCACCAAGAAAAGTAACATTGCAACAATGCTATCTATGACCCGATCGCTGTAACCCGCTGTGACCAGATTGTTGTGCACCGGTCGTGCAACTGTCGTCTGTGCACCTCTGAGTCACATTGTCCTTTCATTGTTCTTTGCGGTTCCGGCTGCTTTTCTATATATAATCCACCAAGTCACCCGACCATGGTAGTAGTATGGGGGGGGGGGGGGTGCGTACACAGGGCAGGGACGTATTCAGAGGGAGCGTATGACCCGCACTTACTGGGTGTTCCTCGTTCGTGGGGAACAATTGCAAGCCCCGGTGCCCATTACGAATGGGGTTCAACGGTTTACCCACGCCTGTCGGCACCGGGTAGACACACGTTGATCCATTCAGTGTAGTGCGCGTGCAGAACCGGACATCACATACCTGTTAATGCTCAGTCTCACGTGGCTGAAAGCCACTTGTCCCTCTAAGAAGTTGGACGCCTACCGCTTGGCGATCGCGTAACTATTAAGCAGGAGGGAGTCTCATTCGTTTTCGGAATTAACCAGACTAATCGCTCCACCAACTAAGTACGGCCATGCAACACCACACACAGAATCGAGAAAGAGCTATCAATCTGTCAATCCTCTCCATGTCCGGGCAGGGTGAGGTTTCCCATGTTGAGTCAAATTAAGCAAGGTTTGTGTGTGGCGAGTTGTTGCGTCTGGGCACATGAGCAGGCACTGTGAATGCCTTGAGAGCGTGGCTGGACGCGTGCTGGGGAATAATGAGTATCTATATATCTTCTTAGATATAGATAGCGTCTGATAGTTGTGATGGTTTTACACTCCAGTACATTGCAGTGAACGCTGGTAACAGGCAGGCAGGTGTATTAGAGTTGGTGCTCTTAGAGTTGGTGGGCATGTCTCTCTAGCGGTTCGAGTTCTTGGGCGGTGCTCTGTCGTTTGTATCCCACGGTTGGACGACTTGATGCATTATATATGGAAATGCAGCCGAAATCGAAAAGAATAATGAAAAGTCAACGTGGCTCAGTGGTGCATGTGGAACAAAACCCTGCATCCACAGGGGTTCACCAGGACTGAGTTTGGGAAACACTGCTGAACACAGACGAAACCGACTCAGGTGAGGAGTTGGGGCGGGCAAAGTGGTTGCAGCTATTGATTATTCAGTGTTGTTTGCCTGGGTGTCTGATCTGCTCGATGGGATCATAAATAAAAGGAAAAGAATGTGAAGGCAATGTCACAGGTGATCCTGTGGTATAGCGGGTCCACAGCTCCCCTTCAAAAGGCCATTTTTAAATAAATAATCATCGCACTCACAGCATAGCGAGGGGCGTGGAAGTGTGGCTGAAACGGTTTCCGGGTGGAGTCGTGCTGCGGGCATTTCTGCCCTGTGCAGTGTGCGAGTGAGGATAGAGAGAGAAAGCCGGTACGTTACAGTGAGCGAGAGCAGGCTAGAAGGAAATGTGTTCCTGTGGTATAGTGGGTCCATAGCTCCCCTTCAAAAGGCCATTTTTAATCAGGCGACTGACAGTAGTGGAGTCAGGCACAGAGAAGGTCAGCTGGTGAGAGAGCGTCTCGACTGTTGCAGGGACTGCATCGGTGAAGCAGGTGAGACGCTAATGAAAAAGAGGCACAGGGCTTATTGGTTTTTAAAGACTGCTTCCTTCATTGTGTTTTAACCTCAGTTTTAAAGGATTGCGCGGCTCTCTGTCTCACGCTGCCTGTGGGTGTGCCTCTGTCTTTCTCTGGCGCTGCCTGTGTGTGTGTGTGCGGCTCTCTCTCTCGCGCTGCCTGTGTGTGCCTCTGTCTCTCTCTGGCGCTGCCTCTGTGTGAACCAAGGTTCCACTGAGATTGACTAATGAAAAGTCAACGTGGCTCAGAGCTGCAAGTGGACTGTGGCACAGATAAACAGAAATGATGGCATGTTTTCCGAGGCGTTGCATCCGAGTTGGTGGGCGTGGCTCTGCGAGTTTTCGTCGTATCCAATGGTCTAAGAGTTGGTGGGCGTGGCTCCTTCCTGCGTGCGCCATTGGCATCTTACTTGTCGGCGGTTTAGTGAATCCACGCCCCTTCCGGTGTGCTTTCCATGGGTGGCTACTTGTCTTCCGGCTTAGTGAATTATATATATAGATGATCACTGCAGCTCACTACTACTTCACAAAGGCAAAAGTAAATGTTCCATCTATGATTACATGCATTTTACAACATTTTCAGAATTCTCCCCCTTTACCTTAGACTGTCATTTGTGACTTTTTTTTTTTTTTTTTTTTAGGTCAATATTTACAAGTAAAGTTAAGCTGAGAATAAAATAAGTGCTGGCATTTTGTCTTCATTCCATTATACATGTTACTGCATTCTGTCTTAAAAAAGTGAGAATTATACAGAAATAAACAATGTAATGCTTTGAGTGCAGATTTGCTAGAATGACAAAAGAGATTGAGTGATAGTACAGCATTCTTAGATTAGTACTGGATCTACAAAGAGAAAAGGAACCAGGCCACCCCATTGAACTTAACGTTTTATATAAAGAAAAGGAAATGTAACGTGTAATGGACGAGCCATAGCCTGGTTCAACTTGTTTTTTGTAGCTTGTTGAAAAGCTAGAGAGTATGTGCTGTAAGCAATGCAAGTACTGCTTACTAGTGAGCAAGCATTATTGACAAGTTTTCTTTTAAGGTGACAGGTCATACAGAGTGTTGAAAATGATTTAGTACTGCACAATGTAAGTGTCATCTTGAAGGTGATGTTTTTTGGGGGTTCAGTTCACCTCTTGGTCATTGTCTGTATAGAATTGACACATTCATAAATGGTGTCTGTTTTAATAAGTGTTTTCTGCGATGGACTGTAGTCTAGTCAAATGTTATTTCCTGTATTGTACTTTAAGTTCCAGGCATAAGCTCTGGCTCTGTCAGGCATTTTACCATTAAAGCCTTTATTGGCAAGGTCTGTACTGAAGTTGAAAATTACTCCTGTCCACTTAAGTGAAATGCTGAGTAGCTTCTGTCCTTAGTGCTGTGTTAGTTACATAGCCATTAGAATTGACACTGCTGACTGACATGATCTCTGCTCTTAGGTGACTTGAGCTCAGCAGCTCATTTTAAGCATAAAATTACCATGTGGCCAAAGTCTAAAAGCTCAGAACTTGGGTCTGGCAGCATTTTGGTAATTTGCTTAAACGTATTGGACTTTGTCCCTTGCCTTGATTCTTGTTTGTTTTACAAAATATGATAAAGTGAATGAGAAGTCCTGAAAGGACATAAATGCGTGTATTTCTGCTGTTTATCAAACCTTGCAATGATGAGGTGGCTTATTTACTTTTTCTCTTTTTTTTCATGTTTATGTTGGACACACTTCTTTAAATAAGAAACACCCTTGGCACACTGAAAATCACCTGCAATATTGCCGAGTTTGAATGTTGCTATTTGGTGGAATAAATCCTACTTCATCTTGTAGAGTTTGGACAGAGTTGTTTTTGAATTATTGAAACAGAGTGCTGCAGTCACCATATCATAGACATTTATCCTTCCTTTTTCTGATTCTGTTTAGAGAATTTTTAATGCTTACAGAATACAAAGAGTAAAAAAACAATTAACTTTTGATCACTTTTGGATTGCCTACTCATGGAGGAAAACAGAAACCAGCAAAGGAGAGTGTGTCCCTTGAGCCTGGACAAACTTACTCCAGACAGTATGCAAAATTAATTTAATGTTAGTAGAATGCGATCCATCATAGGGCACCCTCTGTCATTTGAAATATGAATGATTAATCTGTGATACCAGTGCTTCGATAACTTCAATTTTAATGCAATTTTTTTAAATATGGTACTTTTCATAGTGAGCATAAATGTGAAGTATTTATAAAAAAAAAAAAAAAAAAAAAAGAAAAAAGATACAGTGGCTCTGAACTTGGAAGATGCTAATATCTGCCAATGTATCTTTTAAAGATACCGAAGTTACCTTTTTAGTAGTATCAAACTTTTTCTGACCCAAAGGTTTTTATTCCATTGCCACTGTCTCTTCATTTTTAGATCTGCATTTTGAAGTTTACTATTGTGTTGTCCAACTGTCTTTTTACCTCTTCTAAGTATCAGTACCTGAAAACCTTAACTTTTTATTATTATGTCATCAAACTTTTTTCGTTATCGATGTTGCCATATCGTATTCAAAAACTGACTATTTTGGTCAGTGTAGATGGCAGTGTTTTTTTCTAGGGCACTTATTAATTTGTTTTATTAAACAGAAAAAGATCTCTCCTCCAGTTTCAATTCCATTAGCTTTGTTTTGTGATCAGGTTTTCATAAACCAGTGAATTACAAGGTATAGATTCATTTCTAAAAGTTTAAATCCTAAAGATCAAGTAGCCTGTCCATCCCATCATAGCAACACTGTAAATACAGATAAGAGAGGTGAATAATAAATGACCCATTGCCAAATGTGTCTGTACAACCACAGAAGAGCACACTGGATACAGGGCCAGGTCAAGGAAAATAATGTGCACACAAACACAGTACCACAGAGTTGAGCAGTGATAATAATGACTGCTATCACCTATCCACTTCTTAAACAACACCACAGTGTCCCGTAACTTCTTAATGTTGGAGCCATATTACTCACTGACCTCTACTACAGAGGTAAACCAAGTTTAAGAAAGTGGTTTTCCAAAAGTTAAAAGAAGAAAATTGGAGGATTCCAGCAGGAGACCACATCTGGTTTAATGCTGTTTGTGCCCAAGGAGAGGGTCTCTACGTTTCATAGTGTCCTAATGTGCTGAGATAGAAAAAGGGATGGTGGTATACCGGATTTGAAAAGCTGCATTGTGACAGGTAGGAGTGTGAAAGTGCCAATCTGAATAGGAGTCAGTAAACTACTTAGCCCTGTGCCCTATTGCACATGCACAGTGGGCCAAAACATATTGAATGTAATGATGGAGAGAATCTGGAGGATGAAAGCTGAGTAGAACCAGGAGAGCAAGTCTCGGGGAGGTTTCAGCCATTTCCAAATTGGATGATAAATAATTTTTCAAAAACTTTTTTTTTTTTTTTTTTATATAAATAGGAAAACATTAATAATCTATTATTTACACTTAATGTGCATCCAGGAACTCAATGTCACATTGTCAGCTTGTTAGAACTGCTGTACACTGCAGATTAAGTATCCATTGTGTGGTACTTTCAAAATGTTATGGTTAAGAAGTCATATCTACAGCTTGCCATAGACAACGCACAACTAACAACAGTATGTCAATCAGTTCAGTTTTTACATCACTTGAACTGGAATCTGATGTATATGAAAGCCATTTCAGCCTCTGCAAGTCTATTTTTTTGGTTTAGAGTGTAACTCCATAGTACTGGAAAATGCTGATTTTTAAAAAAAAAAAAAATTATATATTTATATATATATATATTTATATATATATATATATATATATTTATATTTATATATATATATTTATATATATATATTTATATATATATATTTATATATATATATTTATATATTTATATATATATATTTATATATATATATTTATATATATATATATTTATATATATATATATATATATATATATATATATTTATATATATTTATATATATATATATATATATATATATATATTTATATATATATATATATATATATATATATATTATATATATATATTTATATATATATATATATATATATATATATATTTATATATATATATTTATATATATATATATTTATATATATATATATTTATATTTATATATATATATATATATATTTATATATATATATATATTTATATTTATATATATATATATTTTATATTTATATATATATATATATATATATATATATATATATATATATATTTATATTTATATATATATTTATATATATATATATATATATATATATATAATATGAAACGCACACTTCTCTACTCTACTAAAAAATGTCATTACATTATCTCACTGTCATTTGAGTGTGACTCATTGGTACAAAATTTTAAATAAAAATTTAATCTATCTTTAAAATAAACAAGAATGAAAAATACTTGAGACTTTACAACAGTTAACTAAACCCTCGCATGCCTGTAAATGTTGTGCCATTTGGTCATTTTCAATAGTTCGTATCACTAGATAACAGTGAACAAGAGAAAAGCAAAAGCTACTGGAATCCAAATCCCTTCAAGATCCATAGTCTTCAGTAGTATGAGAATACAAAGTTTGTTGATATAGGCCAAAAAATCCCTCCATGCATTTCTGCATTATCATTATTTACATTGTACACATGACCCTATATTATTCAATTCATTATACGTCATGACATCATAGAGGTCTAATGATATCTGCATTTTATTGTCTTTCCATGTGGGATACATGAAGTTGCCACCAATTGACAGCTCAGCTGTTTCGAAGGGAGGATAGTGCATTTATTTAGCCCAGGCGATTTTTGTAGCCAGACGAGCAAAATGTTAGGAGGTATAAAAATTAAATGCATGAGGGAGATTAGTGATGGTGTCACTATTAAAAAGCAAATGCATATCCATATTACTAACCGAAGGTTGTAAACCGGATATGGACGCAGGGCGCATCGAGACTCACGCGCACTGCAACGACCAGACACGAGAAGGTTGTAAACCGGATGTCACGCGCACTGCCGCTCTGCAGCGAGCCCGCCACCTGTAATCAAACGCAGCGGCTTCCCAGAGTCAGTATGTGGCGCCCAAACAACACAACCTGTGAGCTACACTTGCTCTAATCCACTGTGCCAGTAATATAGATTACATAACGGTCACAGACTTTAACCCAGCGGCTTCCCAGACTCAGTGGCTGGCACACGAACACCACAACCTGTAAACTGAACCTGCTGTGCTCCACTCTGCCAGCAGTCGGTGTCAGCAAAGGCAACGGATTCACGTCTCCACAAAACGAGACCGCTCTACTACAGCTATGCTAATGTAATTAAATGACATTTCCCTAGACGCACCCACCCTCCATGATATGTCATCCATCCAGATATCGGACGGAACAGAAACTGATTGCCATTCTTGGATTTCCGATTCGCTAGCGAATCACGGGCTTACTTGTTCCAGTTAGAAACCTGATAGCAGTGTTCTGGACTATTTGAAGACAAGCAAGGGATGACCGATTTAACTCCAATTTATAATGAGTTTCAATAGTCAAGCAGAGAAAAGAGAAACGCATAAATTCGTTTTTCAAAATCATGTACAGATACCCTGAGCTAATATGAACAATCTTTCAAAATGGAGTTAGTTTATCAAGTTTGAGGCCATTATCACAAAATCATACTGAGAAGGTTTACAGTAGGTTGTCAAAGGGCTAAGATTATCTGCAAAAGCACAAGTAAGATCAGAAGATCCAAAACATACTAGCTGTTTTTTTTTGTCATTTAAACTAAGAAAGTTTGGTGACATCCATATTTAAATGTCTTCCAGACATTCCAATAAAGGTTTAAGAGAATTTGCATTGATCTGTTTCAGTGGAAGATATATCTGTATATAATCTGTGTGGCAATGGAAAGAAATAATGTTTTTTAAAAATGGATCCTAAGGGCAAATGTACAGTGAAAAAGAACAGGCCCCAGAATAGATCCTTGAGAGTACACCCCAGCCCCAACCAGTAGATACGGGCTCAGGATTAGGAGAGATTGCCCAGACTAACTGAAAAGTTTCTGTATGTGTGGTATGGCCTGAATCATCAGCAGTTCCTTGTATACCCACATACTGCTCAAGATAGGTGATAGTGCTGGGTGGTATACCGGTTCATACCAAAAACAGTTTATTTTTGTTATGATATGGATTTTTCTTATACTGCAACACCGGTTTAAATAGCCTAAACAACATTTGGAACACAGCGCAGCGGGAAACTGTTTAAGGGGGGACCTTTTTCACTGCTGCACCGCTAAACATGCATGCAACAGAGTACATGCGTTAGTGGAGGTATTGAACGGTGAAAATGGACAGAGAATATTCTGAAACTGAAGCAGACAATAAAGTTGAACTTGATGACACAGAAGAACTTTTGCCAAATAAAGGAGCCGTGTCTGTTGTCTGGAGATACTTTGGTTTTAAAAGGTCCGATGTGGACCATTATGTTCAAATGTGTGAATACTGTTTCTATACTACTGGATAATACTGCAAGCCAAGTTATACTTGTCACAGCACCGAAAAAAAAAAAAAAAAAAAAACATTTCCACTTTAATCTCGACGCTTATGACGAGAATAAAGTCAACATGACAATATTACTTTATTCTCACTGTTTATAACTTTATTCTCATAATTTGTCATTGAAGTAAAACATCGTAAACTAAACTTCATCTTAAAATGAATGTTTAATTTATTAGATTTTCTCAAACCCTGTAATAAGTTATGTAGCACATTAAATGCTTTGTGTTGTGTTCCCTGAGCCATGTTAATCGCTACATTCTTCTTAAACTGATTTCCTCTGCACTAAGAGGAGGTGCAGGAAGCGATCACAACAACAGAATACATTAATTTCATGATATTCCTGCTCCCTGAATATTTAGAATGCTAAGATAAATACTTGATATCATTTTCATGATGAAATGCATTAAAGCATGTATTAATCATGTGGGGGCACGGTGGCATGGAGGTTGCACTTCTGCGTCGCAGCAAGGGGATCCCGGGTGTTCCCTGCCTTGAATTTGCATGTTTTTCTGGTGGGTTTACTCGGCGTGCTTCAGTTTTTTTCAAAGTCATGTAGGATGTGGGGTTTTGTTATGCTATATTGACCCTGCTAGTGTATGTTTTGCTCGTATTCACCCTGCGATTGCCTGATCTCCTTTTCAGGATTTGCTCCTGCCTCGCACACAATGTTTGCTGGGATGGGTGAAACCCTGAATGGATGGCCTAATTAAACATATATAACAATGATTTTTTTTAAAGTTCTGAACACTCCGTGGTCTAAGTTTATAACTAGTTTTAATTTCACAAAGACATTTATCGTGTTGTGAGTGGTTATGTGGAGAAAGAAAAAAGGAAGGATAGGAACTGGGGGTTTGGTATGTTAGACAGAGACAGCACACATGCAATAAAGAAAGCCCGCTCAGATGAACATCCTATGAATTCTGTGTTTGTGTCCCCGACCACCAGATCACAAACCCAATACTTAGACAATATTTAAGTTAAACCTTTGCAATAACCATTCATCCATCCATCCATCCATTGTCCAACCCGCTAAATCCGAACACAGGGTCACAGGGGTCTGCTGGAGCCAATCCCAGCCAACACAGGGCACAAGGCAGGAACCAATCCTGGGCAGGGTGCCAACCCACCGCAGATAACCATTCATACATCCAGTTTTTTGGAGCCTCATCACACCTGCCATAAAGTTCTCTACACTGAACGTACACCTGGAGACCCCTTACTGTGAGGGAGCAGCACTACCGTGCATGTTTAATACCTGCTTTAATGCATTTCATCATGAAAGTTTATCTAAGATAAATTCTACATTTTCAGAGAGCAGGAATATCATGAATGTATTCTACGCAGTGATCACTGCCTGTGCCTCCTCTTAGTGCAAGAGGAAGTCCATTTAAGAAGCGCGTATCGATTAACAACCGGGTCGGGGAACACTTAACACAAAGCATTTAATGTGCTGCATTAACTTATGACAGGGTTTGAGAAAATCTAGTAAATTAAACATTGATTTTAGGATGAAGTTTAGTTTACAATGTTCTACTTTAATGACAAAATTAAACAATGAGAATAAAGTAGAAATGTCGACTTTAAACTCAACATAAACATCAAGATTAAAGTGGAAATGTTGAGAATAAAGTCAACATGTCTACTCTATTTTCGACATATAGTTTTTTTTTTTTTTTTGTCTTCACCGTGCCCCTAATACGCATCCGTAGGGCAATACCACAAATAGCATTATAAATGCAAGTTGCAGTTTTATTATTTATGTATATAGCTTAGCTTGAAGCAAGATCCATATTAATGCAGTTTGCCTTAATGATGGTTCAGTTGGTAAAGATGTCATCACCAAGTTGCACTTGTTTTATTTTAATTTGGTGAATACTGTGTAATGCACCTGGGATTAAAGTCTTGGAAGTAATAATAGTGCCACTTCCAGTAATACTACTGTTTATTTTATTGTTGTTATTTGTTAGTTTAAATATTATGCAATATTATTATAATGATGGTAAAGTTATTTAAAAAGTCACTTTAACGTGTCTGTGGACAGAGATTGTTAACATTAACAAAGTGTAGTTGGTT
Organism: Erpetoichthys calabaricus; assembly: GCF_900747795.2. Lineage (NCBI taxonomy): Eukaryota > Metazoa > Chordata > Cladistia > Polypteriformes > Polypteridae > Erpetoichthys > Erpetoichthys calabaricus. Next base: position 268,846,298 of record NC_041397.2, on the reverse strand, counting down.
TACAAAAAATATTTACTATTTATTCCTTTACTAAGACTAAATGCCTCTTTGTATGGTTGAAAGTATGTTATCAGAATTTTAGTTTAAGTTGTTTGCAAACTTTGTTCAATTAAAAGGCTCTATATTTTGATTGCATCTGTCATGCAATGTGATTCCTTCTCTTCATTAGTGCCACCCCCTTGAAAACTATCACTTTATGGGGCCATGCAAACCTGTATTAATACTTGTGTGCACATTAAAATGTTTTTTTGTACAATGTACAATTCTCATGACGGTGGAATAGGTTATTCCTAGCCAGTAATTGCAGTGGAAAATGTGGTTAACATTCACTCATGCATGGGGAAAAAATACCGTCCAATACCTTGAAACTGGTATAATTTTGAAAAATACCATGATATAGAATTTTGGTCATGCCGCCCAGCACTAACGGGCGATAATAATATTATGGCCAACTGTATCAAATGCTGCAGTTAGATCTAGCAGCAGCAATAGAATAGTATCTTGAGAGTCTCTTATTAATAAGTGATTATTTAGATCCATTCAAAGTGCAGACTCTGTGATGTGATGCGTCTTAAAACCAGACTGAAATACTTCAAAAAAAGCTGTTCTCATTTAAAAAAGGTTTGCAGCTGTAGAAAGACAACTTTCTTCGGAATTTTAGAAAGAAAGGGCAGCATGTAGATGGGTTTGAAGTCATAAAGAGAAAGAGGAAAAAAAAACTATTTTGATTAGGCTGAGACTGAACCAAAAAATGCTAGGCCCAACCACATCAAAAACATCTTTAAGAAGACGAGCGAGAACAACATATAGTGGGCAAGTTGTGGATTTAAGGTGACTAATTATTTCTGCCAAGAAAGGGAGAGATACAGGCCCAAACTGATGAAAAATAGCTGTAAATGAAAGGTGTACAGTAAGCTAGTGCTCCAATCATTGTTAATGTGCATTTTTCATATGACAGACAGTGATTGAACAGACTTGGTCTACTTTTGAGATCTCATGGCACAATTCAGCTTGGTGTGAAGGGAGCAGTATAGATGAGTCAGTAGTAGAGTTTTCTGATCATATGACCAGACCTCTGACAAAGTCTGTGCTGTCTTTGTGACAGGTGACTCATGCATGTTGGTGCAGTTTGTGACGAGAGATCCCTTTAAATGTTTTTATATCTTTTGAGCCTTTTTTTGGTCTTCAAGGTATATACATTTGCTGAGATTGCCTTTCCTCTGTTGTTTACCTGACAGACATTAAGTTTCCTTGAAGCTGCTTTGAAATTCCTCTTGTTGAGTCAGTTTGTTTAACTTCTCTGCAAGCTTAAATTGTTCCCTTTTTCCCCTGTCTAAACAATATCTAGAATTAAAATGAGTACTAGTAAAAATATATGTATACAGTGTATACAATGTTTTGGTTGTTGAGAATTGTTTCTTTATTTTAAGAAAGTTAAGAGAAGATTTGACTAGACAAAAGGTTTTCATAGTAAATGTTGTAAGGGATTCATTTTTTGGAAACCTACATATTTTAATGAAGTGAGAAAATGATATGATTAGTCAACTGTCAACTGAGTGAGTGGGAAGATTATTCACATTTTAATTCAACATTGTACACTGTTGTACATTGTAGACTTAACATTTATCCTTGGATCATTATAAACATGGCTACAGTTGTCCCATCCAACCCTCCATTTTATAACTACCATATCTAGTTCAGAGTCACTGGCAGTCTATGCCTATCCTGGCTGCACTTGGCACGAGGCAGGATCCAACTCTGAACAGGACTCTAACCTCACACATTCATACATTCTCCCACACATCATTCTAAAATAAAATCTATTCAGTTAGTATTTCAGAGCTTCCATGTTGGCCAACCATTTATCTAGCCCAGCTTGTAATGCTTTAAGGAAAATCTGCAGTGTGTTAATGGAAGTGCATAATTTCAGAGACACACAATTAACAGGCCTTCTGAAATGGCATACTTAACCTCTGAAAACAAATCAAATAATAAAAAATTAGTATTTGCTTTTTTTAATGACATTTATATGATGCACATCTGAATGCTATGGGAGTGAATGAAATGCCATCTCCAGGTATGAGTAAGTTATGCACTTATTCAGTCCTATTCAGTGATAAGTTGTACAAAAATAGACAAAAAGCAATAGAAGAGGCTGATCAGTTGTCAGAGACGCCATGAAAACAAACAAGTGCTGTTTTATAGGAATTCTGAAATATTAATCTTAAATTGATAAGTTTGATAAAAGTAATGTTAAAGTTGGGATACATCTAAAAAATGAAGGAGGGTTTAGTAAGCATTAGGTGTGTGTGACATTTGATATTTTAATTATACTTTTCCATTAAATAATGCGTCCTGCGGTGGGTTGGCACCCTGCCCGGGATTGGTTCCTGCCTTGTGCCCTGTGTTGGCTGGGATTGGCTCCAGCAGACCCCCGTGACCCTGTGTTCGGATTCAACGGGTTGGAAAATGGATGGATGGATGGCATTAAATAATGGCTTGTTTTTAGTTCTGTGAACCAGCTAATATCTTTTGCATGTAAACATCTGTCTGAGTAGCAAATGTCACAAAACTGACAGTGACTTCTAACAAACCAGATATGAAAAGTATATTGGTGCAAAACTGTGCAAATTTTAAATAATCCTGAATTATCTTGTACTGTTAATTCATGCAACAGTGATATCATGTTTGAACTTGAATTTTTAGTATGTATTTTAAGCTGTATTTATTTTTCACTTACTGGAAAGAAAATGCCAGTGAGTAAGTTTAGTTATGTGCACATATTAAGGTAACGGAAATAGTCCATGATATTCATATTATTTTCTTTACACCCTTTGCTAATATCACCCATTTTTTACACTTGATGAAATTCAAACCCTGATGAAAGTTCATGTTGGGTTAATTTGCCACTTTAGAAATGCCAGTGTGAATGAGTGAGCCCTGCAGTTTACTTCTGCACAATATTGGTGGACTAAGCTTCATCTCCCAATATGTTATAAGTACGTTAAGCAGGCTTGCAAATGGGAGAATGTATTTATGAATAATTGTTAATCAAAGGTTATATTTTCAATATGACAGTTTCCACCAGTGTTTAGCACATGGTTTTCTGTAACTAAGCCACCCTTTTTTTTTTTTTCTCCTAGAATTTCATGTATGCAGTTTTTTTATTTTACATAATGATTGGGGCTTCTAGCATTCCTTACTGACTTTGAAATAGGAGGACACTTTTAAAAGCTCATGACACATGGTTTGATCGCAAAAAATGTGATTCTTGGCTTTCCAGAATACAGCTACAGAACTCCACACGATTAACGATATCTTGGAATTCACATCTTACTGCTTCTCAGTAGGCAGCTTTTTAAACAGTAGTCTTTTATTTAGGTTAGCCTGCAGTAGATATCAGCTGTCTGTTTCATTGGCCACATGTTAGTTTATTGTTAAGTGTAACAGATGTCACAATTAGCAATGTTCTGTCAACATGTGTTTTCAGGTGTTGAAAGTGTAGCACTTGTGGAGCTTTGGTAAATGACTCCTCTTCTTTAATTTAATTTATTCAGGTTGGAGATAAATGATTAAGTAGCTTCTTTTATTTTCTGGAGAAGAATGCCCTTGCATGCAAGTGTGTTTTTAACAAACTGCTTCATAAAAAACAGTGGTGAAAATCATTTGTAATACCTTAGCTAAAAAGTAATAGCATCACCATGTTTAGTTGGAGTATGTAGACGAACACCTATAGTTTGAATTTATTTTTCTAAATCTTTGCAAAGAACACAAATGAGGAAAGAATTCATCCATCCATCCATCCATTGTCTCCCGCTTATCCGAGGTCGGGTCGCGGGGGCAGCAGCTTGAGCAGAGATGCCCAGACTTCCCTCTCCCCGGCCACTTCTTCTAGCTCTTCCGGGAGAATCCCAAGGCGTTCCCAGGCCAGTCGAGAGACATAGTCCCTCCAGCGTGTCCTGGGTCTTCGCCGGGGCCTCCTCCCGGTTGGACGTGCCTGGAACACCTCACCAGGGAGGCGTCCAGGAGGCATCCTGATCAGATGCCCGAGCCACCTCATCTGACTCCTCTCGATGCGGAGGAGCAGCGGCTCTACTCTGAGCCCCTCCCGGATGACTGAGCTTCTCACCCTATCTTTAAGGGAAAGCCCAGACACCCTGCGGAGGAAACTCATTTCAGCCGCTTGTATTCGCGATCTCGTTCTTTCGGTCACTACCCATAGCTCATGACCATAGGTGAGGGTAGGAACATAGATCGACTGGTAAGTTGAGAGCTTCGCCTTGCGGCTCAGCTCCTTTTTCACCACGACAGACCGATGCAACGCCCGCATTACTGCGGATGCCGCACCGATCCGCCTGTCGATCTCACGCTCCATTCTTCCCTCACTCGTGAACAAGACCCCGAGATACTTGAACTCCTCCACTTGGGGCAGGATCTCGCTACCAACCCTGAGAGGGCACTCCACCCTTTTCCGGTTGAGGACCATGGTCTCGGATTTGGAGGTGCTGATTCTCATCCCAGCCGCTTCACACTCGGCTGCGAACCGATCCAGAGAGAGCTGAAGATCACGGCCTGATGAAGCAAACAGGACAACATCATCTGCAAAAAGCAGTGACCCAATCCTGAGCCCACCAAACCGGACCCCCTCAACACCCTGGCTGCGCCTAGAAATTCTGTCCATAAAAGTTATGAACAGAATCGGTGACAAAGGGCAGCCCTGGCGGAGTCCAACTCTCACTGGAAACGGGTTCGACTTACTGCCGGCAATGCGGACCAAGCTCTGGCACTGATCGTACAGGGACTGAACAGCCCTTATCAGGGGGGCCGGTACCCCATACTCTCGGAGTACCCCCCACAGGATTCCCCGAGGGACACGGTCGAATGCCTTTTCTAAGTCCACAAAACACATGTAGACTGGTTGGGCAAACTCCCATGCACCCTCCAGGACCCTGCTAAGGGTATAGAGCTGGTCCACTGTTCCGCGACCAGGACGAAAACCACACTGTTCCTCCTGAATCCGAGGCTCGACTATCCGACGGACCCTCCTCTCCAGGACCCCTGAATAGACTTTTCCAGGGAGGCTGAGGAGTGTGATCCCTCTGTAGTTGGAACACACCCTCCGATCCCCCTTCTTAAAGAGGGGGACCACCACCCCGGTCTGCCAATCCAGAGGCACTGTCCCTGATGTCCATGCGATGTTGCAGAGGCGTGTCAGCCAAGACAGTCCTACAACATCCAGAGCCTTGAGGAACTCCGGGCGTATCTCATCCACCCCCGGGGCCCTGCCACCAAGGAGTTTTTTGACCACCTCGGTGACCTCAGTCCCAGAGATGGGGGAGCCCACCTCTGAGTCCCCAGGCTCTGCTTCCTCATTGGAAGGCATGTTAATGGGATTGAGGAGGTCTTCAAAGTATTCCCCCCACCGACGCACAACGTCCCGAGTCGAGGTCAGCAGCGCACCATCCCCACCATATACAGTGTTGACACTGCACTGCTTCCCCTTCCTGAGACGCCGGATGGTGGACCAGAATCTCCTCGAAGCCGTCCGAAAGTCATTCTCCATGGCCTCCCCAAACTCCTCCCACGCCCGAGTTTTTGCCTCAGCAACCACCAAAGCCGCATTCCGCTTGGCCTGCCGGTACCTATCAGCTGCCTCCGGGGTCCCACAGGACAAAAGGGTCCTGTAGGACTCCTTCTTCAGCTTGACGGCATCCTTCACCGCCGGTGTCCACCAGCGGGTTCGGGGATTGCCGCCACGACAGGCACCGACCACCTTACGGCCACAGCTCCGGTCAGCTGCCTCAATAATAGAGGCACGGAACATGGCCCATTCGGACTCAATGTCCCCCACCTCCCTCGGGATGTGGTCGAAGTTCTGCCGGAGGTGGGAGTTGAAGCTACTTCTGACAGGGGGCTCTGCCAGATGTTCCCAGCAGACCCTCACAACACGTTTGGGCCTACCACGCCTGACCGGCATCCTCCCCCACCATCGAAGCCAACTCACCACCAGGTAGTGATCAGTTGACAGCTCCGCCCCTCTCTTCACCCGAGTGTCCAAGACATGTGGCCGCAAGTCCGACGACACGACCACAAAGTCGATCATCGAACTGAGGCCTAGGTTGTCCTGGTGCCAAGTGCACATATGAACACCCCTATGCTTGAACATGGTGTTCGTTATGGACAATCCATGACGAGCACAGAAGTCCAATAACAAAACACCGCTCGGGTTCAGATCAGGGGGGCCATTCCTCCCAATCACGCCCTTCCAGGTCTCACTGTCATTGCCCACGTGAGCATTGAAGTCTCCCAGCAGAACGAGGGAGTCCCCAGAAGGTATGCCCTCTAGCACCCCCTCCAGGGACTCCAAAAAGGGTGGGTACTCCGAACTGCTGTTCGGTGCATACGCACAAACAACAGTTAGGACCCGTCCCCCCACCCGAAGGCGAAGGGAGGCTACCCTCTCGTCCACCGGGGTAAACCTCAATGTACAGGCTCCAAGTTGGGGGGCAATAAGTATACCCACACCTGCTCGGCGCCTCTCACCGGGGGCAACTCCAGAGTGGTAGAGAGTCCAGCCCCTCTCAAGGAGATTGGTTCCAGAGTCCAAGCTGTGCGTCGAGGTGAGCCCGACTATATCTAGCCGGAACCTCTCAACTTCGCGCACTAGCTCAGGCTCCTTCCCCTTCAGAGAGGTGACATTCCACGTCCCAAGAGCCAGTTTCTGTAGCCAAGGATCGGACCGCCAAGGTCCCCGCCTTCGGCCACCACCCAACTCACACTGCACCCGACCTCCTTGGCCCCTCCCATAGGTGGTGAGCCCATGGGAAGGGGGACCCACGTTGCCTCTTCGGGCTGTGCCCGGCCGAGCCCCATGGGTGCAGGCCCGGCCACCAGGCGCTCGCCATCGAGCCCCACCTCCAGGCCTGGCTCCAGAGTGGGGCCCCGGTGACCCGCGTCCGGGCAAGGGAAAACGCCGTCCAAAATGGTTTTTCTTCATAGGAGGTTTGTTTAACCGCTCTTTGTCTCATCCCTCACCTAGGACCAGTTTGCCTTGGGTGGCCCTACCAGGGGCATAAAGCCCCGGACAACAGAGCTCCTAGGATCATTGGGACACGCAAACCCCTCCACCACGATAAGGTGACGGTTAAAGGAGGGGTGAGGAAAGAATTAATTAATTAATTTTCCAATCAAACCAAAACAAACGCACCTAAACAAAGGAGGTAGGCAAGGACTTTGAAAGTGTTACATTAATAGTTTGTTTTTTTCTTGCATTTATGTTGTGTGACACAATATTCAGGTTACTTTTAAATAGGAAAAAAAAAATGACTAGGCATGGAGGTTAATAGAATGACGTGATAAGAACAGTATTCAACAGGAGATTCTTGAAATCAAAGTCTCGCATAAAGTGGATATGTTTACATTTATCCAAGGCCTGGTGTCATTTAGCTTATCTAAAGCTGTTAAGGATATATTGAAATTAATATACATAGAAATATTCTCTGCTGTTCACTAACATTAGAAAATAGACACTTGTTCCAAAGATCTGTTTTGTTTTTGCTTTCTCTCAGCTCTGTGACCTCACCTGTTCTATAAATTTCAGGAAGCAGTCCTTCCTTGTTCTTTTTATATTTTGGGCATGATAGCAGGAAATGCCTTTTTGTCTCTGCATCTCCAGAAGCATTGTGACCACGCTGCCTTTGCTCACCAGGCAGCACTGTTTTCCTGTGCCTGTCCGTCTAGACAGTCAAACAGCCTGTACTTAGTCAGGATATGTCTCTGTCTCAGCGCTCTGACAAAGAAGTGGGACTTCCTTTCAGAGTCTCTCCTATTTGGATGAATAGTTTCCTTACTCGTCTGACATTTGTGTAAGCAGCTGGGTTTTCAGCAAGGCTGCTAATTGCCATCTCATCAGCTTTTGTCTGTGCTCATTAGAAAAGATGCTCTGTGCACTGTTGACCGCCTGATGCTTTCAATCCAGCAGGGATCCTTAGTGCAGGTAGGCATATATGGAAAGCATTATTTAGCAAAGAACTTTGCAGATTTACTTCGTATCAGTAAAATGTAATCTTTTCTGTCCATTCATTCATTATTTTTATTTTTTAAATCTGCTTGTTTCTGATGAGGGAGGAATTTACTTAACCTGAAAACGGTAGATGTAAGGCAGAATAAATTTCTTAGTAAGGTGGTGGCTCATTATGGGACACACATGCACACACACGTGCGCACACACACACACACACATGAGCAATTTAGTTACTGTAGTTAATGTAACATTGATTTTGAGCTGACAGTATAAACCTGCAGTGATCAGATATATTCCCTTAATTTTATGGTTGCTTTTGGTCACAGATTTTCCATCTTGGTATTACAGTATACACTAATAATTAAATGTGACTCATGTTTCACGCACTTAGGAGACTGCTGAGTTGTGATGCTTAATACTCTAAGGGCAATTAATAATGAAATTGTTAGCAGTTAGCTCTTTTATAGAGGACATGGGAGACACAAGGCCTAGCTGCTCAAGAGTTGATTTTATATTCAAATTTGAGCACTTTCCAAACAAATAACTGAAAATATATAAGAATAGTACTCTGGTAGCAGAGTGTAAAACATACCCTGGTTAATCTTTAATTCCTTACACAAGATTTATTTAGTTAGCCTTAGTGAATTGGAAGAGTACAGTTTTGCTAAAATAAAGGTTCTGTTTTATGTAAAGGAAAATCTCGTATGGCTTTTATGTCAGAAATAAGGAATTTCACAAATCTGCTTTCTAATAAGTCTTTCTTTTTAAATGTCTAAGCTTGTTTGACACACATTTGAGTTAACTTTGCAAAAATGCAATCTTTGTCGTATAGTTTGCTTGTAAACCTAAGAAACATACTAACATATTATAAATGGTGTATTTCCCTCAGGGAACAGCATTCTAAGATTCTTCATAGGTTTGGTGCAAATGGAGAAGTTGCAAGTTAATTTCTGCTTAGCATGCAGGTATAACTGTCTGGAGTTAAAAGCTAACATGGCCAGCAGTGCTAACATGTGAATTTCCCATTGGGATTAATAAAGTATCTCTCTATCTCTCTATCTCTCTCTCTCTCTTTACAGAATGTTACTGGTATGACTTCACTCAATATTCAGAAAAAAAAAGGGTTAAAGTCATTATATACCTGTCATTGGCTCCTCTTATAAGTTGTCTGGATTAGTTGCTGAAGTTGGAGAGATGTGGATTTTTGAGGCAGGATTTTGAAAGTGTGCTGCAGCTTCCATAGCATTCCTTACTGGACCTCTTTTGATGACTTCTGTGGATTCATGTAAAATCTCTGTGGTCTTAGTTTTTGTGTTGTTCTTTGAAATTCCTTATGTAACACTCAAAACACCATTTTCAAATGATACATTGACTTAACTTGCAAACTAAACTATTTCATACAAGCCAACACACAGGGCAAAGCAATAGCAAAGGCTGAGACCTTACTGTATGCAAGTTAGCTATAGACATCAGAACAAAAGCTGTTTGAGACATCTGAAATAATAATCTTTAAATTGGGAGTAATGATAATATTAAATTGATACGTTTGATTGAAGTTGGGACAAATCTGAAGAGGAGGCAAATATTTGGAAAATCTAAGATTTGGGTGTGTGTCATTTGAAATTTGAATTATTTGACTCTAAGTGTTAACCAGCTAATGTCTCCTTTGTATACTGATGCAAGCATAAGTCTCACAACAGCAAATATCAAAGTCATTTTTTCTCTGTCTTGCTATGAAAAATGCAATTTTACAAAAGAGTCTGTGTAAATGAAAACATCCCAAATGATCATGGTATGCAGTAATGGACAATGGTATGTTTGTGTAATTTATTTTTAGTATTCATTTTAAGCAGTATTTATTTTTCAGTTACTGGAGAGTAGCGCTGAGCGATATGGCCTAAAAATAAAATGTCAGTTTTTTTAAACCTACTCCCGATTTACAATTACAATTTAGATTTTTTTTTCCTTTTTCAAAAAAGCAAATACATTTATTGAAATAACTTTTTTTATTTTTAATCTAACAATATCAACACACAGAAGAACTGCACACACATTTCTTGAAGTGGTTTTAGAACTGGAATTTTTACTAAGTGCTACTTAGTGGTTACTCAACTCTTAGTAGTTTGCAAGCGATTAATCTCTTTGAGGAACGATTAAATCCAAGTACACATTTGGTAAAAATAAATAAGCTAATAAATTGTGCCTCTTTGAAAATGTGTGTTGTCTGAAAATAACAAAACATGGTGCTTTTTGTGTCCTTAGTCTGTGTTTTTTACAAGTTTTTTTTGCAAGGAATACAAGCCTGTTTAGTGTGGGGTGCTTAAGGAATGCTTTATGGCATGTTACAGTGCTGACCCCCACACTAAAGACCCTCTCTGATGGGGTGCTTGTACCAGAGATGGAGAGAGATTTCTTGGCTAAATTACTGAGCCTTGAGAAGTTTGCTTTGTGGCGCTTCCACCACTGAAGTGGATCAGTGTCTGAATCTGTGTTAGGGGACAACAAGTAGTTTGCCAGCTCATTTTCAATTTTTTTCTACCTCTGACTGGGAGGAAGTGAGCACTTTCTTCTTGAAGTAGCTTGTTAAAGTCTTTTTCTTGTTTAGCTCAGATTGAGCTTCTTCTAGTTTTAGGCTATACTATTTTGTCAGTGAGTAGAGGTGCCAGCTCAATAACAGCTCTTCTCTTAATTTGTTCCACCTTGTCATTGTCAATGTAATTTGTCCTGAACCACGGGTCCATCAGTGGGGCCATGTCCCAGACTTCATCTGTGAGTGGATCACTATATGTTCCATCAAGGTACTTTAGTATGTTGTTTTTTTTATTTGTTTTGTAAGTTCTTCATCCTCTGGCTGTAGGAGACTGCTTTTGAATAGATGAAGCACTGGTTTGAGGTAGGAGACACTGACATAAGCCTCCCCAGACAGGGCATCAGTGAAGTCTTAGAGTGGTTTCAAAGCTGTATTTACGGATTCCAAAATGTCTGTGTCTTGCCATGTTGGCACAAGGTTCCTAGTTTCCTCGTCTGACCCCCAGGACCTGAATTATGACTTTTTCCTGTTCCAAAAATCGCTCTGTCAGCCTTTGTCTTCATTCCCTCCTGGCTGTGGACTCCATAATTAATCTAGTGAGTGGTTGGACTGAGTTCGGCTTGTACCTCAGCCATTTAGGCACTCGCTTATGACTTTGTGCAGTATGTGCCCAAAGCACTGAAGGTGGGGTCAATCGTTCTCTCTAAGAGCTTTAATCATGTTAGTGCCGCTGTCTGTACTCATACACACGTGTCGGTCTTTCACCACCTGGGCGATTATTTCACTGGCATGATCACTGTGGAAGTAAGACGTTTGGAGACAGAAACTTTGCAGGGTCCAGTCATTGGCTACAAAATGTACCGTCAAACTCATGTATGGGTGCATGGTTCGGGTGGACCATAGGTCTAATGTAGTGCAATAAAACAACACATTCTCCAGGAGTTGTGCAATTTTTTTTTCTCATGTACTGTTGTATAGCTGAGGCAAGGGCACTTTGGCAAAATACTTTTTGCTTGGTAGTTTGCATCAGGAGTCAGTTCTATTTATCATCTGAATGAACCCTTCTTTCCACTGTATATATAGGCACCAAATCCTTAGCAATATGAAATGTTAACACATTTGTAATTTTTTTTTTCGACTGGGGTTCATTCTTATCATATGGAATGCAATGTGAAAAGGATGCCGTTATTGTTACCTGATTTTTAGGAGGCGTTTGGTGGCGGCCAATACCTTGTTTGTCTTACAAATCTCATGTACAGACATAGTTGTGTGATGGCAGTCCTATCGGTGGATTCATCAACAGCTAAGCGACATCACTTGCTAGTACTTCAACTTTTCTCATGGTTGTGATATCGGACATTGGTATTTTCAGAATGGATGAAGTTCTGCTTATCCTTACTTTGTTGTTTATCACTACCTACTCTATAGTAGCTAATATGCAGTCAACAAACCTTTTTTTCTGAGAATCTGTGCTATAGAGAGTAAGGCTGATATAGACTTTTCCTGCTCAGAACTTGGTTGAACCAGGATAGCTTCTCTTCTCTCATACCTCATTACTAGGATTTGTACTTTGTCTATGAACATCAGAGGCTGCTTGAAAATTTGTGTTAAAGTTTGAGTGCTCTGTATTTTAAGTGATTTCTCAAATTATATTCTTTCATGACTGCAATAGACTTGTTAAAGAACAGACATACTGGTTTAGATAAAACATGAACAAATGGGTATTTCTCACTCCAATCATTATTAAGCTGCCTAATTTCATCGTTACCTTTTTTTTTTTTTTTTTTTTTTTTTTTTTTAAGGTTGAGGAAGAAAATTTTTTAGGTATTTGCTAGCTGGTAAGGGGAATCTCAGCTCCTTGCAAAGCTTAGGACCACACTTCAGAGGCCTGGTGTTGCATAGAGAACAAGCCATTCTCTATTTGAGGAATTTGAGTTCTCTGTATTTCAACTTAGAATCAAGTGTATCTGCATTAATAAATGCATTTTAATGGGCCAGATTTTTTAATTTTTTTATTATTACTAATCGTTCAATTTTTTTTTCGATTAGTCACGATTATTTCATGCCGCACTATTTTCAAGCCTGCGACCTGTGGTTGCACATCCTGTTCTGGACTCCAGTGCATGTCTTACCTCATCTGCTCACGACTGTCCACCTGTGAATGTCACCCTGATGTCTCTGCATTAACACGATTAAAATTAATAATAATCCAATTAAAATAACAACCAGTGAAACATATGAATTTGAAAATAATCAGATGTTTTTTTTTATATTAGTGTGACCATCACAAAAAAAAAGAAATACATTAAACCATACAAACTAAAGTGCACGTAGTCTTTTAAACAAAAAAAGTGCATTTAACTTAACCAAAAAATACATTTTATATTAGTAATAAATGACAAAATGTAGACAAACTATATAATGTGCAAAGATCAAATAAACACTTTCACAATAGGTTCAAGGATGATACAATAGCTTCCATGGCGCAGCGGTAGGAATTGCTGACCTATAATCAAGAGTCCCCCGGTTCGATCCTGACTGCCTCGTATATTTACCATTTTGAGTAGTGAGTTGCTCTTATTGTTAATATTATATAATAAACACATACATTTGATTTGCGTCTGTAACAGCCACTGTAAATGTATAGTACTTGTAAAAGTTACCTTTTTTTTTTTTTTCACTTTTATTCTCCCAGTCACGATCATGATACATACTACTGACCCCCCACCCCCAGGGATCTGATGCTGTTACTTTTTATCTGCAACTGGGAATAACTGTAGAAGTGAGTGGTGTTTGGAGACAATTGAACTGGAAATTCTCTGATCTGGATGGATAAAAGCTGACACACAAACGCTGGCGATTCTGCCTTATTCGTATCTCATTGTCACTTGATTTTTTTTATTCAATTTTATTGAGTGTTCCTGCTTACGCTGAATTAGTATGCACCTTATGGTCCGTGATGTCAAAGCCACACTGACAAAAAACAGAGACATAGGTATATATGATATTTGGAATTATTCATTTCATGACCTTTTAGTACATTGTGGCTTGGATGCAACATTATTCATATTCATTCGTGTACCTTCTTGCGGTTTTAATCAATGACCTTGTTTTTTTTTTTCTTTTTTTCCCCCTCCTGACGAAATCATTGTATGACCTAAATAGTACCAATCAGAAAACATCATCGCACTAATGCAATATTATTTGAAACGAACAGATAGGGTGTAAATTTGTTACTTGTAAAAGTTAGCTTTTTTCACTTTCATTTTCTCAGTCTCGTTCATGCTCTCCCTCCCCTCCTGATCTGACCCTAACTAACTAACTAACTAACTAACTAACTAACTAACTAACTAACAGCACCAACATAAATTCTCAAGAGACGGCGGCATCACAGCTCCAGGATGCTTGCGTTACAGATGCTCATGCATCACGGTGGTGCTGCCGTGCAAAGAAAGCTCCGCTTTGCATAATCTGCATTCAACTTTTTTTTTCTTTTTCGGTGATGTGCTCCCACACTTCAGAAAGTTTCTCTCAATTTTTTCCATCTCCTTCCCCTTCCTCTATCCGAATCTCCATTGCAACCACGTTTATTTTCCTCTACATTCTTCTTCTCCTCAGACGTTCTTTCTTCGTTGGCAGGACTGTGTGCAGTCTTGACAAACAATAACAAACGATACTGCCCCCTAGACGTTCATGTAATGCATTGCAGTTACAAAAACCAATGTGGTTGTTTGTGACTGGAGCCTCTATTGAAGGTTCTGTTTATGACGCGTCGACAATAAAAAAAAAAAAATCTGTGTCGATGATTTTTTGTAGTCGACGTCATCGATTACAGCAACTAATCATTGCAGCCCTACATGGTGCACAGGCTGCTAGTTGAAAAGCCTTATCCTATACCATATTACTAGTAGCACACTTTTTTTGCTCAACTGATAGAATCCCAATCCACCTTCTGTAACTTAGTGATATACCATTTTTATCTCAAATTGGAGAAAATTAAATTCCCTTTAAGAGGATCTGTTCAAAACTCAAAACAATAACACAAGATTGAGTTATTAAATTGAAAATCCTCCTCTCCCTTTCATTCATTATTCAAGATTTCTATATTCAATTCAAGGACTCCATCCCTTCTGAATTGTGTTTCCCTTTTATTCCTGGTGCCGATTATTCTAGTGGCATTTATTTTCCAATATTTTACCAAGAAATGTATGCATTTTATCTGTTGTGAGAGTATGACTGGATCATTGACTTGTGGAATATACAACAAGAGTAACAAGAAATTTTTTTTTTCTCATAGATGTTTTTGCTATTGTTTGCTGTGGTCCAGGCATTGGTCACCATAGAGTACCATTCTGTCATTGAAGAATGTACATACTAGTTTTTTTTTTTTTTCTCTTTTTCTCATTATGGTTATGTATTTATAAGATTTTAGCAATAGGACTTCTGTGCTAAGTAATAAATACAGACATGGCTACTCTCTTACCCAAGAGTGTTTCTAATTTGATCCCTATGGTGTGTCACTTATTGGAACTCCACTCATGCTAGTCACTGAGAACTTGGAAATGAAGAGAAAATAATCTTTACCCTGGAAAATATAGTGCTAAAACATTGATGAAAGTTAAATATTTAAAGTGAATTCAAGAATTAGACACCTCCAATTTCTACACACTTTTTATTGTGTCGTAGATTTAATTTTAAATAGATAAATTTGCCATTATTGCTAATCAATCTATACTCAATAATCCATAATGACAAAGTGAAAACTTGTTTTCAGAAATGTTTGCCAATTTATTAAAAATAAAAACTAAAACCTCATTTACAGTATATAGGTATTCAGACCCTTTGCTGTGGTACTTCAAGTCGTGGTCAGGTGCATCCTTTTTGATTTTAATTATCCTTGAGCTATGTTTAGAACATGACTGGCATTCAGCTGTGGCAAACTGAATTTACAATTTACACTGAATGTGAAGACAAAAACCAAGCCATGAATTCCAAAGAACTCTCTGTATACATCCATGATAAAATTGTGATAAAGCAAGGAGGCATAGATATCAATCAGGGCTAGGATATGAAACCATTTCTAAAGCTTTGAGTGTTGCCAGGAGCACATTAACCACAATAATTGTGGATGCCCACCCAGGCATTTAGTGTCACTCCACTCTAAGCCTTGCTCAAATCTCCTGGCACTGTTCTTTAGCCTTCAGCCGAGTGAGTTCCAGAGCATCAGGTCCCTTCTCCACCTTGGTGCGCTCTGCAAGAGTGAATTCTACCCCACCTGGATCGCTGGGCACACACTCCTCTTTGGGCTTGATTTCCTGACTGTCTGCTTCCTCTTTTTATCAGCATTGGCATCTCACAATTCTGCCTTCTCATTTGCTTTTAACCATGGCTCATCTATCTTTTTTCCTTCATTTTTGTTCTTCCTGTTTCTTGCTGAGGCTCCTTTTCTATACTAAAAGTGATACTGGTGCGCTGCCACTGGGCACTAATAAGAAAATCGACCAAACTGCATGTCTCACATGCATGCACAGTCAATCAGTCTGTTACCTTATCAACACTCTTGAAGTGCTGTGCCTCGCTAATATGCACACCTACACCCCTCCATAACCTGAATACTCCTTTTTTTTTTTTTATTTAAAAACTGCATGTTGACGCAGGTCCTCATGCATCCTACCACAAGTACACCAAGCACCATATATGTTGAAGGCCAGGCACTGCTCATCATCATTCCTATGGTGAAGCAGGGAGGTCATAGCATCACTCGTGTTGGTTCCTCTCAGTGGCAGGGACAGCAAGATTTGTCATAATTAAGAAAAGGATGAATGCAGCCAGTTACATAGAGGTGATTGAAGAAAACCTGCTCCAGAGAGTATGCTTCCTTAAACTGGAGTGACGGTTCACCTTTCAGCACGACAATGACCTGAAGCATACAGCCAAAACAACGCTGGAGGGGCTTCGGAACGAGTATCTCTGGCCCAGCTATACTTAAAATACAGACAGACCTGAAGATGGCAGTTTACAGACTCTTCACATCTAGTCTAACCATGCTTGACAAGGTCTGCCAGGAAATATGGGATAATCTGCCCAAATCCAGGTGTTCAGCGCTTGTATAGAATTTCCCATGAAGACTCAAGGCTCTAATTGCTGCCAAATGGGCTTCTTCAAAGTAAGAAATTAACGGCCTCAATACTGGTATAAATGAGCGATTTAAGAATTTGAGTTTTAATGAATTTCCAAACCTCTTTGAAAACATGTTTTCACTTTGTCATTATGGGCTATAAGTGCAGAGTGATGCACAAAATTGGCAAATTTATTCATTTAAAATTAAATCTACAAAACAAAGTGTGTACAAATGGAATCAGTCTGAAAACATTCTAAATTGGCTGTGTAATTTATTTGTCATCATAAGCATGCAGCCAAAATATTCACTGATGTGTTTTGTGAAACTGAAGAAAAAATAGAATATTTTTATATTTTAAAGTTTTTGTTTTATATTTAAGGGTCACTACAATTGTAAGTTGCTCAGGAAGATATTGTATTTTATTAACTTTCTTTACAAAATATGACTTTACTGAATAAAGCAAGTTTAAGTAGTTAAAGAAAGCACACTACAATTAAGAAAATAACTAAACTTCAGAATTACCAATAATATCATTTTAAGAAATGAACATAACATTTTTTGTTTTTGACATTTTTTTTCCATAAGGGGAAAGTTGTATTTCTGAAAAATATTTATTTCATATTTAAGATGTTGCATAAAACAACAAGTAAAAATTATACAGGCAACTGAGCATCCTTTGCAAGACACTGATTTTAAGATAAATTAAAATTAGGCATAGTGTACATCAAGACGTTATCAATATAAATTAAATCTTAATTTGTTTTGGGTTTTTGCACTAATTAAATCTACACTTGGCAGCACACCACAGTGACAGGAATATTTCGAACATTCACATAGGTAATCGAATGGCACAGTGGCAACATTTATGCAGTGATGTGTCAGTGATATAAAATAACTCAAGGTCTATAAAATAAAAAGCAGTTCTTTCCATCAGTTCCTTTCACAGTAAAGCACAGAACAAGGTGTTTTACCAAGCCCATAAGGATATCATGTACTCATCATGATGAATTTGAATCTGGAGCTGGGCTAGGTTTAATTTTTTCCAATATGCAGGGCCTTGTGAGTTGTTAGAAGAGAAATGCAAACAAAACAAAAGTATGACCACTTTCAAAATATAAATTGATATTTAATACACCGTTTTGATTTATGCTTTAAGTAGTTATACAAGATGTTTTTTGACTGTATTTCTATTTTTACACATAGATTAAAGTTGCATTTATACACACACAAAAGTACTTTAAGAGGTAAACACTAAGCTGTATTACAAGGCCCATTTGATATGTAAGCATCCAGTGACAAACTGCACAGGAGGTAGAGCTGAAGTGCAAGATCAAAAATTTCTGTATAACCATAATTTTGTCAATGTTCTGGTAATTGATGGAAGCTGGCAATATTTGAATAAGTTGATAAACCGAACATATGACACATTTGCTTCTTGTTAGCAGTCACAAGCTTTGATGTATCATTGCCCTGTCCTGAAAGGTACATGCCCAGATACTTGCCAATGGGGAATTAATTTACTGTGATACTTATATTTGAATTATTTTGATCAAAGTTTTAATTTATATTGTGTCCCCTTCACTGTTGCCTCAGGACCCATTTTTTCTTTATTAATTTCATAGGTAAATATCAGCATTATAGTGTAAATGAACAGTAACGAGAATTTTGTTTGTGTATCTGATGCAGTTATTAAGGTTTTTTTCCCTGTAAACAATTTCTGGTGGTACTTCCTTTCATTTATAAAGTAAAGATTGATTGATTGGTTGTCTATCAATACTGTTTTTTTTCCCCTCCTACATTCCATCATATATTCCAAAAGGGAACGAAGTTAGCTCTATTAATAATTTTACTTAGTCTTGTTTGAATTGAGTGCAGAAGTGTCTCATCCAGTGTTTTATTTCTGTTTGGCATCTGATGCTGCCTGGATAGATTCATGCTCCCCAAAAAACTGGATTAAGTAGGTTCAAGGTGGACATACAAACAGAACAGTGGTGGTGTAATGGTTCTAATGTATGTATTGAAGTATAAACCAAGGGCTACAGGAGTTTTAAAAACCTGCTCATCTGGATACAAAGGTAAACCACCATACCCTTGACAACCACCTTAAGGTATTCAGCCCTGTGCTGCAGTGTACTGTGTACTTTTTTTGTTAAAGGTCTTTTAAAAGTTTTGATTGTTTTATAATTGTATTTATTTAAAATGATGTTTGTGAAGAGGCATATAACTAAGCTTTTCATTGTATTGTGTTACAATACTGTATGACAAATTTAAACCACAAAAATCATCTAGCCGTATTCTGAATTGGGGTCATTGAGTTGATGTGTTGTACTGAGCTGCTCATTGATATTTGAACTTTTCACAGCAGCTTGCCATGCAACCTGTGTCTTGTCAATAACAGATTAACTAAGAAAGGGTAAGGTTCATACAGTGCTTATGCTTGCCATCTGCTCTGCTAAATTGCAAAACATATTAAAAAAGTAAAATAACCTTGGCTGAGGAGTTTTTTGCTTGCTTCCTTACACATTTCTTCTAAGGACCCACTTCATAGTTACTACTTGTATACTATGCAGTGTTTCATAATCATCCAGAGGTTGTGTGCAATTCAAGGCTGTACAGATGAATCCAGTATTTGTGAGGTTTCCGCTTGACTGAACTATTAACTGCCACTGGCCAAACTGACCTGACGCACTCACTTTCAGTCATGTGCCCTCTGCTGAGTAGTTCTGTGCAACCCATGTCTAACCATAACACAAAATATTTGAAAAATAGCAGTGAGATAGTTAGGAAGTCTTTGAATGCATTTCTACTTGTTTGATTATTCCCCTTCACAATCTTGAGTCATGAGTAGATATTGATTTTGTTGCTTTGACTTTTCAGTACACCGTAGTGTACCATCAGCTGTTTACCTCATAAAGTAAGGTCAAAGTATAAATATGTTTCCGATGGCAATTATTTCTTAACATATCTTTTGCATCTCCATTGGGCTGAAATGCAAATTCCTTAGACAGGTTTTTCATTTTTTTAAATTTATTTATAATTACAAAAATGCCTCGTTTTCCTTCATTGGACATTTGTTCTTAACTAGGAAAAACACATATAGGTTATTTCTCTAAAAATGTGCATTCAGTAAACGGAAGGAAATGTGAGAAGATTCTAATACAAATGAAATGCACAGGGTCTAATTTTATAAATCACACTGAGTAATGGTGCTGGAATTTTGTGACACGTTGCATGTTGATTAGCACACGCATGTAAGAATTTCACTGTACTCTGTACATGTGACTATTGAACAGTACAATATTTGCTCAGTCTTTGAGTATTTAAAGCAGTATATAATCTGTCATCATTTTATAGTAGGGCTGGGAATCAATTTATGCAATTAATTAGTTAATTCTCTTTAATGTATGAAATTAATTGCATCTAACATTAAAATGTAATTATAACATTAATACATAAATTGTGAAGTAAATACATTTTAATGTAGAATGAACACAAGGGAATTAAAAAAACAAACAAAAAAAACCAAAACAAATAAATAATGGTATAGTTTAAACTTAAACAATTACCTTAAACCTGAACTTTTAATAAAATACTACTTGAGCAAGTACAA
The DNA here is from genome assembly GCF_900747795.2 of Erpetoichthys calabaricus. NCBI lineage: Eukaryota > Metazoa > Chordata > Cladistia > Polypteriformes > Polypteridae > Erpetoichthys > Erpetoichthys calabaricus. The sequence continues at coordinate 268,826,014 of NC_041397.2, read as the reverse complement.
CCTGAATTTGAATTCCTTCCTAAAAGGCAAGTTGAAAAGAAGGCAATAAGAAAATGAGGCCAATACATTATCAAATTGGTGTAGCATATGAGTCAAAATTAAAAATTTAAATGATCAAAATGACTGTTGACTTTAAACGCACTGCTGAAAACTGATTTAATTGTCCTGCCACGTCAGACAGTTTAAGTTTAGCACATGTACAGATTTAATGCTTTTGTGGTTGGTAGAATCGTGATGTGCCTTGGGATTTTTTTGGGTTACAAAAAGTGTGCCATCACAAAAAAAATGGTTGGAAAACACTGCTCTGTCTATACCTTTTGCATGCTAATAAGAGATCTTGGTAACTGTTGTCTTGCTTAAAAACTGACACATTGTATTACTTGGATGGTTATGTTGTATTCCTTGCAAAAATTAGTGAAGATACTGCAGCCTTGAATCATGGGTAGGGATAATCATTATACATCTATTTTGTAGAATTTTGTCATTATATTAGGGCAGTCAGCAAATGTCGAGTTAAATACAGAGGTACTAGAGACATATTTTGGCTTTAGTGCCACTCAAAGATAATTTATTTAGAGCTTATGGGATATGACATTGATTCGTTTTTCTTAAAGAAACAAGAATTTAAAAAAAAAAAAAAAAAAGCGTAATTTTTTTTTTACCTTTGCAACTTTTCTCTAACATTGCACCAGGACCACTGTAAACCCACTCCCTTTTCTGACACTCCCTGCACCTATGTCAATATGCATAAATGCCGCATCATTGTGAAATGGCGTAATACGAAATGTTAAACCTTTAAATGAAAATTTTCATAAAATTAAAGGTAGTGTATAAATACGGTACTGGATGTGAATGTAATTCTTTAGGCACACACTTATTTGTAGCATTGTTTGGTAATGCTTGTGTATATGTGTGTGTATGTATGTATGTGTGTGTGTGTGTATATATGTATATGTGTGTGTATGTATATATATATATATATATATATATATATATATATATATTTATTAATAATAATATAACATGAAAATGCCATGTTTCCTTTGTTGCCAGCCCTGCATGTGACATTATTATTATTATTATTATTTATTTTTTTTTTTAGTGTGTTAAACAGACCACATTAATAGCAAAAATTAACACCTTTCCCAGGCCAATTTTATAGTAAATTTTATTTCGGAATTACTCATTGGGTAACACTTTTCTTGAGATGCTGTGCCCCAAAATGATTAATGTGAAAGTTGCAAAAGAAGTAATGGAAATGCCATTGTTTTTTGCAGTCAGCATAATCACAATTTTCTATGAGCCATGAGGTTTTCTGGTTAAATCCCGAACTCTGGATCCCTGTGGGACCTTGAATGAGTCACTACTGTAGTTCAAAAAAGTTGAAAATTGTTATACTAATTAATATAACTCTCATCCACTAAATAAAAAAAAACCTATATAAATGTGACACCGAAAAATATTGCTCAGTAAATGCATTTAGCTAATGCTTTGAGTTGCTTGTTATTTGATCATGAAACAGTGACTTCCACTATAGCCCATTAGTCCCCTAGGGTTCTGACACTCACATACTGTTTACTCTGTATTAGCTTCAGGCTGCTGAAGCTATTTATGTTCCTCTGAGTCTAGAGCTTTAGTTATACAGTAATGTGACAATCTCCCATTGCACTGCTTGCAGGTTTTTTGAAAAAAATTCAGCAGGTCCTGGGACATGTTTGAGGATAAAGTGGCAACCAGCTACAGATGTCATTTGCTGTCAGCTAGTTCAGTTGTCTCTGCTCAGTTTGGTGTCTCAAGAGCATGACATAACCACTGATGATTACTTCTGTGCTCCGTGCAGACATGTCCCAGAGAGACATTGTCAAAGAGATAAACACACCACTGAATCTTTATATAGCGCCTGTCATAGCTAGAGAATTCATTGGGCATTTACTGATTTAATGGCTTTTCAAAAGAATTGCTGTCACTTAAACTATTGTAATCCATTTTAGCCCTGAAAGTTCACCAATCTAATTGCAAAGTGAAAAAAGTATTACATGGTCCAGTAGGCCTTGGTGCTAGGGTCTAAAAGCCACATCAGAGAGTGTTCAATGTAAATGATTCTGGTTAGTGGTGGCTTGTACATTTCTTGCAAACTATTTCTTCTGAATAATGGGGATGAGCAGAACTGAACATTTCTGCTGAGCCAGTGTCACACACCCTCTATTAGATTCACTTGTAACTTCAAAGCCAACAGCTTGTCAGCCAAAAATTTAAGTCATTACCCTAGTGGTTGCCAGTTAAACATTGGTAAACTGGCAACCACTAGGGTAATGACTTAAATTCATCAACAATAAACCCAGAGACGTCAGAAACATCTTTACATATATACCCAGGAGTTAATTTATGAAGTACACATACTACTGAACACCATTACAGAACTTATGGTGTTCAGTAGTATGTGTACTTCATAAATTAACTCCTGGGTATATATGTAAAGATGTTTCTGACGTCTCTGGGTTTATTGTTACTGATGAATTTAAGTCATTGCCCTAGTGGTTGCCAGTTAAACATTGGTAATGACTAGTTTTGATATACTGCTTTTTGCAGTTCTACACAACAGACTACAATTTAGTCAAGAAGATTAATAAAATGAGGAAAGTTGCTGTTTAGTGTATTTATTGTTGGGTTTTAATTAAATGCTCAGGATTTTTCCAGCATCCTACCATGCCCATTCTTTTCAGCTGACAAGCTCTTGGCTTTGAAGTTACAAGTGAATCTAATAGAGGGTGTGTGACATTTCCATGGCAGTAATAGCGTCACTAACCAGGTTTGACTTGATTTGCAAGCTCAGCTGTACAGTTTCTAACATTGGACAGTTACAGTGTGAACTTTACATTACTTAAGATGTTGCTAGAGTGTAAAATACTGGAGTTTACTGAACCTGAAAATAAAGTGAAAATTTGGTTGCAGCTGGGGAAGCAGTAGCAACATTCTAGGTTTGGTGACCAAGCTTTCCAGTCTCCAGCAACTTCTTCCAACTCCTCTTGAGTGGCCTGGGAGGGTCCAGGAATTCCCCCATTAGCTATAATCCCAACTGCATGTTTCTGGTCTGGCCTTTGATCTTTTCCTAGTGGATTGTGCCTGGTACACTTCCTATGGGAGGCAGTCATTTGTGCATTCTAACCACTTCAACTGGCTCCAGTCCATCTGGAAAAGCAGTAGCTCTGGTGCAGGTTCTTCCCATATTTTAAGCTCCTTGCCCTGTCCTAATTCAACTGAACCTCATCTGGAAGATGATACTGTGACCAACAAACAGAGCTAGGGTTGGCAGTGGTGGTCACTGGTTTCTCAGTGACCCACATCGAAAGGTCGAGCTCAGCCAAAAAAAGGTGTGTGAAGCTGCCATGTGGGCTTACCAGTATGTTGTATTGTTCGATATGAGAATCTCAATTTGAAGTTTGTGGCGAATCTATGAATATATTGATAGTAAAGTATTACTTATAAAATTAAGTGCTACTTGAATTGTGGTAAATAAGTAAACAAGCAAGTCCATAGTAGCCTGTGGGCAGCCCCTCCCTTTGTAAAACCTTTTTTCACCTTTTAGTAGAGAACCGGAAAAGGGAGAAATGCTTTGGGGGTGGATTAATCGATTTTTCTAAAGTACTTCATGCAACACAGATGCATGTTTGGGAGCACTTTAGGAACCCTGTTAGTTATGGTAGTGCCGACCAGCAACATTATGATGAATATGTCAAATTGATAGTAGCACACGTCAGTGCTAATACCACAAACATGTCAACTCACCCAGAAATTATAGATAAATAGAACTTTATTTGTCCCCAGGGATAAGTCCTTCTCTGTTAATTGGAGAAATCAGAAAAAAAAAAAAACCTATGAAACAACACAGCTACGTCTCCCCACAGCATTTTTGCGGTTTTTCCCTTGGCTGATTGATTGAATTCTCACTAAAGAAATAACTTAAGCATCCAAAGCGATTATAGCAGTAGATATGAGACCCCACTCAGTACTGTGCCTTGAGCATGGGAAAGGCGCTATATAAATAAAATTTATTATTATTATTATTACTGGGGAATAAAGATTCAAAAACTTTCTGCATGTGTCTGAGCTGCGCTACACCATTCCATCTCATCATCATTTTAGTATGACTGTAGTTTCTGCAAATTTCAACTTGGAATATGAATTGTCAAAAGTTTAACTATAGAGTGTTTAATATCTAAGGTTGCAGAGACCTACATGACTATAGCAGCACACTACCTTAAAGATAACTGGGAGATAAAAAGCCCTGCTCTTCAGAGATGCCCCTTGAAAGTCATACCAATGAAAACTTGACCAGAGAGTGAAAGAGGCAGTAGCTTTATGGAAACTAAAGAGGGCAAAATTTGAAGTTTCTATGACCCCTGGCAATGGCAAAATATTTTGAGTAAAATAGTGATATCTGGTCCTGAGCCACAACCAGGATGTTTTTTTCCCACATTTTATTAATCTGGCCTTTCCAAAATGAATGCAGTTGAGCCAATCTCTCACTGCTATGCAAGTGTCATTTAATGATGATGATGACCTAAGAGAGACAGATTTATGTCAAGATGCCATTTTAATATTATTATGATTACTTTTCATTAATCATTTTTAATATTGCTTTTCATAGTTATTACTATGCTTAAGTTGTAAATAGTTAAAATATTAAACTTTATAAAAAGTATACAAAGACGAAAAACAGACCTCATCAGAGACATTGACAGCAGATCCATTGGTATCACCACCACAAGAGTCTGCAATGCATGACCTGTATGGAGGATCTGTTTATGGAAGTAATTTGCCAGAGTTACTAAAGATGAGGTAGTATTGCACAGAACAGTGGACTACTTCCTTGCATGAAAAATTTGCAAAAATTATAAATGCATATCTTTACATTAGCAATGTCACTTAGACTCCCCATTTCGAAAATGTATTTAATTATGACAGCACTGTATCAAATCAAATTGTGTATTTCGTGAATCATTACAACTCTTACTTACCACCCAGGCTAAGGCTGAGGTACAGATGCAATGCCTTTTCAGATTATTGGCAAGTGTAGAGCAGACATGGATATACTACAGATTTACCAAGCAGGACATACACCAGTATCAACCACAGCATTAAAACCAAATGCCTAATATTGTGTAGGTCCCCTCTCATGCCACAAAACAGCAATCTGAACCATAAAGGCATGGACTCTTATCTGTGATATCTGTTGCCAAGAAGTTCGCAGCAGATCCTTTTAAGTCCTGTCAGCTGTGTGGTGGGGCCGCCATGGATTAGACTTGGTTTTCTGGAACATTACACAGCTGCTCAATCGGACTGAGATCTGGGGAGTTTGAAGGAAAAGTAAACACCTTGAACTTTTTGACATGTTCCTCAAACCATTCCTGAACAATTTTTGTAGTGTTCTATATATATATATCTATATACTGTATATCAATATCTATATCTATCTATATCTATAGATGTAGATATTTGCATGCTTTTAAGTTATTTTATTATCTCCTTCCATCTATTTTCTGATCACATCTTTTTCCATTAAAGACCTGTGAGGGACTGCAACCTTTATTACACAGGTACTAACCTTGGATAAGACACATACACATCTCATTCCAGGTCAATTTCAAGGTTGGAGTTAGTCTAACATGCTTGTGGGTAAAACCCACAGTGCATAGTACAGTTGTTTCCATGCTTATGCATTTAGAATGTCTCTGAATTGTGTGACCTGGTTGATGATGATGGTAGGCTGGCAGGGTGCTCAAACAAAATGTAGCTGCTTGCTTACCTTATTTCTTCTGCTTGTGTTCCATGTCTTTAAATTTCTACTTTTGTCACATTTTTTTTTTTTAACATTTTTTTCGTAATTACTATGTCATTGTACATTGAATTTTATCAATGGAATACATGTTGAAACAATTAATTTTAAACATGAGACTTTGTCCTTGTCTATAGAACTAGAATAGGAACAGAAAATGGTGAGAAAGGAATTCAGAAATCAAGAAGAAATAAATACTTCTTGAAAGATGCAGTGTGCATATAGAATTTCCGGCCAAACAGGATTACATATGAAAGTGATATATAAATCGGGCTTACCGAATTTACGTACTATGGCCATGGCATCCTGATAGTTTTATTGCATGTATCTTGGACGTCCTGGAAATGTGGACGGTAATATGATCATTTTGTCTACACAAACGTTATTTTCAACGTTTGCTTGCAGTGCGTCTGATAGTTAGACGCGCAGATCTCGTTGGTGTAATCTGAGATAGTTGAGATGCGCTCCCTCTGTTTTAACATATGCATCTACATCGTACTGTTGGAATAGTTTGCTGCTGGAGTGCAAAATACTAAATGTATTCCTCATTGCTAATCTGTACGCGTAAAATTGGCATTGAGTAAGCCTTATTCGCTTGGTGGTTCTTTTATCGGGAACACATTGTAAATCTTTGTGCCAGCCAATGTCTCCATAAGGGAATAAAAGTGGGTAAACCATAGGATCGCAATTCATATTGAGCGTGGAAATCTGTTTACAGGAGTTGCCTATGGGATAGATGCAAATGTCCCTTTCGGCAGGCGTTTCGCCGCCTTCTCCGACGAAAATTGCTGCAACACCGGTGTGACATGTCGGGCATTGTATCGTCGTAAATCCTGCCTAGGGTTTTCCTTGAAAACCATTCGTACAGATGCTGTTGGATTGGACTGAGCGATTTCATGCATGTGTTTGTATGATTTAGCGAAGGGGTTGATGGTTCTGAGCATGGAATCTAGCTGGAGAAATACATTTTCGCTGCATGCAGAATTTGCTTTATTTTGTAAGTGTACTTTAGTAGCTTGCGCTGTGTCAAAAACATACAACTGTCCATATCCTGGAGAGGTAGAAGTGTTAGCGTATAGTGGAGAGATTTGGTGATAAATTTGCCCGTGTATTTTAAAATAGTATGGTCCGTGGCCAGGAGGTTGAGTTATCTGTGCACCCATGGAAGCAAACGCTAGAGAAGAGTTGTATTCTCGAATGTGTTCACGATAATTTTTAGCTTCTGATGTTTGCTGTGTAAGAAGCTGTTGTAAAGGCACAGGTGGCTCATGCAAAGGGGGTAAAGCTACTTACTGTTGTGGCAGCACCTCGAGTACTTGTTGGATGTATTATGCTCAGCAGGCCAGTATAGTGCATGACATGGAAGACTAAGAATAGGAATCGAGAAATGCCGTCGGCTGCGTGTGGGCGGGACTGGTTTTGAAGTGGAAGCAGGACGAACCAGAAGAGAAATATATATATATATATATATATATATATATATATATTATATGAGAATGCTAAATACATTTAAGTTTCTTGATTACTGTAGTGCCTGAGAGTTGCGACGTGCTACAGGTTGATTGGACATGCAAGTAAAAATTTCACTGTACTCGTTACACGTGCCATTACTTGATGCTTCTACTACTGGTATACTGTTGTCTTGTGTTTATGTTGCGTGAATATTTGCTTTGTAAAGCTTCTTGTAATGGTACTTGTTTTGAAAATGACAAATTATTTGACCAAAGGTAATACACTACTGAAAATGTTCCAGTGTTCTGTGCCCAGCATTTTGAAATTTGTCAGTATAATGCCCCTATCAGTTATGTAAGCTATGTTTGCCAACTGAGTTCATTTTGAAAACAGTCAAAGGCCCTAGGGCATCTAAGGTGACAAGGTAGCTGCTGGCATGCTTTGCGTTTAAAACTTGACACTGGGATAAACATGTATGTCATTGAGCAAGAAGCAGCTTGTGCAAAAGAACTAAAATGTAACAAAACTGGGAAAACCCATCATTTACATAAGGACAGGTGGCATGCTAGATAGCACACCGAAGTAAGCTTGATTTACATAACATATTACCTCAAAGGCAGAAATGATTTTAGAAATCAGAGGCCAGACGTTATGCAGTCCATTCAAATTTGGCTATTTTTGATTTTCAAAACACTCATAATTTTAACTAAAAATTTTTAAATTATCAAAGCAGTAATATAACAGGACATAACATTTCTATTAATCTATAATCCAGTTTTGACTGAACCCTGTCCCAGCAGCAATTTTGCACAAGAAAGTACCAAGCACACCTACATGCTTAAACAAGTTAGGTATGTTCCAATACTGAAATGTTTGTATTTAATACCAAGACCATTGAAATTTCATGATACTCAATACCTGTTAGACACCACAGCAAAAATATAAATCCCTTTTTGCCAGCTTTTTAATAAAAGTACTTACGTTATTCAAGTGGGAAATATTGTGCCTTTGTCTGTAAATTTGAAGCAGTGATATGTAAGTCAAATACTGTAGTTGCCCAGCCATCATTTGAGTAAACTGGTATTGGCATTCATAAATATCCAATTACATTATAAGACTTGTATTTATTTTATGATAGACATGGTGTTTTCCCCAATGTAACAGCAAACTGGGGGGAATATTAGAATCTTTTGGGGAGTTCAGTATAGCATTTATTACAAATGATATCAATATGAGGAACAAATTGATTCAAATTTAAAATGTCTCATATTCCTGGTATTTTAATTGTCCAAATCTGTCCTAATTTTTACGTATTTGTCCCAACTTCAAGGCTTCTTCTGTGAAATCAGACTTGTCAGTGTTATATTAATTCATTATTCGAGTACTCTTGCTGTTCTGTTTTCAAAGTATCTTATGTGTGTGATTAGACTTCATTGCTTGCTCTGCCTATGCACAGATCCAAATTTAGGAAATGAACTGGATTGACCTCTTTTGTAGTCAATTAATTGTAACCAAGAGGCCGCATTACATTTGCCAACATACATTTCAAATATATAATGTGCTTTTACTACATTCGCCACATGTTAGGGGTCATACTCCTGAACATTAGTTTGCCTTCCAGAACAAAATGACAGACTCAGATTTAGTGTTTGTGTATTCATGTTTTACCTGTTTTGCCTGTATTATGATAACTCTGCATCTCTACGAAGGGTTTCTGTTAACACAATAGATGTCTTGTTCCTAGAAAGATGTGCTTTGAAACACTAATTTTATTTTGGCATTAACAAAGGGAGCAGCTCATTTTGTTGCTGATGTACAGAAATCAAACGGCTTCTTCATTTGAATCTTGCATTGATTTTTACTTGCTACAACTGTTGCTAGTACTGTAGTCATGCAGTTCCCTCTCACATCCCAAAGTACGCCTAATTACAGATGCATTCAAATTCTTGGATAGATGTCTTTATATGTCCTATCTGAGAATGGATTCAAAGCCTCTATTCCTTTATTGGGTCTGCGTAGGACATGGTATTACAAAATGATTAATCTCAAAATCTACAAGTTAAACAGTTACAACTCTCATCTGATTGGTCACGTTATGCCACATACTGACACAAACAATACCTTTTTTGCAAGCGACAAATGTTGACTTCACACTCCTAGTAATCAAATTGTTACAATATTTACGGTTGACTTTTATTCTGTTCTGAAATCATACGTGTGGTGTTTTATACATTGTCACAAAAAATGTGAAAAAATTATAATTATTCTTTATAAGGAATACCTAAGTGTTATGCATCAATCAAAAAATCCCGAACAAAAGATTTCAACCAATGCAACAAACTCTCCCACTGAATGAGCAAATGCGAGCTAGAGCCTGAAAAACCACAAACAGTGTTATGCTGCTTTTCAGATTGTTTGTGTGCTGTTGCATATTACTTCCCAAAACAGCAAATATCTACAGTATAATTGACACATCAGTACTTACAGTATATATTCCCCTTATCTAAATGGGTCCAAGCATATTATTATGCAATGCATTAATCATGAGAGATCCTCCAAATAAGGGGAGTTGCAAGGCCAAGTACACCTCACATTTTGTGGTGATTAGCTCTAACTCAGTAGATCACATACTTGCAAACCTCATATCATTGGATGGCAGAGACTGTGACGTCTCCAGTGATGCATAGATGTCCATATACAGTATGGCTATAATGAACACCACTGAGGGCATGCATAATGAAAAAATACACTACTTGAAGTAAGAACAAACAATGTTAATAGTTTCATCTATATGTTTAGGTGGGGTGAGAGGATACTTTTGTGTAAGAGTGTATTCGGGGAATGGTTTCAGAGTTTTTATACGATTCACTGTTTTATGTCCAATAAAATTGTTCTGAATGTGGATCCCTGTTTGTAGAGGTTTTAGATAGGGGAGGGGTGCCCATGGTACCAGATGCTGTAATTATTTATTTCTTTATCTACATGAAACTTTAGACAAGTACATCTCAGAGGTTAAAAATAACTGCCCTGATATTACTTATACATGAGAGATACTGTATCGAAAAACAAAAATTTGAAAATGTTACTGTGAGCATCTATTCTTTTTTTACCTAGTTTATCAGCAGTTTCTAAGTAAAGGAATGTTTAAATTTGATACAAATGCAGATCATCAGGTGGAGATTCCTGAAAATTGCCCTCAGGGTGTAAGGGATTATTATAAGCATGATTCTGGAAATCACTCGATGAAATTCTCCTTCCTTAAACGCAAAACATTTACACACAGAGTATATGACTTTTTTTTTCCCTTTTAGGTGATACAGTGCATCCGGAAAGTATTCACAGCACATCACTTTTTCCACATTTTGTTATGTTACACCCTTATTCCAAAATGGATTAAATTCATTTTTTTCCTCAGAATTCTACACACAACACCCCATAATGACAACGTGAAAAAAGTTTACTTGATTTTTGCAAATTTATTAAAAATAAAAAAATTGAGAAAGCGCATGTACATAAGTATTCACAGCCTTTGCCATGAAGCTCAAAATTGAGCTCAGGTGCATCCTGTTTCCCCTGATCATCCTTGAGATGTTTCTGCAGCTTAATTGGAGTCCACCTGTGGTAAATTCAGTTGATTGGACATGATTTGGAAAGGCACACACCTGTCTATATAAGGTCCCACAGTTGACAGTTCATGTCAGAGCACAAACCAAGCATGAAGTCAAAGGAATTGTCTGTAGACCTCTGAGACAGGATTGTCTCGAGGCCCAAATCTGGGGAAGGTTACAGAAAAATTTCTGCTGCTTTGAAGGTCCCACTGAGCACAGTGGCCTCCATCATCCGTAAGTGGAAGAAGTTCGAAACCACCAGGACTCTTCCTAGAGCTGGCCAGCCATCTAAATTGAGCGATCGGGGGAGAAGGGCCTTAGTCAGGGAGGTGACCAAGAACCCGATGGTCACTCTGTCAGAGCTCCAGAGGTCCTCTGTGGAGAGAGGAGAACCTTCCAGAAGGACGACCGTCTCTGCAGCAATCCACCAATCAGGCCTGTATGGTAGAGTGGCCAGACGGAAGTCACTCCTTAGTAAAAGGCACATGGTAGCCCGCCTGGAGTTTGCCAAAAGGCACCTGAAGGACTCTCAGACCATGAGAAAGAAAATTCTCTGGTCTGATGAGACAAAGATTAAACTCTTTGGTGTGAATGCCAGGTGTCATGTTTGTAGGAAACCAGGCACCGCTCATCACCAAGCCAATACCATCCCTACAGTGAAGCATGGTGGTGGCAGCATCATGCTATGGGGATGTTTTTCAGCGGCAGGGACTGGGAGACTAGTCATGATAAAGGGAAAGATGACTGCAGCAATGTACAGAGATATCCTGGATGAAAACCTGCTCCAGAGCGCTCTTGACCTCAGACTGGGGCAACGGTTCATCTTTCAGCAGGACAACGACCCTAAGCACACAGCCAAGATATCAAAGGAGTGGCTTCAGGACAACTCTGTGAATGTCCTTGAGTGGCCCATCCAGAGCCCAGACTTGAATCCGATTGAACATCTCTGGAGAGATCTTAAAATGGCTGTGCACCGACGCTTCCCATCCAACCTGATGGAGCTTGAGAGGTGCTGCAAAGAGGAATGGTACGAAACAGGCCAAGGATAGGTGTGCCAAGCTTGTGGCATCATATTCAAAAGACTTGAGACTGTAATTGCTGCCAAAGGTGCATCGACAAAGTATTGAGCAAAGGCTGTGAATACTTATGTACATGTGATTTCTCAGTTATTTTATTTTTAATAAATTTGCAAAAACCTCAAGTAAACTTTTTTCACATTGTCATTATGGGGTGTTGTGTGTAGAATTCTGAGGAAAAAAATGAATTTAATCCATTTTGGAATAAAGCTGTAACATAACGAAATATGGAAAAAATGATGAGCTGTGAATACGTTCCGGATGCACTGTATGTTAATGTGTTACTGTAGCACTGTGAGCCATTTTCATATGTAGTTATTCCTTATGCTTTTATCACATGCTATTGTGCCTTCCGGAGTAATATGGGTACTTGCTGTCACTCAACAGTGATTCGGTTCTACTGATTTTTTTTTTTTTTTTAATAAATAAAAAGTTGTGCCATTATGTTTTTGGAGTTTTGGTATTGACTCTGTACTAATATACAGTATTAATTCTTGTGACATTCCTAATACAGAGTCAGTTTACAATCAAACTAACACATGTCTGTGAGATATGGGAGGAAAAACAGAGTACAATGCCTGCAGAGAACTTACATGGACAACAACTGAATATGAAATGTGTGGTACAGCAGTGCTACACATTGTAGTACTTTGCCTCCCTCATTATTTAATAGTAAGTTTAAAATTAGTATAAACTTCAATGAATTATTCTTTGTTTTTTATACAGAAAGCATGAGTACATTCTTGATGGATAAGATTCTTATTGAAATTCATTTTGTGCAAAATTTACGTTTAGAGAGTCCTCCTACTGTCAGTCAGGTACGGTGCTTTAGCCTATGCCTGTCATTTGGTTTTGAACTCAGTTTGTCCTGGATACCTGAACCTTGTGACATAACCAGCACTGGCAGAGATCATCAACATAACAGAAAATGAGTACAGCTACAGTTCAGGAGCAGCATACCACACACAAATGATTAACATATTATTAGGGAACTGCTTGAAGTGCATAATTTTAAATAAAGATGAATGCAAAATTTACGTTTAGAGAGTCCTCCTACTGTCAGTCAGGTACGGTGCTTTAGCCTATGCCTGCCATTTGGTTTTGAACTCAGTTTGTCCTGGATACCTGAACCTTGTGACATAACCAGCACTGGCAGAGATCATCAACATAACAGAAAATGAGTACAGCTACAGTTCAGGAGCAGCATACCACACACAAATGATTAACATATTATTAGGGAACTGCCTGAAGTGCATAATTTTAAATAAAGATGAAAAATGTGCTTTAGTTTAATCATAAGGATGTATATGAGTATAGTTCATCATGCCAGGATAATAGAATTTCTAAAGTGCTCTAAAATTGCTCAGAAATAAGACTGTCCTTGCCCAAGAGTTTGAAATTAAGCAGTTTCAACAGAGTTAAAGATCACCGGCAATCTAGCAAGAGCAGGCATTCCCATAAGATTCAGCTCATATTCTTTTATTGAAAGAAGCTCACAAATATTTCAGGATCCTCAGACTAACCTCTTAGGATCAGAGGGCATCTCTTTCTAGAGCCAAGGTGCATTAATTAACTTTCAAAATAATTAACAAACATTGTGTACATTGGAAGTCACAAAGGGTGAATGCTTTTTCTTTTAAAATAATGTAAATAAATCACTGATTATTATTAGTGAGCTAAGTCTAGTTCAGGATGGACTATCCCAGAACTCCTTTCTACTGAGAGCTTTAATATGGGAATAAGAGCTCTTGATGGAATTTGTTATGCATTCATTCTAAAGTTGCCCCATCTTTAGGATGCTTATAATAATTCTGTTAAATTTAATGCAAATGTATGATAAGGTAAATTTCTCTATAATTTTGTCTTAAAATTGCAGGAAGATATATTATAGTTGTTGTGTGTGTTTTTTTTTTTAATACTAATTCCGGTTTGTCTTAAGACCAAAATGTGTGTGTATATATATATATATATATATATTTATTTTTATGTATATATCTGTGTTTATTTAAAGGGCGGAGTGGTGGCTCTGAGGCTAGAGATCTGCACTGGCAATCGGAAGGTTGCCGGTTCGAATCCCGTCAATGCCAATAGGGACTCTGCTCTGTTGGGCCCTTAAGCAAGGCCCTTAACCTGCAATTGCTGAGCGCTTTGAGTAGTGAGAAAAGCGCTATATAAATGCAAAAAATTATTATTATTAAAATTAAAAAGCCAAATTTCCTACTGGTTACAAATGAAGTTCAATCTGTCCGTCTCTGCACTGCGAACTCATCTGAGTTTTGGTGGCCTTCAAAAAGGTGGATGTGTTGCTGGAAAGAATATTGCTTCTGTTCCACTACATTGTAATAGTTTTGGGAGACTTTAGTGCTTTTACAACAACAACAACAACATTTATTTATATAGCACATTTTCATACAAATAATGCAGCTCAAAGTGCTTTACATGATGAAGAAAGAGAAAAAAGACAAAATAAATCAGAATTAAAATAAGGGAACACTAACATAGAATAAAAGTAAGGTCCGATGGCCAGGGAGGACAGAAAAAACAAACAAAAAAAAAACTCCAGACGGCTGGAGAAAAAAAAAAAAAAAAAATCTGCTTGGGTTCCAGGCCACGAGACCGCCCAGCCCCCTCTAGGCATTCTACCTAACATAAATGATCAGTTCTCATTGTATTCAGGATTCTCATGGAAGAACTTGATGATGGTCAGATGGACTTCTGGCCTTTAACCCACCAATGTAGGGACATCACGGTGCTTTGATCAGGTGGTGGCACAGGTCGCTACCCCAGAAAACCAGAAAAAGAACAGAAAAGAAAGTTGGGGTTAGTACGGATTTTGAATATGAATACCATGGATAATAATGATGATTAATTGAATATACAGAGCATCAGGATTAAATTAAGATGAAGCTATGAGAAAGCCATGTTAAAGTAATGTGTTTAGCAGTTTTTTTTTAAATGCTCCACTGTATTAGCCTGGCGAATTCCTATTGGCAAGCTATTCCATATTTTAGGTGCATAACAGCAGAAGGCCGCCTCACCATTTCTTTTAAGTTTAGCTCTTGGAATTCTAAGCAGACACTCAATCATATCTAAGGTTACGATTTGGAGTGTAAGACATTCTGAAATATAAGATGGAGCGAGATTATTGAAGGCTTTGTAAACTATAAGCAGGATTTTAAAGTCAATTCTAAATGACACAGGTAACCAATGTAGTGACATCAAAACTGGAGAGATGTGCTCAGATTTTCTTTTCCTAGTTAAGATTCTAGCAGCTGCATGCTGCACTAGTTGCAATCGATTTATGTCTTTTTTGGGTAGTCCTGAGAGGAGAGCACTACAGTAATCTAGTCGACTGAAAACAAAAGCTTGGATTAATTTCTCAGCATCTTGCAGTGTTATAAGGGGTCTAACTTTTGCTATATTTCTTAAGTGGAAAAATGCTGTCCTAGTAATCTGATATGTGATTTATTGGGAGAAATGGACAGAACTTGGTGATATGATTAGAAAGAATGGCGTGCCTGCTTTGAACGAGTGGTGAATTGTTCAATGTTATCATGGACTTTGCATAACAAACACCCTATTCAAATAAAAGGCTACTCATAAATGTGCCCAGTGCCAGAAATCATTGAACCAAAACTGAAAAACTAGTTAAATTTGAAGTCTTGTCATCCCATCTGAGGCATCATTCTCTGAATGTTTGGGCAAAGAATTGTCACTTGATCACCATGTGGTGGTAATTTGACTCAGGCAGCCAGGTCAGATGGTGAGAGTTCCTTGGAAGTGCAAAAGAGATGATTGAGTTGAGGCTGAGTTCAACTTTTGCCTCAAGAATCTAAGAAGATCTAGACACATAATCTAACCTAACTTTTTAAGACTTTTGTAGTGGAAGAAGCCACAAGTAGTTGTGGTCTCTTGTTAGACTCCAGCACTAAGGGAAGGCTTCAAATTGGAAAATAAGGCTCAAGGTTTCATGCATGCAAGTGGGTATTGATGTGTGATTGAGAGGTATTGGAGGATGAAGCAGTGGCCTTTTTTTTTGGCTGAGGTTATTGAAACTATGAACAGTAACTTCTGGATGTCCTAAAAAATACTGGAAAACCCGTGAACAATTCAAGAAATTAAAGCATTGCCCAAGTAGTCTCCATGATGGTAAAGAAATGTTGATCATAATTGCAAAAGTCATGGACATCTGAACAGAAAATCTTGAGCAACTAATGAACCTGAGTTAGTGGTTTTATTTTTTTAAGGGTGAAATCACTGTTGTGTGTAGGAAGATCCACAATGAAGGGTGAGTTCCAAGTGCCTTCAGTAATTTGTAGGTGGCAATTATAGCACCTATTTGTCAGACTCTGCTTCTGGTTTCTCTTTCTAGTAAGGTGTAGCAGTCTGGTTTTCATGGACTCACACTTTTTATGCTGTCAGAGAAGGTCCATCTGTTAAGGAGTCTTGAACCAATAATCAGCACCTGCTAAGTGAATTTGTAAATCTTTGTTTGGAACTTCAGGTTTTAAGATCTAATTATATCACTGAGATGTTATTTTTATTCAGTTATCTGTCTGCTGTAAAAACCAAAGTACTCATCTGTAGGCATTAAAATACTCTGTCCCTGTCATGAATACATAATTAACAAGGAGAACCATCCCCATCTCCAGACTATGAACTCTGGGCTGTGTTTGTATTATTAGTAAAAGTGAAGAAATATCAATAGTGTCCACATCAAATTCTGTCTGTGTGAAATGTTACATTTGCACATACTGCCTGGCTATCTAGTTGCCTCCAACCATGGCCACAATGTTAGCATAAAAAGTTGACGGGCATATTGTTGATTTATCAGATCAAACATCACCTTTATATTAGCTTCTCATTAATCTGTTGAATTTTTCCTCACTGTCTAGCAATTGCTGGCTGTTTGCTGTAAAATACACTGATAGGAATTTTAAATAGCCCTACCTAGCTGTTAGCTTGTAAAATGTTGAATTGTACAATTGTAAGATGTTGTATAAATACATTTTACAGGAAGACTGGTCGAATGATTTATAAATGTATTTTTTGGACAGCATCAGTAAATTGATTTGTAAAAACTAATGTTGAAGCTCATTTCTAGTATGAGCAAGACTTGCTAGCAGAAACTATTCTGAAGCTCTATAGGTCCAGTGAATGTCTATGTTGGAAAAACTATTTGCTGTTGACTCAAATCAAAATTATCCTTACTATTGGCAAAAAGAGTCTGTCTGTAGAAGATATTCTATTCTAGAGTTTTCACAATATTTACTCTTGGCTCTGAACTGCATGACTTCTCACAGTTTGTGTGGTTTTAGGAAAGTAACCTCTTTAAAGCATGTTACTACATAAATTTCAGTTATATTCAATATGATGCACAGTATGGTGCAAGAAAAATTTTATTGTGTTCTAATCAGTTAAATATTTTTTCCAGCAACATAAGGCAAAATGGAAATGGTACTTGATTTTCTGATCAATTTCCCACTTACTAACCGAGAATGCTAAACCGGATGATGGACGCAGGCACATCCGGCCATGGGCCGTAGCTGCAAAAAGACGTACTGCGCAGGCGCAAAAAGAGTCCGCGAGAGTCGGCTGAGGAGCCGAGAAAGGCGGACAAAAGAGGGCGAGAGAGGCGGATGAGGGGCCGCGAGTGGCGGACAAGACCACAGAAAAAAGGAGTGAGCACATACAAAAAGGAGTCACACGAAACTAAACACACCAAAAAAAAAGAACAGACGAGCGCACAACAGCAAGGCACGACCACCACCACCCCCCCCCCCCACCCTACAGGCACGGGACGGGACACGCACCAAAAAAAAAGAACACAAAACCACCCCACAGACCCTACAAGCAAGGGACGGGACACACACAAAGAGGGGAATTCAAACAGGACACAGGAACACAAAAAGAAAGAAGACGCTCGCGCAACAACAATCCCCCCCATACATCCATAAGAAGTGACACCCAAAGCCACATCTTCTAAAGTGAACGTCGACACCTTCACACTAGGCAGCATAGGTGTCGGCATAGATGTCAAGCCCATGGAACACAAAAAGAAAGAAGACGCTCGCGCAACAACAATCCTCTACCCCCCCCCATCAATAAGAAGTGACACCCAAAACCACATTTCTAAAGGAAACGTCCATATTAAACATACGTCATCTGAACACCTTCACATTAGGCAGCATAGGTGTGAGCATAGGTGGATCTCCTTACAATAAAGCACTATTAACCGTTCAACTGCAGAAAAGGCTACATATTAACAGTGAGTGCGATCCTCCTTATTACTTATCCAATGCACGACGTAGACTGAAACGGACTTTTCGCAAAGCGGTGGCAAATCAATTAAAACTTCAAAATAGCGCGTCACAAATAATGTACATGCAACAACGCGGCAATCAAACGCCACAAGCAAAACATGCCCGTCGCGGACATCAACGCCAGACACCTGCTAAATGCTTACGCCAGTTGGCTGACAACGCCTTCAATGATGAGTCCACTATTGAGGAAAATTCATTGGGATTAATGAATGTTATTTGCAATCATTGTCATTCACTTAACTTCCCAGAAGAAACAACTGGCAATACAAATAATGAATTTACATGTTGTTGTCAAAAGGGGAAAATTAGACTGCCTCCTTTACATATAATCACCACGGACCAAGTGTCATTGAAACAAAACCAGAATAAAGCACGGTCAGAAATTAAAGACAGAGTAGAAAGGAAAGTAAAACGTCATAAACAGGTTGAACAAGGGGGCCACGCACATGGACAGCAGGTTACAGATAATGAAGACCGGAATTCAAAAGCTTGAAAAACATGAGCTCAACTGACCACAGATACAAACTGAAACGAGAAAAACTACGGGGTCCGCAGTAGTCCACAATGCACCACGTAATAGTACGGACGAAGCTCTGTATTACCGGTGGGGGACTCCAGAATGACACGGGCAAACGCTCCGTATTAAACGTGCGTCATCCGGACACGTAGCTGCCCAGCGGGCACGGGTTCAAAACGTCGGGGGTAGGCGAGCGAAGCGAGCAGGGGGCGAAGCCCCCTTGTCTAAATAGATCGATTTTTAACTACAAAAGACTTGATTGGTCAATTAGCAGACCACAAAGCAGATGTTTTCAGCACCTGCTTCTCTAAACTTTACAGTAATTTAGTTATAGTGCCTCTTTTTTTCCCACAGTAGTTGAGCTTGCACATGTCTTTTTTTGCTGTTAACTTTCTATGTACCAAAGAGAGCGAGAAGAACAAATATTAGCTTTTACATGAAAAAAGTGGAGTAATAAACTAAAAAACTAATCAAAAAAGTTTCCCTGTACCATTAGACAAACGGCAAGAAAAGCAGCTTTATTGAATTCAGAACTTATTTTGATATTTTAATTAAAATGGACACTGCTTGTCTGAGTTTGAGTGATAGTGACCTTGTGTTTAGGACAACAGCTCACATTTTTTCAAATAGAAAAATAACAGATAAAGAAGATTTTGAAATTGCAGCTTAGTAAACAATAGTCATGTGGCCTAACAGCAAAATTTGTCTATTTTACTTGTAACCTTGTTAAGCTTAAGTTACTGTTGTATCGTCTTGATAAACATCTTATGAACATTTGACATATTGGCGGCTGTTTTTAAAGGTTTGTGCTGTTTTTATTATGATTTGTTTGTGTATAACATACAGTATACATTTTGATAAGAACAAGTACTGCAAATTTAAAATCGTAATACATATTTTTAATTACACCTCAATAATTAAGAATGTCTGACTGGTACTCTGGAAGAAAGGAAGAAAAAAGCAAAACTGTGTATAATTATAGAAAATGTATATTTTATCAGAAAAAACTTTAGTGCAATTAATGATTAAAATGGAAATATACTTGCACTTATAGGTTTAAGTGTTTAACTGCCAGTACCAATTTGTGAGAATTTGCAAGAATATACATGTTTTTGTTAGACAAATGGTGAAATGTTTATTAATTTAAGCTATTTTGGAAATATACACTTTCTATTTATGAAAAGCATTTTATTTTCTTTAGTGCCGTATGCATTATGGATAAATATTTTCTCTACATATTTTCCACATATTTATTAAAGTGTGTATTTTAAAGTTTTATTTTACCATTTGTTTGTTTATTTTTATTTATTTATTTATTATTTATTTTTTAATCGAGCAACCATATAATGAAAACACAGTCCTACTGATTATTTCCTTCAATGCATTACAGCATAGTTACATTTTTTTTTTTTTTTTTTTTGTTAAGGTCGCAGTCATGCACACTGTTAGGTTAACAGATGACAGTAAATTAACGTTAATATCGATAGAATGTTGGAGAGAACCCATGCATACAAGACAAAATATTTAAATGTGCTGTGATTTTAACTCTGTTTTCTGAAGTTTGGAGGAAAAAGTACTAAGCATTACATAACCTTGAATGCTTAAAAATAAAAGCAACTTTTAAAAGAGAAGTTTTTAATGGGGCAACAATTGACGCATGTTTCCTAAACCTTTGTAATTCTGTCTTTGGCTCACAAAAGACCATACTCCTATTCCTGCACTATATAGAGCTGTACTGGGCTCATATCCACTGCAGGAACCAGTCACTCACATCAGGTTTATTAAGTGATTCCAATCAAACTTGGCCATTTTTTTTATAATGTGAGAGGGAAACTCCAGTGTATACAGGAGGAATGTGCAAACTCCATAACTAGGTTAAAATTTATTCCAGTCTCTTGGAGCTGTTAGGCAGCAGCACCAACCCCAGCATCACTGATAACAAACTTAAAGATTTTAATGAATCTAAAGCAGCAAAGGGTACTATTTTTATTACTCTAAAGTCTAACACTAAGAATTTCTAATTTGGTAAATGAATGCAGGAGCAGGACATCAAATTGAAAGGGGAGGTTCACTTAATAGCAAACTTGAGCTTTAACTAATGAAATTAAAAATAATAATAATAAATTAAAACTAATAAAATTAAAACAGATTTTTTTTTAATCACACATAAGTCGTAACATTATGTAACTTGTAAAAGCAGCATTTTTTTTCAATTTTATTCTGTCACATTCACGCTCCCTCTGATCTGACACTGTTAGTTTTCAATTTAAGATTTCGTACAAGAAAACAAGTGTGCTTTTATGTGCAGATTTTTTTTATTCAGTGTTTATTCAGTTCTGTTCTGTTTAATAAAAGCACACTTGCTTCCTTGATTTGTTAGATACTCAAATGAAAAGTATGTTTTTGTTATATAATTGTAACAATTAAGAAGCCCACCACTCAAGGTGCTAAATGCAGGGAGTACCTGGGATCGACAATGCAGCAGTTCTTAACCCTGCACCAGCAAAACAGATATTTGTGAAATTGTTGCATTTTCTACTATTAAAGATGCAAACACACACATGCAAACAAATGTCTTTACTTCGTATCAATTTGATATTTGGGTTTCAGTTTTCACATATTGATATTAACATTTAAATTGAACATTTATTCAACAATAAAACCAAAGAAAAAGCACACTTGTTTTGTTATAGGCCTACCTTTATTGAAAGTGTTTATTAGATATTTGGATTTTAGTCTTCACACATTATCACACACACTTCAAATCAACCTTTTCTCCTTATTACTTATGTGTTCAACCTACATTATCACAGATCATTGTATACCTGGAACACACGTGAAATGTATATACAGTAATCCCTCGCTATATCGCGCTTCGCCTTTCGCGGCTTCACTCCATCGCGGATTTTATATGTAAGCATATTTAAATATATATTGCGGATTTTTCGCTGCTTCGCGGGTTTCTGCAGACAATGGGTCTTTTAATTTCTGGTACATGCTTCCTCAGTTGGTTTGCCCAGTTGATTTCATACAAGGGACGCTATTGGCAGGTGGCTGAGAAGCTACCCAGCTTACTTTTCTCTTTCTCTTGCGCTGACTTTCTCTGATCCTGACGTAGGGGGATTGAGCAGGGGGGCTGTTCGCACACCTAGACGATACGGACGCTCGTCTAAAAATGCTGAAAGATTATCTTCACGTTGCTATCTTTTGTGCAGCTGCTTCCTGAAACGACATGCTGCACAGTGCTTCGCATACTTAAAAGCTCGAAGGGCACGTATTGATTTGTGCTTGAAAAACAAACTGTCTCTCTCTCTCTCTCTCTCTCTCTCTCTCTGTCTGCTCCTGACGGAGGGGGTGTGAGCTGCCGCCTTCAACAGCTTTGTGCCGCGGTGCTTCGCATACTTAAGCCAAACAGCCCTATTGATTTGTTTGCTTTTCTCTCTATCTCTGTGACAGTCACTGCTCCTGACACACACTCCTTTGAAGAGGAAGATATGTTTGCATTCTTTTAATTGTGAGACGGAACTGTCATCTCTGTCTTGTCATGGAGCACAGTTTAAACTTTTGAAAAAGAGACAAATGTTTGTTTGCAGTGTTTGAATAACGTTCCTGTCTCTCTACAACCTCCTGTGTTTCTGCGCAAATCTGTGACCCAAGCATAACAATATAAAAATAACCATATAAACATATGGTTTCTACTTCGCGGATTTTCTTATTTCGAGGGTGGCTCTGGAACACAACCCCCGCGATGGAGGAGGGATTACTGTATTTCAAATAATGTCTTATTCTCCTATCCATTTCCAGACACCTCACTCCCAGATAAACTGACTTCAGCTGTGACAATTTTGTGTATGACTTAAGCTACCTCATGGGAGATGGGATAGCAGGCGGCCTGCCTATGGCTGATTGACACATTTCCAAAACATAGACAATATGTGGCAGATTTGATCAACCAGGGATGTAGGCTCAGTAAGTTAATTGGCATTGGTAGAAGTAATTCTGTTCGGTGCTGTTCAGGCACCAGCATTTTGAGTGACGAAGTTAGTTCAAACACACTTAATTTGTTGCACACACAGTGTTGACCCCCAGTGTGGAGGTAAGTTCAGTTGAGAACTCCCGATTTCAAGCAGTAGGAAAGCCTTATTTGTTCTAAGGGAATCAATACATGCAGTACATCTTTTGCATACTGTACACAATGACAGTGTCTAAAGGTGGCTTTCTAAGCTTAGAATCTATTTCACCTTTGCCAGCAAACTTTCAATTCTTTGTCTTTTCACACTTTTTGAGCAATTAAACCTACTCTTCCATTTCAAAAGTAGTTACGCCACAGATAACGAACACAAAAGTTTAGATTATATGTGACTTTACCTTTGTGTGTGTTCTTCGCATTAAATGAAGACAGCATCTGAATGTACTTTTAGTAGCATCAATCTGTGTTGCCGTATCCCAAACATATTTAATTGATACTTTGCAAAACACTTGAATATGGTGCATAAGTATCTCCATCTGCCCTCGTTTTTTGTCAAAATTGGAAAAAAATGTTTAGTACCTTTTAACTGCTGTATATGGTTTGAGTTCTCCTACTAAAATAAGTTGATTTTCTAGTGTATTTGAAGGTTAAAAGTTCTTAATGCTTTTATATACAGTCATATGAAAAGTTTGGGAACCCCTCTTAATTCTTTGGATTTTTGTTTATCATTGGCTGAGCTTTCAAAGTAACAACTTCCTTTTAATATATGACCTGCTTTATGGAAACAGTAGTATTTGAGCAGTGACATTAAGTTTATTGGATTAACAGAAAATATGCAATATGCATCATAACAAAATTAGACAGGTGCATAAATTTGGGCACCCCAACAGACATTACATCAATACTTAGTTGAGCCTCCTTTTGCACATATAACAGCATCTAGACACCTCCTATAGCCTTTGATGAGTGTCTGGATTCTGGATGGAGGTATTTTTGACCATTCTTCCATGCAAAATCTCTCCACTTCAGTTATATTTGGTGGCTGCCGAGCATGGACAGCCTGCTTCAAATCATCCCATAGATTTTTGATGATATTCAAGTCAGGGGACTGTGATGGCCATTCCAGAACATTGTACTTCTCCCTCTGCATGAATGCCTTTGTAGATTTCGAACCATGTTTAATATATAAAAGCATTAAGAACTTTTAATCTACATTCAAATACACTCGAAAATCAACTTCATTATTACTAAAAAATTTGCTTTTTTGCCTGTTGTGTGTCTGGCAAAGCATGCAATGCCAATGACTCATACGCAGTGCAGCCTTCATTTGAAGAACTCTACCCATCACAAAACAGTGATTTTCTGTGAATTCAAAGGGACATGATCAAAGAGAAAAGTGTTATCAGGACATTTCAAATGTATGTGTGCTTATGTGAAACTTGTACAAAATTGCTCCTGATTACCTAAACACATAAAAGCACCCATTATTTTAGTCACCCACACCCTCTGACTTACCCAGCCCCCCACTCCACTATTTGCCTTTCTGATGCTCTCTGTTCGGGTAAAGAAACAATTGACTTGTCCACCATCATGAGTGTTCGGTGAGCAGGTGTTCAGTATTATGGGCAACATTTATAAGGACAAGAGGAGCTCTCTACGTGATGTAAATGGAGAGAAGCTATTCTTTTTGTATAACAGCCACCTCCGTTTACTGGAATGGAAGTGTTAGTTTGACCAAGATACTCATTAGCTGTTCTTTACAATAATCGTTTTATTGTTTTGTAAACAGAACAGAATTTAAGAACATATTTCAGAATTTTATTATTTAATTATAATACGATTTGTTTGTTTTTATGATTTTTTTTTGATAATTGAAACTTTCCTATACATTGTTAATCTAATTTGTGTGCATGTTTTAAAATATCAAACATTTATTTGAATAGTGTTTTAAATAGCCTGTGTGGGTATTTATTGGTCAGTGATATTAGTTATTGAAAATCACACTGTTTATTGGATTTAGTATCGGCATTAATGGCAAAAATCTGATTGATCGGGCTCTTGTATGTGTGTGTGTTTGTGTGTGTATGTATCAATCAGAATCACAAATGCTGTAAAGATTCCTACCGGTCTTCTTTCGAAAGTCGACAGATTTAGACACTCATTTTTTTGTTTTGAAAAGTCCAAAGAGAATTTCTTTCTCTATGCCCAACGGTAGACTGGCAGAGAGGGCACTTAAGTGAATCACAGGCAGCAATGACCTGTATATAATAATGTGTATTAGGCAGTGTTTATTTGTGACACAGTGAAAAAGCAGTCTGTATTCCACCATACTTTATCTTATTTAATTTTTTTCCCCCCTATGTTTAAACATGTCAATATGGCATACTGAACACAAAATTATTCTAAATACCCGTAGTTGGCACCCACTAGAATTAATTAAACTGCCAGGGCTGCGGGACAGATAATCTAATTGTACAGTATATGGTCAAAAGTTTATGGACACCTGAGCCTCACACTTTTCCTGAACTTGCTGAATGTGCAAAAATTGCCATTCCAAAACCATGAGCATTAATATGGAATCTACACTGCCTGGCCAAAAAAGAAAAGGCACACACTCTAATATTTCACTGGACCACCTTTAGCATTTGCTGTGTATCGTTTCGATAAGCTTATCCAGTGCCATAAAACTTTTATTTCTATCAAGAGTAGCACTTGGACTGGAGCAGATTTAGCAGAGCAGAAATTACACGTACTGACGTATTCTATTGGCACGTATTCTACTGCCAATATTTTTAAGTGCTGATTACAGTAATCCCTCGCTACTTCGCGGTTCACTTTTCGCGGATTCACGACTTTTTTATATGTAAGCATATCTAAATATATAACGCGGATTTTTCGCTGCTTCGCAGGTTTCTGCGGACAATGGGTCTTTTTACTTCTGGTATTTGCTTCCTCAGTTGGTTTGCCCAGTTGATTTCATACAAGAGATGCTATTGGCGGATGGCTGAGAAGCTACCCAATCAGAGCACGCACTTAAGTTCCTGTGTGCTGCTGATTGGCTCAGCGACGGAGTGCTGCATTAACCAGGAAGTCTCATCTCACTCATTCAGCATTAACGTGCTCTTGCTACTGCATTCAGGGGATTATCACCTTCATCGTCATCATTTTTACTGCGCAGCATATTCATCACCATCATCATGTCATATATAGCTACATGTACTTCGCTAAACAGTAAGTGTAAACTTATCTACCGATTTCATATTGCTTAGTAGTTGTCCCTGTTATTAATAGAGTAAAGGGTGGGTTGTAAACAATGCAGGGAGGGTTTAAAAACGTCCAAATACACGTTAAATAATTAAATAAATATGGTGTCCCTACTTCGCGGAAATTCAGTTATCGCGGTCGGCCTTGGAACCTATCTCCCGCGATAAGTGAGGGATTACTGTATATGCTTGATTTTATGCACCTGTTAAAAATGGGATGCGGCAAAAATGCCTTAACTCTGTAATTGGATGGTTGTCCACATACTTTTGGCCATGTAGTGTTATCTTTTAAAAAAAAATTACGTTTTTAGACTTTAAGCACTAATAAATGTGATTGCTTTTTTGCAGTTGATGTGATTTCCTTGTTTCTGCTTAGATTATATTATACACATGCAAGGGTGAGATCTGAATATTGAACATTGCTTGAATCAGAAAACTGATACAGAATCATATGGCTTTGTGGTTCATATGGTTTTGTGAAACTAAAATAGTAAATTATAGAAGTTTACTGATAAAGAATCGTTACTTCTAACAGTAACTAGCACTGACATGTTCATAGTAATGTCATGTACAAGAATAAATGTCACACAAGACCTTTTACGATCAGCCAGGGTGTGTTCCTTACCTTGATAATTTTACTGCGGTGGGAGGTCACATATGATATGCAACTTTTAGACCACCATCTCAAATGATTACGAAGAAAGACCATTATAACTTTTGATATAAATGTGTCAACACATTTTTATTGACATTTTTGAGTATTTGTGTATATATATTAAATTGACCCCTCTACTCTACATATGACCCATTTATTATCAGGGATGCATCGGTGCAGTTTCTTTCAGACCGAAATCGATTACCCATACTTGTTTTTTAATATTCACCGATACCATTATAGTGAGACTGTGAGATAATATCTATGTCGATTAACTTCATTGTTAACATCAAATATAAGACTCATAATTTGGAATAAAATAATTGAAATTTGAACAAACAAGTCAAAGTAGATTACATGCCATAGATTAAATTACAACACCATTTTAAAATGGTTCAAATTTCTCAGAAAAAAAAAATCACATACAATTAATGCATGCAATTCAAACCAGTATTATTTCAAGTTTTTTAACGTGAGATGTAATAGTACTCCGTGTTCACAGGAATTTGTCTAAACATAACAAGAACATTTTTCTTACTGGTATCCCATTTTTTAAAATAGCTAGCTCAGTGGTGTGAAGATAGATCAAAAGACATTGGGGAACACCTGCCACTGGATAGGTTTTATGACTCTCAATAATCTCACACTCTACACTACTACATCGGGTAGAAAGGTATTTCCTTGAGATATGAGACAAAGTGAGGCACCAGTACTGACCAGCACTTAAGTGGTTTGTCTGAATGAGAAAATGTGGTCTGTCTCAGGTATGTTTTGAGCTGTTTGGCAGCTGCTACTGGAACCTGGTGCATTGATGCAGCTGCATGTTCGTCTATAATCTCATAAAACATACGCTTCAAACTACTACTTGGCTGGTCCTTCCTGGGACTTTTGGTAGGTGATGCTACATAATCCTTCCTAGCCGCCTCATCAAATTCCTGCAGCTCCAGCAACACCATCTCTTTGTCCTCCTTGGCTGTATTGATCTTTGAAAAGAGCCGATCCTTGTATGTAACAGGAAACTTTTTTTTTTTTCTCCTGATGATATGCATGCCAGTTTTATGTATATTCATTTGACAGTTTTTGATACTTAAGACACTTTATGTAATTGAAGAGATTGTTTCAAAATGGTATATTTTAAGAAATTTTGTCAATTAAGCATTTTTTTAATTAGCCACTGTAGAGAGTAATTAATAAATTCTTCAAATTTATGTACACATTCATGTTCAGTATACAAATTTGTGAAAATCTATTGCTAACACATGCAGTTTTAAAAGAATATCCATTTATCTTATTTAGGTGAGAATGAGATTATATTTAATTTAATGAATTTTTAATAGTGTGTATATGGAACATTTAAATAATTAATTGAATATGTGAACTTTCTTAGACAAAAGCAAAAATAGCATTGCTCCAGGTAGAATCAATTTGAATGAAAAGACATCAGTATTGATGCAGACGCATACACCAATAAAACCACTATGCAAGTTTAGTGCATGTTTATAGTGTTAAAGTAAATAACAAAACTCTTCACCAATAATGCATCAAATTGTGAATAGTGAAGCACAGCATGGATTTCTTTTCTGTCATATTCAGAAAACCGATACATCAGTTATTATGTTTTGCAAAGAAATACACTCTTCGTGTCTGTAAAAAAAAAAAAAAACACATTTATTTCTAATATGATCTGCCAAAATGAGTATGTATATTAAGTGACCCTTGAGGATTTTTATTTCATTGATTAAAACACTGTGACAACTGGTGTTTATCATGTCCAAAACAAACTTTTCAATTACAAAAAGCTTAGAAGGTAACAAAACGTGTCCAAGTTAATAAAATAGATGTAAAATACATAACATACTTTAAATAGTGAAGTTCATTATTTTTGTAATTTTAAGTAAGTCATGTCAACATTTACCGTTTAGTTTCTCCAGTTAAAAAAAAAAAAAAAAAAAAAAAAAAAAGTGTGTCCTAAACAAACCAAGCAGTGTTTTGTCCACACATGCTGCTTTTAACTGAAGTGCATCACATTGCCTATTAAAAGGGCACACCATGGACTGAATAGAGTGGCAGTGCAGAATGTCCTGTAAGCAGGAGTATGCTAAGGCGGAAAGCTTAAAATGTCCCAACTATTTTACGCCTGACTGTTGATTCTGCAACACTTTGCTATGCAACAAAGCCCTCTGCTACTTCCAGCTGGAGTGTATGAGCAACACAGATTACCTTGCGACTCCAGTGTCATCAGTGCCTTTTATCATATTTATGGCATTGCCACCACTACAGTGTGCACATAACATTTTCTGAAATGCCTCTGCATGACCTATATGGGAGCCTCAAACTGTTATGCATAACTCTCTGGAGAATGAAATTCTCATCTTTCCACTCTACAGATTAGCTGATAATAGACGTTGGACAAACATCGCTGCTCCATATGTCTTTGCTGAAGTTGACAGCTGTTATGTTGTGAACTAAGCTGCCGACGTTCTGTTTTACATACTTGTGCATCTTTGGCCTCTCTCTGACATGAGCACAACTTTCAGGAGGAGCCAAAATCCCACGTTGTTATCAACCAAGAGTGGTTGATATTCACAAACAATATACTGGGCAAGTGCTTCTGTTTTCACTGGTTGCGGTTATTGTTTGACATTTTTTCTGTCCTTACTAGAGTCTGCTGCAACGTTGGCTGATTCTGTGCACCACCAGAGACAATTTCACTGTGCTTATTCTTATGTTTACTTTAACAGTTTACAGTCTGCTAGGGTTTGGCTTTCATTTTTTTTTCCCCCCGGCTCCTTAAGTCTCACAGCAGTCACGTGTGTGTGTGTGTTAATAGTATTGGTTATAGGCATCAGGGCATTTTTACCAGACAAGTACATGAGTACTGTATCTGACCAAAATCCGATGCCAGTATTGGTATTGTTGCATCAATATTGATCATTCTTATAATTATAGAAACTGAGTAACTGTAACTAAGTATTTTATTATTCATACTAATTAACTGCATACAGATATTTGTTGCTAGATTCAATACGTAAAAAGTCAGTTGGCATCTGTGTTTCAGGAGATTCACAAAGTATGCCTTATGCTAAAGTGGTTTCATAGTATCGTAAGTTTTATTAGTGATGCTAGATAATGTTCTTTAGGTGTTCATACATTTCATATTTCCAGGTGATTAGAGGCTGAATATGTAAATAAAAAAAAAACAGTCCAAGGAATCAATATACAGGCAGGTCCCTTTTAAATTACATTCATATGCATGCCCATTTGTAAGGTACCGTCAATCATTCTGATTCAGGGAATATTCCTCAGAACACTGGAGGCTCATAGTGTTATATTTTAGCCAAAGGTCCTCCTATGGCTGTTTTTCAACCCCTTTTTTATGTCCTTTTTGTCTGATTTTTGCCTGTTTTGTTTGTGTTAATAGTGATAAATTATTTGCATTTTCCTGTGATTCTTTTTAATTTTGTGTATTATTTAACATGTAAAATAAAAGTGCTTGAACTTGAATGTACAGTATTTGTCTACTCTCTTTCTGTTATGTTCCATGGGTTTTGTGAATGGTTCCTGAAGATGCAGGCCACCTCCCTATCATAATTGTTGAATAAAACCCAGACTCCTTTGCGGTTCATTGAATGCGGCGGCATTGATGAGTTTCTCTGGCGATTTATTCAGATTTTTTTGTGTGAATTTTCTGCATATTTGACATCTGCACTATACATTCTTGGAATTGTGTGTTGGTAGTTGATTGCTGTCGCCTTTTCAGGCAATCCCTTTCGTGCTCTTCAGATCTTCAAAATTTACAGAGCATTTTTGTGTACATTTGCCCTTTTCAGTTTTAGCTGAGGTTTGAATCATTATTGGTACTACTTGTGCTTAAGAACTCTTAGTTCACAACATAGTTTCCCCACAAACTCCACCACTTCAAGAAGCTGCAGCTATATTTTTGGTAGCTAAAAGCGCATTATATGTTTGAGTATAAATGTACACTTTCTGAGCAAATTATTGAGAAGACCTGTATTCCTGCTTATACCTGCTATCCTCTAATCAGCCAATTGTGTGGCAGCAGCACATTGCATAAAATCATTTGCATGTCATGATTTATTTGATTATTATTGCTGATCATGTGCATCCCTTCCTGGCCACAATTTATCCATCTTGTAATGGCAACTTGCACCATGTTACAAAGCAAAAGCCATCTCAATGTAGTTTCATGAACATGACAGTGAGTTTGGCATTCTTCAGTTGCCTTCCTAGTCGTTGGGTGTGAATCCAACAAAACACTTTTGGTATGTGGTAGAATGGGAGACAGCATTAATATATAGCTGACAAACTGTGTGGTGCAGTCATGTCAACAGTGACCAGAATCTCAAAGAAATATTTTCAACATCATGTGATATTCATGCCACAAAGAACTGAGGCTTTTTTGATAGCAAAAGAAGGTGCTAGCCAATATTAGTATATTGTTTGTAATAATTTGCTCAGTGAGTGTACAGTATATTCTAGTCATTCTGAAGTATCTTCTTATATTTGATTTCATTTTTTGTCAAGTGCACTTCACACCAATCATTGCAGCTTCATGTATAATGTCAGCAAGACTTTAACTTATAACATTTACAATCTAGTAAGTTTAAAATCAAACTGAGCCATTCAAAAGAATAATGCCATTAACATCTAACTATGTAATGCACATATTAAGAAACTAATTGTACTTAAGCATTTAATTGTTTTGCTATAGACTGTCATGCAGTCTCTCAGGTTTTCATACTAGTGAATGCATTTCCTGTTTGTATCATTTTCCTTTTTGTATCTACCTGTCCATATTTTGTAAGCAAGATTTTACTTTTTCATCGGCTTTCTTGTTATGAGTATTAGTAGATCAAGCTTTGCAAAAGTTGCACACAAAATCACAGGGAAGCAAACACCTGCTTATTATGTTGTCAGCACTGTAGTTGCATGGTTACATTAGCAGACACACCTACTTGTGACATGATTGTCATATTAATACTATAATAAAGAGTTTCATCCATCTTGCCTCACATTTCCTGTCATTCTTTTCTTGTAAGGGCAGAATTTCAATATATTTAATAGTGGGGAGATGTCAGAAAAATACATATGCATAGAAGTTAGTTTCTTAGTTATACTTAATGATCCAGTTGTTCTTACTTGCCACGTTTTAACTAGCATTCATCACTGACCGGGTGCTTCAACCAGGGTGAAACTGCAATGATATGGCTTTAATCAAGCAAGTAACATAAAAGCAAAAACCATAAGGCAAATTTTATTACCAATTTATTTATATGGCAACATTAAATTTTATTTAATTATTGTCCACTCAACATAACTTGGAAGATGTATACGATGAAGACTTATCAGAAATGCTTGGAGCACAGTTGGTGTGTGCCTAAATCTTTTTCACTCATGCAGGCTGTCCCTGGAATGTTCCTGAATATTCCTGTATCAAATACATATGTGAACAAAAGAATGTCACCCCATCTACATCCTGGGGTGTTGCGTGGTCTAGACATAACAGTAAAATCACAGCATAAAGA
The DNA here is from genome assembly GCF_900747795.2 of Erpetoichthys calabaricus. Classification (NCBI taxonomy): domain Eukaryota; kingdom Metazoa; phylum Chordata; class Cladistia; order Polypteriformes; family Polypteridae; genus Erpetoichthys; species Erpetoichthys calabaricus. The sequence goes on along the minus strand of NC_041397.2, from coordinate 268,793,768 downwards.
AAAAAAAAGTCTGAATTAGTATTTGCCACCCTAATTTTGGGTGTTCATAACACATGTAATTATTTACTTCATTAGGTAGGAGTACTCAATAAACAAGAATAATTGTGTTAAAATTTGAAAAACTTAAATGTGTACATCAGTATCTAAAGTCAAAATATTCTTGCTTGTAATAGATATTTGTCAGTTGTCACCCCTTGATAGATGTCCATAGAGGGCTAGATTCGTAATAAGGTTCAGAAATCAAAGTAACACATACATAATCACTGAACCTGAAATTGTTTAAAAAATTTTTTCCCCGCATGCGTATGTTTAAAATCTCTAGTTTTTAACCTTCTGGGAGTGGCTCGTAGAGAGCAAGGACTATGGGTAAATAATCTGATATCAAAAATATTAATTTTGTGAAAAGGAGTAACTTTTTTATATTGCACCCCATTAGGGGTTACATGCAAAACTTAAAATCCTTTTGATCATTTTTGCTGCAGAACCTACTGGTTTACTCTTTATTGTAAGGGTGAAATTTCCTGCAGAAAATATGGTCTAAAATGTCCTAAAAATTAGGGTTTTTTGGGTGTTATGGGCCAGAAATAGAGGGGAACCTCAAAAAGCTCAATGTCTAGCATAACTAGACATCAAGATGAGCTGAATGGTATATCATGTGGGGGTTTTCTAATATGTGTTAGGAGTTGTGAAACAAGTTGAAGTGATTTCAAAACATTCGTAAGGAATTATTATGTACACAGAAAAATGTCACTTTGTGTACATGGACATTTGTATCCGTGAACCAGTCGTAAAAGGCAAGAGAAATTAGCTTGCTAATGTTGTTGATGTTTAGTTATTTTTTAAGGTAAGCTATTGGCCAAGGTTATGTAAATTACATGGATTTTGAAATAAATGAGATACTTTCCATCCAGACTAAGGAAAAACCTGTTGAGCTAAGTTTGGAGAGCCATACACAATCATGTGTAGCATGCTACACAGCTGCTGTTTGCCAAGAGTCATTGTGAATTCTGTCAACTTAGGAAATCAGCAGATGGCATTGGTATTTGTGATAGATTGAGTCCAAGTTAATGTGAGGGAATTTCCTGATTATTTATGGAGTGCGTCGTGCAGCGATTCCTCCAGTTTGACTTTGATATATCACGATCCTTCCAGACACAACATTCTTGCTTCATGTAGTATAGTTAATGTCTTTATCTTGTAATAAAGAAAGTAGAAGTGATTTCTAAGTATTCATAAAGAATGGTTGTCAATCAACTGTTCCAGTTTACAAATTCTGAAGCAATGAATCTTTCAAATGCACGGTTTCTATGATATATGTTTGTTTATTACTTGCTTTGAACAGGATGTGGGAAGTTTATTTTAGATTGCAAGCCCACGATTCTTGAAAGAATCGCAAATCCAAGAATGGCAATCACTTTCTGTTCCCTCCGATATTTGGAGGGATGAAATATCATGGAGGGTGGGTGCGTCCTGTCTTTGTTGTTCTGTGGCTGTGTCATTAGGTAGAAGTCGTTTACTGTTAGGAAGCATACTCCAACGTACACACAATGACTTCTGGCACAGTGGAGTAGAGCAGGTGTAGTTTACAGGGTGTGGTGTTTGGGCGCCATGCACTGACTCTGGGAACTATGGGCTCGGTTTTGTAGTACAAATCGTTGGGCTATTTCCATTTGGAGCCGTGACTACTTTGCCTCTGCTGACAGCGACTGCTGGCACAGTGGATTAGAGCAAGTTTAGTTTACAGGTTGTGTTGTTTGGGCGCCACCTACTGACTCTGGGAAGCCACTGGGTTTGACTCTGGGGCCGCATATCCAAGAATGGCAATCACGTTCTGTTCACTCCGATATTTGGAGGGATGAAATATCATGGAGGGTGGGTGCGTCCTGGGAAAGTTCATTTCAACGTGCTTCTTTTATTGTTGTTTTTCATGCAGTGTCGTTTTTGTTTTTTTATGGCTGTGTCGTCGTATATGCGGTGGTGTGGGCGGTTGCGTCCGGGCGGCTGTACAACCTGGCGTGCACGCTTTACCATGCCTACGACCTGTGAACTAAACCTGAGGTAAAGTTTCCATTTAATTCAATAATCCTATTTGCACTAAAGCGGTTTCTTTGTGTGGGCGCCTTCGTTCATTGTTTTTATCCATACGGGCTCGTTTACAGGTCGTAGCTATACGGGCTTATGTTTGTATTACTAATCGTTGAGCTCCCTCCATTTGGATACGTGCCTCCTTTGCCTGTGCTGTGTCAGAAGCGCGTTGTGGGCACGCTCGTTCATTGTGTTTATCCATACGGGCTCGTTTTGTATTTCCGTTAGTTGAGGTCTTTCATTGTGGAACCGTGATGTCTTTGCCTCTGGTGTGTCTGAAGCGCGTTGTGGGAGCCTCCGTGTATTGGTTTTATCCATACGGTCTTGCGTGTGGTGTTTTTGAAGCGCGTTGTAGGAGCCTCCGTTTATTGTTTTTATCTATGCGGTCTCGTCTTTGTTGTTCTGTGGCTGTGTCGTTAGGTAGATTGAACATGCCACACAGACTGCTGGCACAGTGGATTAGAGCAAGTTTAGTTTACAGGTTGTATTGTTTGGGCACCACCTACTGACTCTGGGAAGCCGCTGCGTTTGACTCTGGGGCGCCGCGCCGCAGTGCGCATGCGCTTCGGTGTGTCCGCCGCATCCGCCGTGCATAAATTAAACTGTCGTTTAGTAATATAGATGATTCAGTAGAGTACACTGGTGGTAAGTCCGTGCTGCCTGCAGCCTTTTTCAGAATCCCGGCTAACTATATTCAATTTTATTTGTTCTTTCTCCTGTGCATGGCCTAGGCACATCCTTTTAAGTGTATGCTTGTCCCTGACATTAATGATGATTCTTTAATCTTTTGGCTTGACTACACATATACTGAAAGATGAAAACCTGTAACTGTAAAGCCAGGGAGATCTGTCAGAGTATTACATATTTGACAAATGTAAATGTGTTTTAATATTTTCATAGAGAGTTGTTCTTCTAGACATCTGATTTCCATATACCTCTTGTCACTGCTTTTGGCTCTGTGGCCAAGTATGAGCCCCTTCCTTTTCTATCGTGCCACCATTTTTGCTAGTTGTCACTTCTTTTCAGTCTTCCTAGGAACATTTTTTTTCAGATTTGTTCATTCTCTGGTAACTGAATGGTCAAAAAGATAAATGAAAAAGAGGATGGGGTAACAGGTGAAGCAGTAGTAGTAGGAGGAAAAATTTAGGTAAAAAATCGAGAAAAGAAATAGTGTTTCAAAGTTAAGGAAGTAAAGAAAACATGTAGTTGGATTTTGCAAACATTGCACCAATAACATTATTGTATGTAATTCAATATTCAAGGGAGCGAGTCAAAGCCCAATCTAATGGCACTGGACACAATAAAATAATTCAACCTAAAGGGGACACAACTCCAACTCGGCACTTAGTTACAGGCATTCAAAACATTTTTAATCATTTGCAGTATAACAGTTATTCAGCGAGTTTTTATTATTAAAATACTAGGGGGCTTCGCCCCCTGCTCGCTTCGCTCGCCAACCCCTGTGTTTGGTTTTCTGGATACACACTTTTAAGATTTTTTTTTCTTTTGAATTGTTGCTATTTCATTAGTTTCACTTTTATTTCAGAACTTCTGTAAAAACAATATTTGTAATCTTGCGAGTCCCAATATGCTGAATCTTTTTAATGAGGTCAGGATAGGTTTCTCTGTTTGGAATTTCAGCAAAGACACAACGATCTACATCATCAGCAGTTAATAATTTTTTTTTACAGAGTTCTGTATTGGATTCCTGTCTGTAAAGTCGTGCTATTTTCCTCTCACAGTTCCAAAAGTACATGGGGTTACCAAGGTGATGCCCCAGCTTTTGTCTAGGTTTTTGTACAAGGGCTAGACAGAACGTTTTTGACTCCTGGGGTAAATGTAGCTTTTTAAATAAGCAGACAGATACATTAACAAAGTAACCAATAAATGCATGTGTGGTAAACTCCGTTTTTGAAATTCTCAAGATTCTTTATTTGTCACATGCATAGTTATACAGGACAACACGCAGTGAAATGCATCCTGATCCGCTTATCAAAAACTGTGCAAAGTTAGAAGAATATCAGTTAGATTAACAAAAAGTCATAGATTGAAAGATAACAGTATAGTAGAACATAATAAATAAGTACAATTATGTGAATAAAGTAGAATTAAGTGCTAAGGTGCAATAGTATAGTAATTATTGTGCAGAACCAAAGTTAGATTGGTGCATAATTAAATGAGGCAGTTTGTTTGTTTGCGCTACTGTGATCTTTACTTTCTTTTTTTATATTTTCTAATTTTCCTACTTTCATATCCTTTACCTTTCTCCACATGTGTATGGCGCCATTTTTTTTTTTTTTTTGAGCCTTTCTAATTTCACTGGTTTCATAGTCTCTAACCTGCTCTGCATGTGTTTAGCGTCAACGTTTGTAAACGTCTTTATGAAGTTCTAGTTTGTCATTTTACTCATTGTCTTTTAATTCTGAGCCGTACAGTACAATACATAGAACAGAATAAATCCTCAATACAATATAAAAATAAAAATTTTAGAAGTACGGAGTAGAATTTCACATTCGATGATATCGCATTATATGATTTGGATTTGTTTTAAGTCCTGGAGACCTCATTCATCAAGCTGCCTCCCCCATTTTGCCATTCCACATCTGAAATAGCGCTAATCCGATGAAAGGACCCCTCATTCCCACGTCCCTATTCATCAGGGATGACTTTACCTTAGGCATGCAATCTACAATTTAAAGAGATTATTTTCTTGTGAATTGTTACATATGCATTATTTTCACTTTTACTTTAAAACCTTTCGTAAAAACAATACCTGTAAACACACGCAGGGCAGGAAATAAAGAAACATCTCTTTCTTCCCAGACGTATAATACTGCTCGTGTTGTGAAGGGTGTTGCGGCTGAATGTACGCTAAGAATATGCCTTTGGATCATTTGCTGTCTTTTTGCTGCTTGCTAGCTGCCTCTTCTGCCTGTTGCATGTCGTTGTTTTAAGAGCTGGTAGCACATGATGCTTGCTTGCCAATAGCAACCCAACAACTGCTAGCTTAGAGGTCTGTTGACTTGTTTTAAATAATGGCTAACTGCCTGGTCTCGCGTGACGTTGTAAAAGCAATACTTGTCTTTTATTACTGGCCCTGGGCAGCCGCTGTCCTTTTTACTACGGCCCTGGGACAATCTCTTGGCACCAAGTCTCATGTTTACGGTCCCTGCGAGAGGCACCTTGGCAAGTCACCTTGGTCTCGCGTGTCTTTTAAATGTCTTTTGAGATTATCACGTATCGTAGCCTTGCATTTGCTTTCCATTCCAGGATTTCCTTTCATATATAGAGAGATTGGTATAATGGTCCAGGTTGGCTCCACTCATTTCAACACCTTGAAGCCAGAATCATCAATAGTCATAGGCTGAGGATTAGCCAGTGCAATGAAGACACAAACAGTCAAGGGTGTGGTGAAAACTACTTTATTCCAACAAAGTCAAACAATGGTACAAACTGTGCCTTTCTCCAGTTAATAAATAAATCTTAAAATCAGGTGCTCTCCTGTGAGTTCAAATCCAATAAATAATACAATAAAAACCAAAATAAATTAATGTAGTCATCAAGTCCTTTTACACCCATGATTCTCTCCCCCCAACCCCCGGTTTGTCAACCCTGAAGTGACAGTGACTCACTCTTCTAGTCTTGCAGCTGGCTGTAGTGATAGAAAGCTGTAGTGCCATCTTCCAGCTCTCATCCTGGCTCATCCTCATCTGCCAGAATGCTCTGAGATGGCCCTCCATCTTCCACTATGCCCTTTTCAACGTGTATGTGATGCACCTTCATCCTACCTGTCCATAATTATTCAGCATTGGACAAATCACCCCTGGAGCACTGATTGTTCACTCTTCTGTAGGGCAACCGACTGCTGTGCCTCCTCTCCATCACACTGGCATTGAACACTCCAATGCTACCTTCTCACTCTCACAGTTCTCCAGTTGCTGCGCCTGCCTGAAGCCTGCATGCTTTATTTATTTAATTAAAAATGCACAGCACCACAAACTCCTCTCATCACAATTGGTAAATCCCAGTAAAGATACTATAAAAAGCCAGACTATACCAAGATGCTTGCTTGTGTTGGCAAGCAATGCTAACTATAAAAATTGTACTATTCATTTTTAATAATAAAACCTTTTTAAGATGGTGCTGTTTATATTTGCTATATAAAGTAATAGTTATTCAGAAGAAACAGTTAAATGCACAAATGAACACTGCGGCTCTAATACCTTTCATCTTGTTACCCAGGAACAAACTGTTGGAAAAAGAGTAAGTGTAAAACCTAAGCTTTTGCAATAGGAAAATGATTCTGCCAAAGTTGTATTCTACTGACTTTTTTGTTTGGTTTGCATTTACAAGGACAACACAGAATACAAAAGATAAATACAAGAAGATAAAATATAAAATAATAAAATGTAAAATGGTAAAATGCAGTATACAAGAGCAATAACAAAAAAATAGAGACCTGATTAGAGGGAATAACTACATGTGGAAAAGAACTGTTTAGTTGACATGTTTTAGCTTTCGCTGCAGTAATACATTTGTTGGAGGGAAGTCTTGAGTGAGTCAGGTCAGCAATGATCTTTGTGGCCCTCTTCCTAACCCTGGACTCGTATAGGACTTCAATGTGTGGGATAGATCTTTTCATAAATGTGATCTTTTCATAGGCTTTGGTGATGCATTGCAGATTAATTAGCCTTGGCCTAAAACAGAGGCAAGACCAAACCAGACAGATATAGATGAGGTCAGAATGGACTCGATGATGGCTGTGTAGAATTGGACCAATATTGCTTGAGGGAGATTGAATTTCCTCAGCTGATGCAAAAAAGAACTTTCTTTGATGGGCTTTCTTAATAATGCATATTGTCCCACTTAAGGTTTTGTGACAGTATGGTGCCCAGAAACTTAAATGATTCTGTCATTCCATCGACTGAACCATTTATAACAAATTATAGGTGAGCAGTTGACTGTTTCCTGAAATCTATTATTTCCTGAGGTATTTTATTTTATTATTATAAAGATTCCAGTTATTATGACTGCACCACCATGTCAGATTTTCCACCACTTGTCTATATATGGGCTCATCGTTATTTGAAATGAAGCCTATTAAGGTTATGTCATCTGCAAATTTAAGATGTTGGATAGATGAATCACCAGAAGTACAGCCAATTGTATAAAGTGAAAAATGTAATGGGGAAAGGACACATCCCTGTGGTGCACCAGTACGAAGGGTTAATGGGTCAGACGTGTGCCCAACCACAAGTATTGTTTCCAATCTTTAAGAACGTCAGAGGTCCAATGGCAGATTAAACTGAGTGAGTTTCTTATCTAGGAGCTCTGGGATGATTGTATTGAATGCAGAGCTAAAGTCCGCAAACATGATCCTCATATAGGTTAAATCCTGTAGTAACGTAGTGAATACCGAAGTAATACATTTTTCAGAATAACAAATACTTTTTGTGGGCCAGGACAAATGTTAGTAGAACATCATGTTTTAACAAAATGTAAATCTCAGTATAACAAAGATTTTTTTGTCCAAAAATGGCCATAGAAGATAACAATGTGATGCAAAAAATACTTGATGAAGCTCCTACACTTTCTGCACCGAGTCTCTGGGACCCTGTAACAGGTTGTCTCAGAGAGACAGTTTGTTGCAAAATTTCCAGTTTCGGGCAGGCTTGGCGAGCATGTAGATGTCACATCATACACACTGCCAAATTCTGAGTCCGTGATCCACCAAGCATCCGTGTGGGTAGTTGTATTGTGTGCGGATACAATACTGTTTGAGTTTCATAGAGCTTCTCAAAATTCAGGCCTATGACTTGATTTTTTTTTTTTTTGCTACTGGAATGATGGTTGAGGTCTTGAAGCAGGCTGGAACAGTGCACAGATACAGAGGTTGGTTGAAAATGTCTGCAAATAGTGTTAAGGGAAATAAGATCCAGTCCTGCAGATTTTGAAATATTTTGCTTTTTGAATAAGCTGCAGATGTCTTTTGTAAAAAATATGAAAAACGATAATAATAAATCTTTACATTTATATAGCACTTTTCTCACTACTCAAAGCGCTTTCCACACAGGGAGGACTGGGGAAGTGAACCCACAATCTCCTTACAGCAAAGCAGCAGTGTGCCTCGTGTTTGGATAAACATCTTTTGCAGTGATGACAGGAGGGGGAAGAGACGACAAGAAGAGGAGTGTAGACTAGTAACCATAAGACGATCAGGCATTTCCCATTGTCTTTCAAAGTGACCATAAACCTGATTTAACTGATTAGCCAGACTGGGATCAGCAGAATTGTATGATGTTTGTTTCTTGTAGTTAGTTACCTGTTTAAGGTGTCTCCAGACTGATGCACTGTCATTTGCAGAAAATTGTTCCTGCAGCTTATATGAGTACTTCCTTTTCTCATCTTTTATCCTTTTCTCCAATAATATATTTCCTATATTCCTCACGATTTCCAACTCTGAAAGCACACTGTTTTACCTGGCACAGTCGTCTTGAGTTCTTGGGTGAACTAAGGCTTTCCATTGCTAAACTTCACACAATAGTTTTTGCTGGAATGCAAACGTTTTCACAAAAACTGGTGTATAAAGTTACAGTATCAGTGTATTTCTGTATGTTGGAGGTGGCAGTTTTGAAGGCAGTCCAGACAAAACAGTCCTGAAGCTTCTCTAATGTCTTGCTGGTTCACTTTGTAATTTTTTTTTTTTAGCTGACTTTTTACAGTTTTCAGCTTTTGTTTGTAAGCAGGAATAAGGTGAATCATAGAATGGTAAGAACTCCAAGGGTGATATGGGAGAAGGCATTGATATGCATCCTTAATAGCTGGATAGCAATTTTTTTTATTTCCTTCTCTGGTAGGGCATATTATTTTAATTTGCAAGTTTCTTTCTTTCTTTCTTTCTTTCTTTCTTTCTTTCTTTCTTTCTTTCTTTCTTTCTTTCTTTCTTTCTTTCTTTCTTTCTTTCTTTCTTTCTTTCTTTCTTTCTTTCTTTCTTTTTCTCTTTTTCTCTCTCTCGTTGTCACTGCAATTCATGAGCATTAGCGTGAGGGCAAATGTAAACACTAGCTAGAATTACTTAGGAAAACGTGCAATAAATAAAATGGCTTATAGTTTATAATAAGCAATTCTGGGTTCGAATGGCATGATTTAAAATGAACTGTCACATCATTACACCAAACTTGATTCATGTAGAAACGCGTTCCTCCTCTGTTTTGTTGCAAAGTTCGACAACGCAGTAGGTAGACATATTCCAGGCAGTGGTTCCTGAATCGAACCAGGACGTTAGCTCTTCTGCCTGCGGTCCCCCGCCGTTTAGCTGCACAAGCACCTGTGATAAACAAAGTTGTAATCACATCACGTGACACACTATGACCAATATTCAGAAGACAGACGAAGATGGATCACTAAACTACCATGGCTGCCATCAGAGTTAGTGAAGAATACTGTAATTGAATCAAGGACATTTTTTAGATGCTGAAGAATATTCTAAAAGCTTTGTGATGATGGTAAAATAAGTGCAATTTACAGCCTGCTGCTCAGTACAAAAACGGACAAAATTTTGGTTGTATCAACTGAAAATGGATCAATCCACAGGAGCCCATGATCTTCCATGGTCCAACTGCTGAGCACAGTCAACTTTCTTGGGACCATAGTGCCCCTTGTATCCATTCCATAGCACTGATTCACTGCCGGATCTCTGTATTCCTCTTTTCTCACCCTAGTTCTCCCTCTTGTGCTGTTCACAATTTCCTTTACTACATTGTGCGCAGGTGCTCCACCTAACAACCTGCATAATGTCAGAGGGGAACAGCTGAGCCGATTGTGTCCCCACATAACAAGTAAGCAGTTTGTTTCCCCTGTTAAAGATCCTGTGGCTGTGCAGCTTCGCAGTGAAGTGCCATGCAGCCACAAGTCTAGTGCACTTTTTTTTGTCTCTCTCTCTCTCGATAAAAAAAAAAACATGCATACTACCACGGAGCTCTAAACACACTTTACCACAACTGGGTTTAGTACATCCATCCATCCATCCATTTTCCAACCCGCTGAATCCGAACACAGGGTCACGGGGGTCTGCTGGAGCCAATCCCAGCCAACATAGGGCACAAGGCAGGAACCAATCCCGGGCAGGGTGCCAACCCACCGCAGGACACACACAAACACACCCACACACCAAGCACACACTAGGGCCAATGTAGAATCGCCAATCCACCTAACCTGCATGTCTTTGGACTGTGGGAGGAAACCGGAGCGCCCGGAGGAAACCCACGCAGACACGGGGAGAACATGCAAACTCCACGCAGGGAGGACCCGGGAAGCGCTACCCACTGTGCCACCGTGCCGCCCGGGTTTAGTACATGTGAGACCTAATTGCACACTGCAGGCAATGGCGAAAACCATTCAGTGACACCAGTAAGTTGCCTTATAAAAATAAATAAATAAAAGTAATTTGACAGTGATACAGGGGTAAAGCTAAAGTGAAAGATGACCTGAGAAAAAAAGAGATGAACTGGCTAAACACCATCATAACAAATGAGGAAATCTAAGGACATACACAACTGTGAAAAAGCATTTGCTCTCTTCCTGATTGTATCTGTTATTGAAATTTTGACACTGAATTTTTTCAGGTCTTCAGCTTAAATGCATTATTAGATAAAAGGCACCTGGTACAACAAATAACTTAGTCCATTCAATAAATTACATAAAGGGAGAGAAGGTTACTCAACACCAACTGCTACTATACGGAAAAAAGTAATTTCCAACCCTTACACTTAATAACTAACTGCCACCAGTTGACCAGACATTTTTCTTCATTTTACAGAGCAGAATTCATTATTCCGTCAATTATGGCGGGACATCCAAGTCCTGATACTGCAAAGAATCCACACAACATCATACTTTTAATTACCATATTTGATTTTTGGTATGGTGCGGTCTTACTATGGAATGCTGTGTTTTCTGGACAGCATGGGTTTGGTGTAAAGCAAAGACCCACTTTTGTCTGTCTTGTTCATATAGCATTGTCTCAAAAGATTTTTGGATAATATGGGTGCTTCTTGAAAAGTGAGAGGAGTATTTATTTTTCTTGGTTAGCAGTGCTTTGTTCCTTGCCATTTTCTAGTGAAGCTCATTTTGCCCGGTGTCTTAATGCTGAGGCATAACAAGCCTGCAGTTCTCTGAATGTCTTTTTAGGATCCTTTGTGACTTCCTGGATAATATACATCTGGAGTGAGTAATTCTGGCAGGTTTGGCCACTCATGGGAAGATTCCCAAATGTTTCAAGTGCTTTCCATTTAAAGATTCACCTAAAACTTTGACCATGGCATTATATGCTTGCTGAATCTTTGTCCCTGCAAATTAAACTTGATCCTTTTTCATAGCTAGGGGGGTTTTGGGGGGTGACTTTGAGAATCACTGCCTACTTGGTCAGGAAGATCCAGAAAGGAATAAAAAGCATCACTTAACTGGCTTCATTATAGAAATTTATAAGTGACACTAGATTATGTTCACTGTCAGCACTTTAAAGCATGATTTTTTTCTGTTTATTTTGACTGAAGTATGTTTTTGCTCAAGGTAGAGGATGCCTCCTTTCTACGGTTGCAACTGAATGAGATCACAAATTACTGATCCAATCTTGACTACATTTGAAATCTAGTATTTAGGTGAACTCATTGCAATATATGTTCTGTATAATATAGCACAGGACCCTCGGAGAAAATCGAACAGCCTCAATTTAAAGATATTATGCCTTAACATGCAAGTGTAATGTGATGTGCCATTTCAGTTCTTTCACTTCACTGTTGAGCGGTTTTAGAGAAATGACTTCCCATGTGCCCCCAGCTTTCCTGATAAACATTTTTCAGCCCTGGCTCAATTCCAGCTGGTATTGATATATGCCAGTAATATCATAATTTGCTCCTAAGATTTTAAATTAGTTTAGGAAGGAAGTTGACTCAAGCTGATTTAAGTTATAATTAACACTGTAATTATTATAATTAAAATCTCTTCAATGATTAAAAACAGCCCCTACAAAAGGCAATTTACTTATAGAGGATACATTTTTCTGTTGAGTCTCATTGGGGCCAGAGTTCCCCAACTCAGTCCACACTTTTATTTTTTTCCCCCAGAATAAATGGTTTAAGTCCACATAAATACATTTTTCATTGTTATGCAATCCTGTAATTGTACGACAGTTTCAAGCTTATCGATAAAAGCTAGTAAAATTAGCATGTACTTAGAATTTTACATTTTAACAAATTACGCACCCGATATAGAAATAGTACATGGCTTGGTCTCAGTGTTATCATATTCTTAAATAACAAACTGTTTCACATGTTTTAAATACTTTTTTTTTTTTGATTTGGTTTATTGATTGTTTATTGAAAGGCAGTACAGCTGTTAGTTAGCCCTTATCCCTCGTGATTTCATGAACCTGAGTTTGGCTTCCTGTTGTAGGACCACCAGCAGTCAAACTTAACAATAATGACATGAATAAACATGTGATGTATAATCTTACTTAAAACAACATGGCACAAATAAAATTAAACAATACATCCTTTATGACATCACATGACATGTTCCTCCTTTGTGAATGATCCATGCCAATCTTTTATTATGTGCAACATTTCACTTTGGAATGTTTTGAAGTTAAACTTTTATTTTGTTTTCAGTGGGAAGAATTGTCTTTTTGATTTTACTTTTATGTGGAACCCCACAAAGGAAACAATTATAAATTTCAAGGAATGGACACACACACACACACACACAATTGTACAGTGTAAGAAATATACACATTATTAAAAGGTTTTCAAAGACGACCCAGCGCTCGAGTTTATTTCACATACATAACAAGCAAGCCTTGCTAACGTCACACCTGTCTGTTTTGGGTTCAAGTGAGAATAAAAAAGTACGCCAAAAATTCCAGAAAGCTCCACAAATCGAAATAAATCGTCAGGTCATTGTGTGGTTAGTTTAAACAAATAGTGGTTCTGGCGCAATAGTGCTGATAGGAAGGTTGAGCGATTAAAGGAAGAAGACGCATCAGACGAGGTCGAGGGCGCTGACAAACTGCAAAATGAGTGTGCGGAACAATCTAAGATTCCAAGATATCCAAGTGAAATCCTGATGTATCCGTTGGTGTGTTACGTGTATGAAGTACTGGCTGCATGCGTTATTTGGGCTGATGAGGTACTTCAACATTAACAGCACTACACTCTGATGACCATTGTCTGCGCACCCCATTTTAGTTTCGGGCGGACACTTCAAGCTCCAGCCCGTCATAATTAACAAGTCAAGTGATTCTGACGTCCTCTGATTTGATTTAAATTAAGAATACTCGTTTAACGAATGCAATTAAATATCATATGGGGGCATTTTTTGTATATTAAAGAAATTAAATAGTAAAATTGTACTGAACATATAAAGTTATACGTACTAATAAAATTTCGTGGATACATAAATTATGCCTCTTTAATATTTCACTTATGGTTGAAATAAAAATAATACGGTATTGGTCCCACCGAGAGGAAACACCTTTGCCGTTGCACATTTTTGCGCTATTTATTTAATTTTTGTAGCAGCGATTCTTAAGACATATTAATCATTAGGTTAAACAATAATACTGTTATATGTAATTTTGACTTTTGCAGCTATTTCAGTTATATTACAAATGTACTGTAAAAGCCGGCTTGATCAAATATGCTGTTTTTTCTCTTGTGCTTTTTGAAGAGTGTTAAAAGCTACTGAAAAGCTGCGTACATGCAGCAGGTTATAATGCAAATTAAGGCTTGCTGTTGAATAGTATGAAAAATGCTTATCCACTCGTGAACTGCTTTGAGAGCTCGCATTAGGGGTACGCGTAGACTTCGCCTGTCCTGGCAGGGTCGATACGATTGTCTCACCCTTACGTTTTGTTTTAAAAAAAAAAAAAAAAAAATCTTATGAAATGGACTTCGGTATTAACCGCAACTAGATTAATTTCGCGATGTGTATTCTTTCGTCGACTACAGTATTTCTTTATTATGTCACTGAATCCCCGGCCTTGGAATTGTACTTGTTCATCGAAGCACGTCCCGCCCCCCCAGTTTCCTGTTTCCGGGTTGTACGGCGGGGCGGCCTTGAAACTGCTGCTGGAAGGAGATCTGAAAGCGGAGAAGAACGACAACGGAACATACACAAATACCCCGATGTACGTTGACGCGGCTTCCTAATTTTTTTTAGTAGGAAAATCTACAATAAGTGTACTGTTTATGCAGCTATGACTGCGGAGTATAACGGTACCTGTATTCACTGAAGTTAAAGCAACCAGCAGAAGCAGAATCGTGCTGATTTCAGCAGCTGCTTCTTTTGAGGATTCGTCTCATACTCTATCAGTGTGTTTGTAGGTGTATGTTTTTGATAACCCTATACGTTTAATTGTTAAGCGGTTTTTGGGAAGGAGAAGAGTTCAAGTGTAGATCTGGCATACACTTGTGACTGATGTATGGTAGGTTACGACGTCGATGACTTACATTAATGGATTCTTTAGTAGTTTTCCAAGTATGTAATTTTATTACTACATAATCTGACAATGACAGCCTGCAGTTAGTTTGAAGTATCATATCAACATTGAATGCCTGTGTCATAGGTTATTGTTGTAATTTGCAAAACTGCTAAAATAGTTGAATGTTGGTAAATCATTTACAAATCACTGGGCTCATAGTGTGATAACAAAAATTGATTTTTCTGATGTTGGATTTTTTTTTCTGGACCTTGAATTTTCCTGTAAAGGAACAGTTGAGCTGGATCCTGGTTGACCACTAGTTTTGATTACATCATTTGACCTTCCTGGGAAAGGAAGAAGGGGGAAAAAAAAAAACTGGACAGCAATCGGTGGAGCCAACATCAAAGTGGTAGGAGTGGAAATTTGACATTATTTTATTTATACTGTATATTATATACTTACTAATTGTACATTCTATCCTTAACTCCTTTTTTTCCCCCCGCCACACTGCTTTTTCTAAACTAATATGAAAAATATAGCTTGAATTCAAGCAGAAAGGATGGAATAATGTAGAACTTTGCATAATATTGACTGAGTTTAAAGCACCTGTGGCTAAAATTTTTACATGTGTATTAGTGTGTCATGTAATTTTACCATGACAGTATATTTGTATGTATATTTCGTTTCTACTTTTTTTTTGTTTAAGTAAGTTTGCATTTTGAAATCAGTTGTGATGTAGTTTAAGATCAAGTAAAATTACATTCACAATTAGCTGCCTGATTTACTGTAGCTAACAATCTTTTTTTTCAATCCCAGTTTAGGCTTAGAAGGAGCTGGGGCATATCTAAATAGCATTAATTGTACAATGAGCATAAACCCTGAATGGGTGCCAATCATTTGAATTAAAGTGGTGAAATCTAATACAAAACAATTTCCTACTATAAATATCAGCAGATGGGAAATTGATCTATTTATGAAAATTTTATTTAGGCAAGATACAGGACATAAATTGCAAATTAGATGTGTTTTACTATAAATTATAAAAATATTTACCAAAAATATTATTAAATGCATTTATTCTTGAACTAAGAAATACATAGTCTAAACAAGCCACTGTTTTAATGAGTTAACCTAGTTTAACTGACAGAACTGCACATTGTTTTCCCACACTTTTTGGGTCTTTAGCATCATTTTGAGATGACTTATTTTCCTCACAGTTTCATATCACTTGCAAACTGCTCCATCCAAGCTTTCTTAGACCTTGTCCTATCTTAATTCTATCCTTATTCTTAGTTATTTGGTTTGCTTTCCCACTTCATTTAAGCATTTTTTAAATACACAGTGGATAAGCTTTATGGTAATCTAGTTATAGTGGAATGGTAGACTATAAGCTGTCCAGCTGAACTGGGAATGGAAGAAAAGGAGACCCAATGACAATCGTATATTTCTTTGGGAGAAATTTAAAGATAATAAATTCAGGCTTTTTCAATTTGTCATTTAGTTAAAATGGACACTTCTAGTCTGAGTGTGGACAATGTACGAAGTTGTGTTTTGTATAACATCTCACATCTTGTAGTAAAAAAATAAAACGGATAAAGAATAATTTACCCTTGCTGCTTTAGGATTGTTAGCTAAAGAGCCAAACTTGTCTATTTTACTTGTATATTAGTTAAACATGATATTCTTGTATCTTATTGATAAACATCTTATGAACATTTTATTAGAATTGTGGCTTTTATTTTTGCTATGTGTATTATGGATACATATTTTGTCTGTATTTTATTAGTTAACCACCTATGCACAGTGTCCCATTGGTGGCCATATTTCAAAGTTGTTTGTGTTGTACTAAACCCACAAGTCAATCAAAAGCAATAATGGTGTTTTTACATACCCAAGGGTGTCTTCTTTCAATTAAATTATATATTTCCATGTTGTTTGCTCTCTCTCATTAGTAATATTGAGATTTTCTCACATATGGTGTATGCCGAGTTAAGCAGCAAGTCACAGCTGAGTGAATCTGCTTTTATCAAAGATTGCAACTTCGTCTTGCCACATACAGTGACTCATTATCATTGGATAGCTGAAATTCACAGCATTCCAGTGATGTATACAGGGAGTCCTTGAGTTACAACGTCTCGACATACAACGTTTCGAGTTTACAATGCTCACTCCCATAAAAACAATTGAGACATGAGTGTTTCAGCTTACGCCGTTAGCATCGTAATTACAGACTACATGGGCAAACTAGTTTGGTTGCGCGCAGCGGAAGAATACGCAGTAATGTGGCGTATGAGTGAGGGAGTTGGCAAACTAGTTTTGTTGCACGCGGAGGAAGTGTTCTGTTTGTGTGGCTTTGTTTGGTGACTTTGTGGCCCTTATCATGGCTCCTAAATGAAAGTTAGAGTCTTCAGATGGTAGTGCTTTGAAGAAGAGGAAAGCCATCACAATGGAAATGAAATTAGACATTGTAGAGAGATCAGAAGGAATAAAGGTAAGGAATTTTTTTACTCATTTTTTGTCTTTTTCTGTTACTATAATACAGTGTACAGTACAGTATATTTATGTCCTTTTTCTGTGGCTTAGTTGTGTTTTTGTGTTCTAGATTATGATTTTGCAAATGTGTTTGGATAGGAAAGTGACTTAGGCTAGGGTGTGTTTCGACATACACCTTAGTTCGGGTTACATCACTGTTGTAGGAACGGAATTGTGTCATAACCCGAGGACCCCCTGTAGTTGTTTATGATTGGTCATTTGTAGTAAATGTAACAGCTGTGTGTAAAAGACACCAAATATACTGTGTGCAGCAGCTCATCTTTATTTACCAATACACGCATAGCTTGAGTCACATTCTGATCACAATTTTGACCCTGTTGAGAATGATGCACTTGCTGAAGGACTCAAGACTATAGTTGATTTCTAAGTACTGCTTTTAGTATAAGCATTGTGGCATGTAGTTTTACAGTTTAAGTTTCCTGTATGCTGTCTCTCTGTTACTTTTCTGAGCCAGTACTCTTTCAGTTTCAAGTTAAGAGTATTGGTGAGTACTATTATGCTGTACATGTGCCTCTTGAAGTTACATGTGAGGATACCCTTTTTGAACAAATGTCACTGTATGGTATGGGTGGTTGTTTGATATGGAAGCAACCATGAATGAATGAGTTTCTTGCTCGCAACGAACATCTGAGAGCCAGAAATGGCTGAAAAACACTGGTTTAGGTGTATGTGTGGTGTGTTTGACTAACTCCGTCTGTGGCCCTGCTCACAGCAATTTCCTGGTCTGCATCTAGGGTTGCCAGCAAAGGCAACAACAAGAAACACCCTTGTAACCCAGCACTATAAGAAGCTGTTCTTCAGCTCAAAAAACCCAATCTGTTGCACAAAATGTAAGTCTTTTGTGTGTCTATTGGTAAACAGAAATTGCTTCAAGGAGCGCCATGACAAATAATTGTGAAAGTAAAGGTTTGGATGAGTTAAATAGTTATAAATTGTTTACTTGTTACTTCAGAGTGACATGTAGTGTGTATGTATTTTTTGTTTCTAAAAAAATATATAGATATAATTGAAACTGCAGTACTTGCTTTGAGAGATTAGAGACTTTGCAGTGCAATGGGTATGACATCTAAAATTGTTTCATTGATAATTGACAGATTGGGGCACAAAAGAAAAATGATTACAGGGCTGTGCATCATAAATGTCTCGATTAAGTTCTGTAAAGTACTGTATTTTAGAGAGACCCCCCTTAAAGCACCAAATTTGTTTTGTTTTATACATACTGATGTAAACAAAGGTTTTTAATCATGTGAATACTATTAAACATTTGAAGGGTTATACTCACTACTCTTTGGCCATTTGAAGATCCTTTATTATATAAGCAGAATAATAGCCTGTGATAAGAGAGGTCTGTGGCGAAGTGTGATTTCAAATACATATTCAGGAGTCTTTTAGTGTGCAGGTTCCACAGGAGCACGTGTGAACTTTGTACATGCTGCTCTGAGATTGATTGGAGTCCCTGGCTGATAGCGCATTCATGTGCAAATTTGAGCAAGTTTGACAACTGCTTCATTCACACCTTGGTGGAGGACAGCACCTACAACCAATCGTGGCTGTAAAGGGAGCCTGCAATTCAGAAGGAGGGTCAAAAAAAAAAAAAAAAAGGGAAGATAGAAAAGAGTGATAAGAAATGGAGGTTAATGGAAGAGAGAGATGGGCAGGAACAGGACAAAGGCAGTGTGATATGAAAGGGGAAGTGGGCGGTTGGGAAAGTGAGCCCTGTTTGAGGAGCGTATGGATAGACACTCGAGGGGTGCAGAGGGGCTGCACCTGCTGAGCATCCTTACGAGCAGGAGCAATCAAGTGTTCCTGGAGGGTCTCGTGGAAGCCAGACGAATTGCAGTGTAGAGGGAGCAAGAAGCAAAGCTCAGCATGATGCCCTTAAAATGCAGTGGGGACCCGAGCTGGATTTAAGGTTTTTCTGAGCCTGTTGGTGGATGTCTTCTCATGGTGAGGAATCTGGAAAGCATAAACTGAGGGCACGTAGGTTTTAGAGAGAAGCACTGAGGCTCAGATTGTGTTTAAAAGAAGCAAAATTTTTGCCCTTGGTGATCGTTTTTGACCTTAAAATCATCTGATTGAAGCATACCCATTAGCAGTCAAAAACATGTAACTAGTTGATAAGTAGGGTGTGTGGGGAGCTAATTCTTTGCAGCATGGGAATTCAGATCAGTGCTGGTGATGGGAACAGCTGATTAAGAAATAAGCAGCATCCTTCTAACAATCCCCCAAACTACATCTGAATGCGCAGGTACCCTGAGGTAACTAAAATGAGCACTGCCATGTGCATTGAAGATATTCTTTAATGCTGTTTAAAACAGATTTCTGATGATAACTGGAATACAGTCAGGAATATTGTTCGTTTTCCATTTTCTTAAATAATTAAGTATAGCCAATTTTCTTTTGCCACGATGGATACTTAAAATCTTCAGCATAAAATGGAATCTCAGGTTCAAAGGTAACTTTTGGTGTGGTGGAGAATAGTTTAAAAATATATTAGTACTACAGCAGTATGTTTAAAATCAGAGCAGTGGGGCAGAAAACACTGTACCAAAATGGACTGTAAAAGTTTTTATATATATATATATATATATATATATATATATAATATAAAGAAACTGAAGGCTGCCTTAATTATGTGATCTTCATGGGGCGTTTTAGCACCTGAAACACCAGGTACAACCTCACAGATATAAGTCCTGGTTTAAATAATAGGTTTATTCTTGCAACTATCTTACACAAAAGTTCCAAAGGTGATGATATGCACATTATATATAATGCTTGTTATTAAAATGTATATGGAAAAAGTTTACTTTTCATATAGTGCTTTTGTAATAATTTTTTAGTAAAGTTTTAGTGATGCATAAACTGTAAAGTAATATAAATAAAACATCCTCATACTATCTAGGTTTTGAAAAGTTTTTTCTAACCTAATTTAATTAAACTACTGTTTAAGGGGTATAAAAGAATAGATGTTCTGATGATTGACTTTTGCATCATTTGAATGAATATAATTTCACACTATCTGGTTTAAATATACTTTCAAAAGACTTCATACCTTATTGATTTATTTTTCTGTGTTCATTTGGTTTTCATCATTTGTTTTATATTGTGTGACTTGTTTTTTTTATTGATGGATATTACTCAGATGTTCATTTTTCTTTTCTGTTTAGTCAAGGGTAAATTGTAACTCTGTTGTATTAATTTCTCTCATAGGAGACAAGGATGGAAGCAAGGTGACCACAGTAGTAGCTACCCCTGGACAAGGCCCTGATAGGCCGCAGGAGGTCAGCTATACTGACACAAAAGTAATTGGAAATGGCTCATTTGGAGTGGTCTATCAAGCAAAACTTTGTGATTCTGGAGAATTAGTGGCAATCAAGAAAGTCTTACAAGACAAGAGGTTCAAGGTAAGTTTCCAGACTATTTCTACTATAATTCTGCATCATGTTATTAGCTTTATTGAATTAGGGGTGATCACTAGTTGGGTTTACTTTCTCAAGACTGTTTAAAATTATGTTTATAGTATTTGGTCTGTACTGTCAATAGATATCTCTATTTTAATCTT